>NW_006399774.1:9241181-9254705 GCF_000299155.1 Elephantulus edwardii
CCCCCCCCGTTTGCTCCTCTCCTTGAAAAGCAAAAGAAAAACTCCCTCATTGGTACACAATCCCCTTATTAAGGTGTTTCTCTTTATAGCCTTTAAAAGAGGTGGTCCACTCTTTTTATCTTTATACACTTGAAAACACCTCTCTTTTCCCTCACTCAGGAATGAGGTGTGAACTACATCTAACCTAGCCTGACATTCTCTGTGAGCGCTTTAAGTGCATTTAAATGTAATCTGCACTTTCTTGTTTCTTATGAAAAAATGTCTTCAGTTCATCTGATTTGTCATTCTCTTACAGTTTCCCATCTTTGTAAGTGAGTACGTGTCAGAGATTTCTTTAACTCATTAAGAGGAAAGCAGGGTAGCAGAGCTGACAATAAAAGGTGGGTCGTGGTTGTTGTATAACATCAAGTCAGAACTGACTCACAGCAGACCCTCCACTGATTTGCAGAGACAGTTAATCACATGGCAGCGACTGCTCATCTTTCTCCCACAGAGCAGCTGGAGGATTTGAACAGGATACCTTTGGCTTGGCAGCACAACTCCTTACCACTAAGCCACCAGAGCCCCACATAGAAAGTATTGTTGTTGATTTCCTTTGAGTCAAGCACGACTCCTCATATGAACAAAAGCCCCTCTACAACTCTCAACACTTATCAAAGTCCATAAGATTTCTGGAGGCATGTTATTTAGGAAGTAGATACCACTCCAGAGATAAAATTCTGTCTAGTCATGAAAGAAAGAGTGATAAGTGGCATGCAAAACAGGTCAATGTCATGGAACTTGTTAATGCCATAGTTACAGGCAATATAGTTTTAACCTTAGAAATGCAACCTTCTCTCTATTCAATAGAAACTTTTTTCATTTCCGTATACACAAACCACTAATGTAGTTATCAGTTTTCAACAGATCAATTCCCATTCTTAGAACTGTAGTATTACATTAATAGTCAATAATTAATATAAATAAAGTTACATATTCTAGAAAGTTAGACTATCTTTTAGAGTTACTTTGAAAGAACAGGAATCAATCTCATCCATTTCTACATTTAAGAGTTTTTTTCCTTAATAGTTCTTCCACATCTTCATACATTATTGGTAGGGATTATTCTAGATCTTAAATAAGATTCCTTTCATTGTGTTTTGGCCTGATTCATTCACAAAGGTGCAGCAACCAGCATTAATGAACACAAAAAAACTCTAATGTCTATTGTCATCAAAGCGCAAGTCGTGTGGTGATAAGCCACTATTAAGGCCAGATAAACGTCTTCTGTCTGGAAGCTTTGTAAGAAATCAAGGACTGAATTTCCAATAATCTCTCTTTTCTGAAGGAAAAAAAAAATTTTTCCTTTTGTTCTTCTACTCTGAGGCTGTGAAAACAAACCCAATAAATATATCTCCCTTAACTTTTACCTAAAATACCTACCAGCTTGCCTGGTTTCCCTGTACTCCAAAGTTCTCAAATCTTCTAAATTTCTTGGCCTGACAGAAGTGATCTATGCTATGACCTCTAAAGTTGGGGCCTTGTGAGCCAGGGAACAGGCTTTAGAGTAATTTCCTGGGAGAAACTCCTAAGCTTTGATATTCAAGCCATGAAATTTAACTCTTGATCTTTAATGATGGGCTTCTCTTATCTGATTGATTGAGACTTACTCTAAAATCTGACACTCATATCCTAATTACACTTTCAATTTGTTTTATTAAAATCTGATAGAAAAGATAACTTCTTATTAAACTCACACAAATAGCTACTTGACTACTGGAAGTAAAGAAACAGTGTGTGTGTTTGGTTATGAAGTTTGAGAAGTTAGATAGAGCAAGCCACAAAAGCACAGCTATTAAATTGAAGGATAGAAATAGACCAAGATGAAAGAGAGAGAACTTTCTCATGCAGCCACAAGAAAACAGAGCATTACACACTCTATCAAGATGATTCCAAGACAAGTAAACACAATGCAAGAGTCCTTTCAACTTCTCTGAGCCCTAACTAATTGATCCTCATTTCCTTTGATTTGAGATCATCAATCAGCTTTCATGAGATATCTGGTACTGAATTTGAAAGCATTCTGAAAATCCTGACCAGTTCCTACACCTTTGAAAAAGTAATTGTTAAACAGTACCTGACACAATCCTCTTCAAAAGACTCTGAGAGCTTTCTTTATTGCAGACAAAATGCCTGGCCTCTCTTTAAAAGTTGTCTTTTGTGTAAGTTCCAGAGAAAAACAGAAATGACTGCTGATGAGAAAGTGGCTAACAACATATCAGGAAGAATTCCTAATTTATGATTTAGGAAATTAGCACAACAGTCTACCAGAAACTGATATATCGTCTTTATTATAAATTTTGATCAATATTTCCCTTTTGAAGTAAAGCTATATGTTGTGAATGCACAAAGTATGAATCTAAGAAAACTAGTAGCTGTCAAAAATGAAATGGGCACATGAAGACAAATGTCTGAGGTTTGGGAAGTAAAAATGGATCAGTATTGATCATTTTGAATCAGACAACCATATGATACACTGTGCCAGGGATGATAAATTAAAGAATAGCACCATCAAATTCATTTTCAAAAATATTATTTCAAGCTCTATCTTGAAGTACTTCAAAGAGCAGACCGGTCTCACTCTCTCTAGGATGAACCTGTTTGTTCTCCTAGCAGTCCATGGTATATTCAATACTCTTCTCCAGGACCACAGCTCAAAGGCATCAATTCTTCTGTAATTCCTTGTCATTGTCCAGCTCTCTTATCTGATGCATAGCAAGTAATTGCAAGGACTATGACACACGTTAGTCTCTAGACTGACATGTTTGCTCTTCAGTACTTTGAGAGGATGGAAGGACAGCGCAGGAGAGGAAGATCCTCAATGAGATGGATTGACTCAGTGACTGGGTGATCAGGATGGGTGTATCAGAGACAATGCGATTGGCACAGGATAGAGCAGGGTTCAGGGCTGTTGTACGTAGGGTCGCTATGAGTAGCAGGCAACCTGATGACACATAACAACACAACAATCTTAAAATACAATATGATCAGTGGCATTTTTAAACATTAGAAAAATCCATTGCATATACCAACATATTTATTGTAAATACCTCTTTCCAACAACATAAATGGCAAGTATAAACATGGACTTTACCACAAGGAATATACAAGAATAAATTTACTATATTTATGGAACAAGACAATGGAGAAGCTTAATATCATCAGTCAGAACAAGGCCAAAGATCTACTTAGAAATAGACCATTAATTACTCAGATGTAAGTTCAAGTTGAAGCTGAAGAAAGTAAAACAAATAGATAAGTTAAAGAGTGAAAACATGTGAAACCTTAAGTATATATCCCCTGAATGTAAAGATCATGCAAAAAAAAATAAAATAAAATTGACACATGGAACATTAGTGAGTGAAAATGAGGCAAGTTATGGGATGACATCAAGGACATCATTCAGGAAGAAAGCTAATTGAAATTAAAACTCAGAGAAAACCAAGGGTTGTTAGAAGAGATACCAGAATTTTTTGTAAACATGAAGCAGGAAAATACATAGGGAAGTAAAATAAAGTAAGAGCTCAACAGAAGATTTCAAAGGTAATTTAAAAGACAGTCACAGTCATGAAACCTAAAACAAATGTACAAATATCTGTAGTTAGAAAACCACATGAGAAGAAGACACATGGCAATTCTCTAACTGAAAGAACCAAAGAAAAAGACTGAGTTACAAAATGAAAGATTCAATGAGAAAAAAAGAAAAGAAAAAAAACAGTGCATGACACAGGAAACAGCAAAAGAAAATTGAAGAAATACACAGACGCTTACTATCATCACTCAGATAAAAGCGAAGGGACGATGTAGGAACAGACCATCAGTTGCTCACATGTATGCCCAAACTGAGTCTGAAGAAATAGAAACAAATCCATAATAACTGGTCATTTCAGGAGATAGAACGTAATCAAGAACTGAAATTACGGACAAAAGAAGTCCAAGGTGCCGTGAATATATCAGTGAGAAACAAGGCTCTGGGAACTGACAGAACACCAACCAAAAAGTTTGAGAAGAGATTAAACACAGAAAGCACTCTGTCTATGCCAAGCAATGTGGAAGACAGCTCCCAAGTTAACAACCTGGAAGCGGTCCATAAATATATCCATTCCAAATAAATACAACGGAACAGAACATGAAAATTCCTGCACAAAATCATTAATATCATAGTCAAGTAAAATTATGATCAGGATAATTAAAAAATGGTAGCGGTAGTACAACAATAAGGAACTTCCACGAACTGAAGCCAGAATTACAAGAGGACATGACATAAGGGATATCATTGCTAGTGTCAGATGGATCTTGGCTGAAAGCAGAAAGCATAAAAAAAAAGATGTTTACCTTTTATATTGACTATGCAAATTCATTTGATTGTGGCGATAATAAGAAATTACAGATAATGTTGAAAAGAATTGGAATTTTCCAATACATAATTGTGCTCATACAGAACAGGTACGTACAACAAGAGGCAGAAGTTCAAACTGAACACGGGATTTTTGCATAATTTAAAATAAAGAAAGTATCCATCATGGTTGTATCTCCTCATGGTATTTATCAACCTGTATATCCATCAAACAATCTGAAAAACCGGCCTATATGGACAAAAGCTTGGCATTAGGATTGAAGATGTTTCACTAACAAGCTGAGATGTGTGGATAACACAACCTTGCTTGCCGAAAGTGAAGAATGCTTGATTTGTTTATGACAACGATAAAGAACTATAACATCTAGTCTGGATTGTGCTTCAACCTAACGGGAGTGCAAAGCTTCATAACCAGACAAATAAGCAGCTTTGTGACAAGCAGTATTACCAAGTACTTCATTTTGCTTGGATTCACAATCATTGCTTATGGAAGTAGTAAGTAAAACAATTTATTTCAATGGGTGAAGATGCTGCAAAACACCTCTTTAAAGTGTCAAAAAGCAAGGAGGACCAAGTAAACCTGTTTCAAGTCCTGATGTTTTCACTATCTTCATAGACATGCAAAGAGTAGACAATGAATAAGAAAGAGCAAAGAACAATTGGTGCATTTTCATTGTGGGCTGATGAATCTGTGTGAAAAGATGTACTAAGTTCTTAGAATTTAGGATAGTAAGAAGAAAAAAAAGTCATAATTCAACTTAAACACACACACACACAGAGCTCCAGGTGACATTTAAAGAGATAACATAAAATGAATTTACTGTATCATTTACACAAAGACCTCAGGAGCACTGGAACCGAGGACAGAAGCACACAGAATGCTTCAGTTTTGCATCAGTGTGGTTCATTTCACTGAAACAAAACCTTTACCACGCAGTAGAAAATGCACAGTATTTCATAATAACGTGTATGAGAGTCAATGAAAAACTGCTTCTCTGCAAAGGACTCACTGTTTATTTTGTGGCAAAGTACTTACAATAGTTGTCAAATTTACACATGAGCTACACGTTTTCTTTTACAAAAGAACAAATGTTCCCAGTTTCCTGACCTTTTCTGTGATTAAAAGCAGCTCTATGTTATGTGCTACTAAGTTTTTTAACTGGAAAAAAAATAAAAACACCCTATATTTAATGTGCCTCTTAAGATTCAACATAATTTAAGATACTGGACGAGAATGGAGCTGCTTTCTTTGAACCCCACACTATGGACTGAGCATCTTGAAAACATGTACTTGGAAATATTCCCATCATTACACAATTCTGGTGATAACAAACTACAAGGTAAACCCAAAGGTATGAGGTTCAAAAGCACCACCTGTTTCGTGGGGGAAAGATGGGTAGTTGCTGCCCATGGAATACACAATTTCTGAATACTCATTGGAAGGTCAGCTATCAGTGCGTTCTGACTTGATGACACATAACAACAATAACAACAGCAACACATGCATATTATATATGTGGTGGTGGTGGTGTTATGAAGTTGCTTAAGACTCATAGCGACCCTCTGTACAACAGAACTAAACCCTGCTCTATTCCTTGACAATCTTATTGTCTCCAACATACCTACCCCTCATTACCTCAGTCACTGAATCAATCCATCGCATCAAGGGTCTTCCTCTCCTGTGCTGCCCCCCTACCCTCACAAGCATGATGTCCCTCTCTAATGCCTGATCCCACCTTGCAACACGTCCAAAGTCAGTCAGATGAAGCTTCAGAATCCTTGACTCCAAGGAGCAGCCTGGCTTGACTCTCCAAGATGAACTTGTTTTCCTAGCAAACCATACTCTTCTCCAGCACCACAGCTCAAAAGTATCAACTCTCTTTCTATCATCCTTAGTCATTGTCCAGTTCTCTGATGCATAGCAAGCAATTGCAAAGACCATGTCTTGTATTAGATGCACTTTAGTCTCCAGATTGACATCATTGCTCTTCAGTACCTTGGAGAGATCTCTGACAGCAGACTATCCCAAAGCAGTTTATCTTTTAATTTCCTGGCTACAGGTACCAAGAGTGCAGATTGTAGAGCCGAGCAAACCGAAGCTGTTAACAATCTCAATCTCTTCATCATCTATCATGATGCTGCCAGTCAGCCCAGTGGTGAGAATCTGTTTTCTTGACATTGAGCTTCAATCCACATTAAAGGCTGCAGTCGTTGACCTTTTGCAGCAAGCGGTTAAGGTCCTCCTCAGTTCAGCAAGCAGAGTTGTGTCATCTGCATAATACAGATTGTTGATGAGTCTTCCTCCAATCCTGCTGTCACATTTCTCCTCATAGAGCCCAGCCTTCTGGATCATCTGTTCTGCATATAAATTGAAAAGATACGGAGATATGATACCTTCTTCCCAATTTTGAACCATGTAGTGTTCCCTTGCTCTGTTCTGACGACTGCCTCCTGGTCCAAGTATAGATTTCGCATTAGCATGATCAAGTGTTCTGGGATTCCCATTCTTCTCAGAGTCAGCCACAGTTTGTTGTGATCCACACAGTCAAATGCCTTTGCAGAGTCAATAGAACACGGATAGACATTCCTCTGGTACTCTCTGTTCTCCTCCAAAATCCATCTGACATTAGCTATAATATCCCTACTACCACAGCCTCTTCTAAATGCAGCCTGCACTTTAGGCAGTTCTCCATTGATGTGCTGTTCCAGTCACGTTTGAATGATGTTCCGCAGAATCTTGCTTTCATGTAGTACAGTAATACTGTTTGATAATTTTCACACTCCGTCGGATCACTTTTTTTTTTTAATTGTAGCAAATATAGATCTCTCCCAGTCAGTTGGCCAGGTGGTTGTCCTTCAGATTTCTTGGCACAACTTGGTGAGCACATCCAGGGAAGCATCTGTTTATTGAAATATGTCAATCGGTATGCCATCAATTCCTGGGGACTTGTTTTATGCCAATTCTTTCAGATCAGCTTGAACTTCTTCCTTCATCACCACAGGCTCTTGCTTGTACGTTGTCTCATTAAATTCTTCTGTGTCCACCAATTCCTTTTGGTACAATGACTCTATATACTCTTTCCATCTTTTTTAATGCTTCTTGATCATTTAATCTTCTGCCCAAAGCATCCTTAAGTATTGCAACTCATTGAGTCCAGTGGGGAAGATAGGTGAGAAGATCAATCATAAAAATAAAACTTTCTTAATTATAGTCACTCTTTATGGAGGCAATTGAGATTTCCCACCATCAAGTATAAATTCCAAAGCTGGGTTATTGAGATAACGTCAATCAATGACATAATCTATATGATTATAGCATTCCTTTAAGCCTAAACAATGTAGACAGGGCTCTTCATTAAGTCTACAAATACCCTGAAAGAAGGGACATCATAAGTGAAAGATAGTGAGACAGACGAAATTTGAGGCTCACTCACATTGATGTTGTCAAAATGGATCTTACCATAACAAGTCTCACTTTCAAAGGAATATATTTGCTTCTGTTCTGGCATCATAGAACCTGACCTGAGACGATTAGGTGGCCTTTCCTCTGAGAATTTAGACTGGCAATGTCACTAAGGGTAATGTAGGAAAATAAGGCAGTTAAGATCATAAAAAGTCTAGGAGCAAGGAAGCCTTCATCCTTTCCATATCCCTTCCTATATGGCCTTACAATACTGAATTTAGCCCTTAGTCTGTCTCCATCACTCATGTAGCAGGATTAGTAATCCCAGGACCAGCCATGTCCTTCTAGAATATGGTTGATAAAAAAGTCATATCGGAAGAAGAGGAAGAAATAGGGTTATTTATGGTTTATTTCTCCTATGCTTTCATCTAGACTACCAGAGTTCTTTTAATTAAGGTTTTTACCTTAAGACTAGCTGGTAATAGAGACATCTGGTGGCCTAGTGTTAACGAGTTGCACTGCTAATCCAAAGGCCCACGGTTCAAATCCACCAGCTGCATCATGGGAGAAAGATGCATAATTTCCTGTCATGTGATTTACTGCCTCTGAAAACCTGGAGGGTCAACTGTGGGTCAGTTCTGACTCAATGGTACACAACAACAACAGTCTGGCAATACATTGTTGCTTTGATTCCTTTTACCACTGTTCATTATTATCTCCCTTTGGAACTTTTTTGAGGCTAAGAGCCTATCATCCACGAAAAATTTAGTGAGCCCTAACCCAGTATCTCTTGTGCTTTAATGGGTGTTCTTAGCAACTAAAAATGATGTTAAAAACAGATTTCTATTCATTAGGTATAGAGTGGGACTTGGATTGTGTGTATGTAACAAATGTGCAGTTAGGAAGGACTTAACCCATCTGTATTACAAAGAGCAAAAATTGGGCCATAGGGGCACAGGGTCATAAAGCCATAATAAGTCTCTGGAAGGGACAGAGGGAGTAAGAATAGGACAGCCCCTCACTGACTCAGAATAGAGAGCAGGTAAACACCCACAGCCCAGTCTGATGGTACCTCTAGAGCCACATCAACAGTAAAAGGTTTGTTTATTCATTGTTGACTCACAGACTCACACTTGTGGTCCTGAGGAAAGGGTTTATTAGGGAAATAAGGTTTATTAGGGACACTGGGGGAGGCAAAAATATATCACCCAATACAAGTCCAGGTTTTAGCCCCAGTTCCAATTCACAAGGCTTCATTCAGTTAGTCCAGGGACTAGTTTCAGTTCAGCAGTCAAATCCAAATCATTCAGCTAGATATACCTCAGAGAGCAGTGGCATCAGGATGGAGACTAAAGTGCACCTGATCCGGGCTATAGTCTTCACAATTACACGCTATGCATCAGAGAGTTGGAAAGTGAATAGGGATAATAGAAAGAGAATTGATGCCTTTGAGCTGTGGTGCTGGAGAAGAATGTTGAATATGCCATGGACTGCTAGGAAAACAAGCAGGTTTGTCTTGGAGAAGGTGAAGCCGGAATGCTCCTTAGAGTCAAGGATTCTGAAGCTTCCTCTGACATACTTTGGGCATGTTGCAAGGAGAGACTGGTCCTTGGAGAGGGACATCATGTTTGGCAGAGTGGAGGGAGAGTGCAGGAGAGGAAGACCGTCGATGAGATGGATCAATTCTGTGAGTGCAGTGGGGGAATGAGTGTGTTTGAGATGGCTAGGTTGGCACAGGATAGAACGGTGTTTAGAGCTCTTGTACACAGGGTCGCTATGAGTCACAAGCAACTCAATGGCATATAACAACAGCAACAACAGTTATAAATCAGAGTCTCATTCAAGCATCCATCAAGAACAACAAAAATCTTTAACTGTGACTCTTATTTCAGAGCTAATCCATTTACTCTTCATCATAGTTTCACCACAGCAATGCCACAGTCTCTCCACCACCATCAATAGGCTCTCACTACCAAGGTCTCGCTCTTACCAGCATCTTGCTCCAGTCTACCACAAGTCTTAACACCACAAGTTTTCCTCATCTCAATTCTTGACGCCCAGTGTGGGAAACACTCTTTCTCTTATAGTCCCACAGCTGTTAATAATTTGCAAGCCGATGCTGAGCTGATATGCAAGACCATGTATCTGTAGTTAAGGTAGCTATATACCAGAGGAGTTAACTGTAATGGCCACAAAAAAGCCAACTTTTAGGCAAACACCACACCATTTTACCTTTAAATGCAATGAAATGTCTTTCAGATGCTGAGTGTCTTTAAGAAGTAATGGTAATTGTACAGGTATCTATAAATTGCAAATAAGCAACTTCAAAATAGTTCATTTGACTTTCAAAAAACAGAAGCAGTCTGAACTCCAATAATTACAGATGGGTATAGTTGAAAATGAATTCCCTTGGCAAAATTTTAAACTAAATTATTAAACAGGTGGTCGGCGAGCTCTCAGAAAAATAAGCCATATGACTTAAGGAAAAGCTAAGTTTATACTCACCTTACCTCTTGTATTAAAGGTAAGCATACAGTAGTATGAAGATCAGGAGAGTTACTATCTATATTTTACAAAGTAACGTGGGGGAATATAAGCCATGTTATCTTGTTAGAGAAATGTGTCTTGAAGATACTGACAATTGGTGGCTTTGGGCCCATTGAGCAGACACGACATCAAAGTCATGAAGGTGAAGACAACAACTCATAGCTGTCTGTAATAATGATTACATAAAACTCAATAATTAAAAGCATGAACACATAAAAAGTCACATGCAGCAAAGCTTGATAATGTTTCCCAGTAACTTTTTCCTTTGCCTTTCAGAGAATGGAATTTTGAGCTGGGCCAATCTGTGCAGATTAAAAATGACTTTGTATAGCCTTCTTTTCAGGTTGGCATGGCCATTTGACTAAGCTCTGTGCAAGAGGAGGAGAGAAGACATGCTGTGTCCTAGAGACAACGCCCTTAAAATGAAGGTGTGCCCTGCCCTTTAGTCTCATCAAATAGACAAAGATGCTAGAATTGTGGTAAGCCAACTTTACCCCAGAAATGATGGAGAAAGAAAACACTGAATTCTTAGTTTTCTGACTTGAGGAGCTATCCTACCAGCCCTGCTCTGCTTACAACCAGACAGTTAAGAAAGAGAAATAAACTTCTATCTTGTTTAAATGATTCTTGCTTTAAGTTTCTGTCTGAGCACCTGGACCTATCTCCTAAGTAATTGAGCAAGTTTATCTGATTGGCAGAGGACATTAAGCTAGGAAGAACATCCAATATATTCAACATCAATCAAGAGGCCCAGAAAATCTTAATAGGCTGGAATGAAGGGCCTACAATCACAGGATGCATTTTAACAGCCTTGCATTTATGTTAAAATAATCAATTGCACAATAACTTGAAGGAAAATATACCATAAAAGAGCATCATGTGTTTAAATGAGAATAAAAAAAATATTTCAGAGGACTGAAAACTCAATATAAACAAAGTCATAGGCGGCAATAAGTAATTTCATCTCCCCATCAATGAAATTAAGACTCCTGGTCATGCTGCCCTGTTTAGACAATGGAAAGGTATTTAGAGAGTGACCAGGATGTAAAATGGGCTGAAAGAAAGCAGCCCACTTACTGAGTGTCCTGGGCTCCACAGGTGCATAAATAGAAGGTCATCCTATTTTCTCCTACACAGAAAACATTTGGTTGATTCTCTCTCTTCCTCAGTGCTTAACATCCCCCACTCATTTCATTCATGGCACTAGGTCTATTTTAAGCTGGGATGTTGGTGACTATCCCATGGACTTCCTAAAGAACAAACAGATATGTTTTGGAGAAGGTGTAGCCAGCATGGTCCTTGGAGGCAAGGATGGTAAAGCTTGGTCTTGCATAATTTGGGCATGTTGCTAGGTGACGCTAGTCCTTGAAGGACATCATGCCTGGAAAAGTGAAGGGGAGAGTGAAAGAGAAGACCCTCAACAGGGTGGACTAAGACTGTGACAACAGCAATATGCTTGACTAGGTTAGAGATTGTGAGGATGACACAAGTTAGGACAAAGTTCACGTATCTTGTTGATAGGGTCACTGGTGAGTCATATTTGACAGCACCTACCAATAAGAGGCCCGTTTTCATTTCATTCGAGTCTCATTTTGATCACTCAAAGCTCATTTTCAGGCATCAAATATTCAGGTCTTGATTAAAATGGCTATTAACCATGTGAAGGTATTAGCTAATACCATCAATTTGTCACGTCCAATTCAAAATGCCTCTCTCTCCTAGCTCACGTCAGGCCGAAGGAATAGGATGATGTTTCCCCTCTTTCTTTCTCTCCAGGGTCTTCTAATCTCTTCTCCCACTAACACTGTTTCTTCAGGTAAAGGGAGTAGCTGGTAGATTCTAACTGCCAGAAAGGCATGGTCTTTGTGTGAGCATCATAACATATCTCATGCCTTGACGGTGGTTGCATAAAATGATGAACGTGGTTCATGTAATGAATTTTACATATAAAGGATATTGATAGGGCAAAGGTTTTATTAGCTGCCTATTTACCACAACAGAGAAGAGGAGTCCACACTCAGTCTTCTCTGTTTTGGGTGAGGGTCCTGGGAACTGCTCCATCTTGTAGGAGCCTCAACTGCTATAAGAAACTCTCTGGGAGACCATCACTCTTGGTTAAAGTGCCCCTTTTATTCTCCATGATGAAGGATAGAGAAAATATTCAGCTCACTCATCCTAAGAGTTCAGATCCCTACGCTAATCCAATCAATTCTGTGTGTGAACTCTGCCTGTGTGTGAGAGCGAGCCAGATAGAGGTAAGAATAGGAAAGACGGCTATTCACCTTTCATTAGGTCCTACAAGGATAAGTCTAGTAACTCCTGTTCAAAATGTGAAGGGACTGGAAACTTGGAATAGAAGCAAATTGTCCTCCATGTTGTCCTCTTTTTCTTTCTCTTTGTTGCTGTGTACCATCAAGTCAGAAGTAACCTACAGCTGACCCTCCAGCAGGTTTTCAGAGGCAGTTAATTACATGGGAGGAGATTGCCCTTTAGTAGCTGGTGGATTCAAACTGCATGCCTTTGGGACTGCAGCACAGCTTCTTGCCACTAAGCCACCAGCATTCCGTCTTTCTATCATAGTAATTGACTTTCAGAACACAACTAAAAGCACAGACTTGTTTAACCAGTTCCTGGTCACCAGCCAGTAACCAAACCAAAACATATATCCCCCCACTTTTTACAGCCAATCTTCCAGATTTAAATTCCATCTTTCATACTTTAGGCGCGTAGATAGGGGATGTTATTCCTTGCAAAGGGAGATAATACTTGGAAAGATGAAAGGTGGACAAAAGAGAGGAAGATCCTCAATGAGATAGGTTGACACAACAGCTTTAGCAATGGGCTCCAATGTGTCAAAAATGATGAAGATGGCACAGGATTAGGTCACAGTTTGGGTCAGCTGTTCAAAGGGTCTCTATGAGTCAAGCTTGACTTGGCAGCACCTAACAACAACAATAGCTATTAGGTAAGCCTGCGTGAGAGCAGTAGGCAGTAGGGGAATACAGGACTTTTGACATTTTAGCCACTGGCCAATAGCATTGTGCTTTTCTCCTTACCCATGTTCCCTGCCAGGATGCAGGTTTGACCTCTACCTGGATGCTATTGCTGTTTCAGCATCATGTCTGAACTGGAGAGGCTGGAGACCATCAAAGTCTCCAGTCCTGGCCGCCTTCTGTTT
>NW_006399774.1:9254805-9271136 GCF_000299155.1 Elephantulus edwardii
GCACCATTAGCAATCTACTTGAAATTTCCTTAGCTGGGTGACTCAGGCCATTCAGTACTTTTTACTTGCATGTTAATGAAGGGAACAATCTTGCTAAACTTCCTACCCCTGCATGACAAAAGTTCCCTTTCCATCAGTTTCCAATGGGACTTTTCCATTCTTTGAAGCATTTATTACAATATCTGCATAAGTCATTCTGCTTGTACAATGTATTTAGAGCTCTTCAAAGTCATTGCAGCTTTTGCCCACTTGCTAGCTCCAATGTCATTTCCATGTTTCCGTATTTGTTACAGAATCACCCACTCCCATGTGCCCAAAATTGGACTAGTAATTGTTGCACAACAACATCACAAGACTTCACTCACTCACTCATCGCTATTCATGGCGTTCAAGTCGGGAGTGACTCACAGCTGACTCGCCACTAGGTTTCGGAGGCTGAAGGTTGAGTGAGAGGAGATTGCACATCTTAAAGTAACACATGATTTCCACTTCATAGTTTCTTCAAGTGAGGAAATCACGTAACTGAGTGGTTCACCCCAGGTCTTTCACGAGTTTGCAACCAGGGTGTCAAATCAGGACCACAATCACAGGAAGGCTTGACTGTGCTGGAAGACCCTATTTCAAGATGCGTCAGCATGACTATGAGCAGGAAGTTCCTCACCGCATAGACTTCTCCATGGGTTTTAGGCTAAGCTAAGATGAACTTGGAACATCTTTTAATGTCAGAAAGTAAGGAAGTGCCCAATTTTTATTTTCATTTTAGAGATAAGGTCATGTCAAAAGGACACTGTATTGGAAAAGATGAGGGAAAAACCATTTAAAGTGAATATGTGATTAGGCATTACATGTAAGAAAACAGTCCAGAATAAGGGGTACATTCCAAAGAGGACTGGGGGAGTGAAAAGAGAAGAAGGTAGAGGGAGGAAATTGTACAAAATGAATGAATGAAATCCGTCTTTTCTGTAAACTTTAGTTAAAATCACAATTTAAAAAAAAGGATGTGGGTCAATTTGAAAGAACTTTCAGTTGTTAAAACTGAAACAATTGAGTGACATAATAAGTAACAATATTATTGGATTATATGGATATCATCAATGGAATAAAATAAATACCTGAGAATTCATAAGACAAATAATCAAATCCATAAATAATGAGAAAAAAGGAGTGAATTTTCCTTACAAAAGAACTTCAACTAACAAATATGGAAGGAATGAGGGAAATAGAAAAAATCATAAAACACCACAGTGACCCTGCTGCAGGCTAGATATAATAAAGAGTGTTAAAAACAGGTTCTAATAAAATGAGTCACCACTGGACCTTGACCGTCATTACCCTATCTTCTCACCTGGTGAATGAATTGGTGAAATACAATGTGAATGAAAAATACTGTGAAACACAAGGTATGCGAACTTGGTAAACAAACACTTTAAAAAATATTAAAAAACAAAACAGGGAATGAAACACTTATGGAGAGAAGAATTGCATCATATTTGTAATTTTCCCTCAAATTTACTAATTGCTGTTGTGATTTTCAACACATGACTATGTTGTTGTTAAGTGCCGTGGAGTCATAGACAACTCACAGCGACCCTATAAAGAAAGACCTGAACACTTGTATAACGTTAGTCATTTCTCCATGTTCACAGAGTTTCTGGAATAGTCTTTGAAATTCTTCCTTCAAGGAGATAGAATTTGTCCCCTCCTATTGAGTTAAGTTTGTTGTTGCTGTTGTTGTTGTTATTAGGTGCTATCGGGATGGGAGTGTCAGAGGCAGTGAGATTGGCACAAGACAGAGCAGAGTTTAGGGCTGTTGTACATAGGGTCTCTATGAGTCGCAAGCGACTCGACGGCACATAACAACAACAACAACATCCATCATCTATGACTCACAGTGACCCTGTGAACAACAGAACAAAAACTTGTCCGGTCCTGCACCATCTTCCCCAGCCCCTGTTATGGTCAAGTCACTGTGCTGCAGTCACTGTGTTGATTTGTCTTTTGGAAGGCCTTTCTGTCGTTCTCTCACCCTCTTATTTCCCATCATGATGTCTTTTTTCCAAAGATGGCTGCCTTCTGACAATATGTTGAAAATATACGTTTACCATCTTTGCCTCTAAAGAGGATCCCAGTTGTACTTACTAGACAGGTTTGTTTCTTCTTTTGATAGTTCATGTTATGAACACAATATACTATTTTCTTGAATATTATCCTGTTGCTTCTTATACATGGCAATCCTGTGACAAAATATAGTTGTCTTATAGTTTGCAAAGCAGACATCTTTACTACAACAAATGTCAGGTCTTTTCTGCTACAGAGTTCCTGATGGGCTTAAACTGCCAACCTTTGGGTTAACAGCCATGTCCTTAACCACTGGGCTACTTGGGCTCCTTGAATAGAGTGTGGAAAAGGAAAATACAGTCGTTCCAGCTGAGAAATGTGAAAGATATCACTTCAACCAACTGATCATGGTTAACATAATGCTGATATTACATGAGCACTGATTAAAAGCATTCAAGGTATACACTTGCATCATATTCTTTCTCTAAATCCATAGTATATTTATGGCAAAATATCCCATGAATTGAGAGATAATCTGCAAAGTATCCAGTGAGTGGCCAGGTCAATTGGCACAATCCATTAGGACAATGTTCTACATCTTAGTTTGATGAACAGCATCCGGGGTTTCAAAAGCTTGTGAGGAGCCTTCGGTGATACGACTATTAGACTTTTCCCACCAAGAGCAAAGAAGGGGGCGGAACACCAAAATACAAGGAAGCGATTAGTCCAAAGAACCAAGTGTCCCCATGCCTGACACTAGAAGAACTAAAAGGTGCTCCATCAAACATTTCACCAGGGACACAATAGAGGGTCCTCACTGAAATGGGAAGGGATTGTGTAACAAAATCCAAATCCATTGAAAGACAATATTTCCCAGTCTGATATACTAGGAAACCACAAGGCTACATGCCCACGCTATTCCTCTAATGTGCAACTGAAATCACTCTTAGAAAGCACCTTTCAACCGATCAATAGAAAAGTCTAGAAAAGAAATAACACCTGTGAGGAATGTGCTTCGTCAAATAGCCAAATATGTAAGAGCAAAAGGGCAACATTTTCCTAAAAAAGAAAGATTAGAAGGCAAGTAGGGGCAGGGGAAACAGACAAATGCATGGGAAGCTAGGTTAGAAATGGCCAGAAAGCTGGCACATTGCAGAGACAGTGGCCAGTGACACGGAACCATTTGTGTGTGAACTACCGGATGGAAAATGTGCTCTGCTATTTTATTTTCCAGCATGTAAAAAGTGGCACGGAAATGCTTATGGAAATACCACCTGGAGGTGGAACAGTTGTCAACCAAATATAGAAGGTACAGGTTACTCATGTCTCATGATAATGTCACAGGATAAGACAAGGTTCTGATCTCTTATTCATAGGGTTGCTATGAGTCAGAGTCAGCTTGAAGGCATTTAACGACAACAAATCAAATACTCAGTAGTTATCTCATCGATAACAATTTTAAATAAAAAATAAAACAAACAATCAGCAGCTCCCTGACACAACAGGAGCAGAGCCTGAGGGTGGCCGTTTGAATCCACCCAGAGGCTCATCCGAAGACGGTTTGGCAATGAAAACTTCTGGAAGCTCATAGCCATTGATGATGTTATGGAGAGCAATTTCAAGCTGAAAACAGAAAGGGAGGCCATAAGTTGAAAGTGACACAGTAGCAGTTGGTTCGCTGTTCTGTTTTGTTGCGATCCTGCCCTATCTCAAACAGCGCCATCATGTTGTCTTTCTTCTTTAATGTTTCATGTGTTACATCTCCCAGCTAGAAAAATAGAATGCAGAGTGTTGCATACACACACATACCAACCATAAAAACAACCATATTGTAACACCAAAATATATTTGTAAAATTGGTCAAGGGAATTGCATTTAACATATGCTGTTATCATACAAGTATTTTTTAATGAAATAACACTTTGTATTTATATAGCACCTTCCTTCTACAGGAGCAGAAATATGGCTCAGATATTATTACTCATTCTCACACCATCCTTGACAGGTGGGTAAGTAGCAACATTTACAACCAAGTCTCAATTGCTGGGAAACCAAGCCACGCATAGAAAGAGCAAACAAAGCACACACAGTAAGCAGGAACTTGGAACTCACCAGCTTCTAGTGCCCAATGTGTTCTACCCACTCACACTCCACTCTGGAAATGTCAAAGCCAGTTGGCTAAAATACGCAGAGAAGCAGTTGAGAGAGAAAACCGGACTGCACTAGTTTTATTCAGGGACTTGCTAGTAGAAACCTCAACTGAAAAACTGTTAAGAATTAAAAGCAATGCCCGAACCTTTATCATCTATGAACAAGTGATACTATAGTCTAAGTACACTTTCAAATGTTATTTTAAACCATAGGGATCCCTGGGTTTTCTGGGTGGTGCAAACAGTGAAGGGTTAGTTCACCAACCAAAAGGCTTGTGGTTTGGATCCACTCAGAACACTTCAGAGGAAGGTCCTGGCTATTGGTTTCTGAAGGCTCACAGCCATTGAAAGTCAGATGGAGCACAGCCCTGCTCTTAGACACATGGGACCACCATCAATCACCTTAATTGTAAGTGGTTTGGTTTTTGGTTTCCCAAACCAATTTGTGTGGAATCACTCAAATTGCTATCAAGATTTTCTGATTACATCCTTCAAAGTCAAGTCTCGTTCTTCAGCCAACGTCATGTGTTGTGCATGTAAAACCTTTCACAACTGAATCAGTTCAGACCCAGATGGAGCAGAGTAGAAAGGTCTCACAGGGTTACCAAGGCTGCAATCTTTATAGCCAAGAAGACTGACAGATCTTTTTTACACAAAACGACTGGTAGATTCGAACCACCAACTCCTCTTATCAGCCAACCTCTCCAAAACCCAAAACCAATGTACTAACAATCAGGCTCTTTTAATATGCAGATGATCAAGAACAAATCATTAAGTCACATAAAACTTAAAGAAAAATGAAAATTGTAGACATAGTTGGAGCCGAAAAGTATATCTCAAATGAGAAAATTACCAGAGGATGAATTCCTTATGAGCATTTAGATAGATTTTAATGTATTTAATCTTTGGTTAACTCTAAGATAGCTAAAGGTATAGTGTCCCTTTTTAAGGTAATGTGCAGCATATGAGAACTTTTTATATATTCATGTATTCACCCACTGTCAGCAAACCTGGGGAAAGTATACAGAAAGGGAAATGTGAAATATTTAAGGGTCAATTTCTACTGAAGCCAGAGAGTCAAGGGCAGAAAGTCATACTATATTGTAATAACAAATTTCAGGAACATGAAAAATAGTGGACAACTTTCATTAAGCACTTTCCATGCACAACCCTGGGTGCCAGGAGCCCCAGTGGCACAATGGTCAAACAGTCAGCAGGTAACTGGGTGCTTCAGAGTTCAAAGTAGACTGCAGCTCTGCTAGAGAAAAGTCCCACTGATCTGCTTCCGTAAAGATGACGTCCTAGGGGCAGTCACATTCTGTCATATTTTCAAACAAACAAAAAATATTGCCCTTGTGTGGATTCTGACTCACAGTGACCTTCTATCATGTTCAAAGGCTATAAAGTCTTAGTATAAAAAGAGTGTCTCCTCTTCCTCTCCAAGTATGGTGATGGTGGTTGTTACATGCAGTCAACTAAGGTTTGTTGTGAGCCCATTACCACAGATCTGAACACTGCACTCTCCGGCACCATCCTCACCACCTCTGATCTGCTTGAGCCCACTGTTACAGTCACTGAATCAATCCATCTTGTCGGAGGTCTAGCTCTGTCTCTGATCCTCCACCTTTCCCAGGATGAGGTCTTTTCCAAGGACTGATCCCATCTTGGCTATATGTCCAAAGGCTAGGAGACAGTTTAATCATCCTGGCCTCTAGGGGTCACCTACTCGTACATCCTCCAAGAGACTTGTTTGTTCTTTTGGCAGTCCATGGGATAGTCAACACTTTTCTCAAAACCACAAATCAAAGGTATTAATCATCCTTATATTGTCCAACTTTCAAATGCATCAGACAGAGCTGAAAAGGCCATGAGTTGGACCAGGTACATCTGAGTCTTTTAAACTGACATCCAGGCTCTTTAGAACTTTAGTGAAGTCCTTTGCAGATTTCCCCCAAATCTTTTGATTTCTTAACTGCTGTACTGTGGGTGTTTATTGTGGATCCATGTAAAATGAAAGTGCTGAAACTTCAACCTTTTCTCCATCTAGCACGATGCTGCTTTGTCTACTGGTCCTCTGACCTCTCGTTTAGCAGCCCAATTCTTGATGTACTAAGGTTCTTAAAAGTCTGAATCAACTCTATGGAAAATATTCTACAGCAGCATAATACTGTCCTACATCGACTCATTTAATTGTACCAAAAGTCCTTTGGTATATTCCCATTTTGCAGACTATGGAAAGGAGTTTTGGCTCCTCCATCTAGAACATACTGAGCTGGTAACAAAAATGGCAGTTCCTCCCTTGCAGTTCGAATCCACCAGGAGTTTAAATCTACCAGCAGCTCCATGGGGGAAAAGATGGAAATCTTTCATGAAGAGCTAGGGCCTTAGAAACCCAGTGGAGGAATAAACCCAATGGCAGTGAGTGAGGGAATGAGTGAGTGGATCAGTGAGTGAGATTTAGAGAAGTAAAAAAACACAGGAGAGGTTAGGGGTGGTACAGGTAGAATTTACCTGTCTGACTCTGAACTCATCCTAAACCTGCTTGCTCTTTTCTCTGATTCAATTAGGACAGAGAACAGCATTTACCTTTCGTTTATTTCCCTGGACACACACACACACACACACACACACACACACACCATTAGTAACAATAAAATCTTAGAATCAAAAACCCATTAAAGTCTTATGTATAGAAACATTTCCCAAAACCCCACAGCAAGAAATTGAGCTAAAAACACATATTCCCGTGGCTTTGATGTTCTGAGCATAAACCATATGATTCTTGTTTTGATCTTCATCTTTCCCTATTTGATTAATTTCAAACCTATCACATTTCACCGTGAAGCTTCAAATGCAATGCTGTTAAGGAATTTTTTTAAAAAGAAAACAGGCAATCCATTTTAAGAGAGTTCATTGTGTTTCCAAAAATCTACTTTAAATGAAGTATATGAAATCACAGTGACATTGCTTTAATTAATTAATTAGGGAAATTAATTAGTGCCACTGCCAAGTACAGTTTCCTTAAAGCCGGGACAGGTCCCACCGAGGAGAATGAGAAGCAATGCTCCTTTATCAGGCTCAGAACAGGTGGAGGGACACGTTCAGGGAGGATGGCCTTCATGCAGACATGAAAACTGCTAAGTCCTTAAGAACACACTTCACAGCCAGACCTCTTCCCTCCTTCCCTCTGACGAACCAATGAGGAGAGATCCCTGGTTACATAAAGCAAACCCAACTAGTGCTCTCCTGTTGGGATTTTCTTAACCTGCACTTCTGACTTGATTTAATGTTTATGATACATGAGTTCAGTGAATGTAGGATTCCGGTGCAGTGTGGATGGTCAAGCTGCTTAGCTGCTGACTGAAAGAAGAGTGGGAATCCACTCAGAGGAGTGTCAGATGACAACCCCAAACCCACTGCTATCAAGATGATTTTGACTGGTGGTGACTCTGTCAGGTTCCTAATCTTTCTGGAAGGAGACTGTCTTCTTCCTGAGGAGTAGATACGGATTCAAACTTCCCAACTTTTGGTTAGCAGTACGAAAGGTGAGGCACTATGTCACGGGGTTCCTTTCCTCAAAAGAAAAATGTGGAGACTGGCTTCTGAAATATCAGTCACAGAAAATCTGTAGAAGGCAGTTCTACTCCGGTAAGGTGGGACCAGCTCCACAGCAACTGCTAGTCGTTAGAGAGGTAGGAAAAGGGGTGGGGGAGAGGGAGAGGGAGAGAGACAGGGAGGGAGGGAGGGAGGGAGGGAGGGAGAGAGAGAGATATGGAGAGACAGATGGATAGAGAGAGAGATAGATGTTTTGTTGCTGTTGTTAGGGATGATAGCTAGCTATAGATGTTGTTGTTAGGTGCCATCGAGTTGAGCATGACTCATGCAACTCCATGAACAAAAGATATGAATCTGAACCCTGTTCTATGCTGAGCCATTCCTGACAAACAAGTGTCCATTGCAGCAGTCACCGTGTCAGTCCACCTGGTGGAGAGTCTTCCTCTCCTTCGCTGACCCTCCACCCTTCCCAGCATCATGTCCTTCTGTCCAAAATATGTGAGGTGAAGTCTCATCATTTTTGCCTCCAAAGAGCACTCTGGCTGCACCCTCTCCAAGACGTATCTGAACATTCTCTTGGCCGTCCATGGGATGTTCAGATAGATAGATACGCAGATATAGATGGATGGATATAACTGATAGAATTGCCAAAACTAAACCTTCTGGCATGAAGTCTATTTTGACATGTGATAAGCCTTCATTGGCATCCCAAGGTTTTATCGCTAAAGGAGGAGGCATCCCATCTTTCTCTGTAAGAATAGCCACTTAATTGTAACTGAAATGCTATTGTCCATTGCATCTTTAAGTTTTGATCTCACCACTTGAATTTGTTCTTCAGTTCCTTCAGCTTATGAAATGCTGATTATGTTCTTCCTTTTTATTTTCTGACTCCAGCTCTTTGCACATTCTGTATAATATTTTGCTTCATTTTCATGAACAATATATCAACAGAGATCCATCAGAAATACAAGCTGGGTTTAAAAGAGTCAGTTGTCTTTATGCGCCATCAAGTCCTCTGCAATTCATAGCGAACTTATGTATACAATAGTTCTGAATACTATCCTATTCTGAGCCAATTTCACTGTCTCTGACACACTTATCCCCATTACCCCAGTTACTGAGTCAACCCACCTCATCCAGGGTCTTCCTTTCTTGAGCTGCCCCTCCTCCCTTCCAAGTATGATGTCCTTCTTCAAGGACTGGTCCCTTCTAATACCATGCCCAAAGTATTGAAATAGAGCTTCAAAATCCTCCCCTCCAGGGAATAGTTTGGTTTCACCCTCTCCAGGACAAACCTGTTTGTTCTCCTAGCAGTCCATGGTATATTCAATACTCTTCTCCAGCACCACAGCTCAAAGGCATTGATTCTTCTTCTATTATTCTTAGTAGTTGTCCAGCTCTCTCATGCATAGCAAATAATCACAAAGACTATGGCTTGGATCAGGCATACCTTGGTCTCCAGACTGGCATCGTTACTCTTCAGTATTCTAGTGTGAGGTCCCTGACAGCAGATTTTCCCAGTGTAATTCCTCCTTTGATTTCCTGACTACTGGTACTAAGAGTGGAACCAAACAAGCAGAAATTACTAACAATATCAATTTTTTCCCATCTGTCTCAATGCTGCCAATTGGCCCAGTGGTAAGAAGCTTTGTTTTCTTAATGAGCTTCAATTCATATTAAAGGCTGCCGTCCTTGACCTTCTATAGAAAATGCCTTAGGTCCTCCTCAGTTTCAACAAGCAAAGTTATGTCATCTGCATAGCACAGTTTGTTGATGAATCTTCCTCCAATCCTGATGCCACATTCTTCCTCATAAAATCTGGCCTCTAAAATGATCTTGTTTGTTTTGGGGGTTTTTTGTATTTTTTTTAATAATTCTTTTTAATGCAACATATATAGTTTTTAGAAAATATTCTTTCCATTTAATTTTCTCCCATTCATTCATTTTTGCACATTTTCCTCCCTGCTCACCCCTCCCTCCTAGTTCATTTTTCTCTTTCAAAAGAAAAAAAATCTTTTATTGTTATACAATCCCCCCAAGTCCACAGTCCACTTTATTATGTATTTCTTTTTCTATAATATTGTCTTGCAAGTAATACCTAGTCCTATATTCCTTTTAAACAGTTCTCTCCCTCGTCTGTTTCAACACAGTATACATTATTTATCTCCTCTTTTCTTAGGTTCCTCCCAACCCCATTTTCAGTCCTGTTTTACAGTGGCACTATGCAGTATTTGTCATTTTGTGACTGAAATATTTTACTCAGTATAATATCCTCCAGGGTCACCCATTTTGTATAATATTTCATGAGTTCTTTGTTTTTCAATACAACATAGTATTTTCTATAAAAAAATTATCTGTTTGCATACAGGTTGAAATGGTACAGAGACAGTACACATTCCTGATGCACTCCTTCCCCGATTTTGAACCATGTAGTGTTTCCTTGCTTTGTTCTGATGACTGCCTCCTGGTCCAAGTACAGGTTATACATGAGTACAATTAAGTGTTCCAAGATCCTCATTCTCCTCAAGAAGACTCTATAGCACTAGGGATAGCATCACTGATATTAGTTGGATCATGGCTGAAAGTAGAGTATCAGAAGGATGTCTATTTGTGTTTTATTGACTATGCAAAGGCTTTTTATTGTGTTTATCATAATAAATCGTGGCTAATGTTAAGAATGGGAGTCACAGAATAGTTGACGGTGCTTATGTGAAACCTTTACCTAGAACAAGAAACTGTTATCTGAACAGAGCAAGCGAACACTGCATGGTTCAAAATCAAGATAGGAGTGTGTCAGGAATATATCCTTTCTCCTTACCTTTTCAAGCTATATGTGGAACAGATCACTTAAGAGGCTGGAATTTAGGGAAAAATGTAGCGTCAAGATTGGAGAAAGACTCATCAACAATCTGAGTTAGGCAGATAACACAACTTGACTCACCAAACTGAGGAGGACTTGAAGTGTTTGTTGTAGAAGGTCAAAGACTGCAGCCTTCAATATGGATTGAATCTCAACATTAAGAAGACAAAGAATCTCACCACTGGGCCAATTGGCAATGTTATGATAGATGGAAAAAGGATTGAGGTTATTGATGATTTCATTGTGCTTGAATCCACAATCAACCCTCTTGGCACCAGCAGTCAGGAAGTCAAGACAAGTTGCATTGGAAAAACGAGCCATTAAGGATCTCTCTAGCATGCAGCGTTGTCAGCCTAGAAACTAAAGTGTGATCCAGGCCATGGTCTCCTCAATTGCTTGCTATGAATCTGAGAGCTAGACAGTGAATAGAGATGACAGAAAAAGAATCAATGCCTTTGAGTTGCGATACTGGAGGAGAGTATTCAACATACCATAGATTGCCAAGAGAACAAATGGGTCTATTGTGGAGAGGGCAAAATGAGTGTGCTGCTTG
The DNA here is from genome assembly GCF_000299155.1 of Elephantulus edwardii. Classification (NCBI taxonomy): domain Eukaryota; kingdom Metazoa; phylum Chordata; class Mammalia; order Macroscelidea; family Macroscelididae; genus Elephantulus; species Elephantulus edwardii. The sequence goes on from NW_006399774.1 coordinate 9,265,982, forward strand.
GAGGCAAGGATTGTGAAGCTCCTTCTCTCATACTTTGAATACATCACCAAGGACTTAGAGAAAGACATCATGCTTGTAAGGGTGGATGGCCAAGATAGGAGAGGAAGAGCCTGCGTGAGATGTATTGACACAGTGACTGTGACAATAAGGTCAGGTGTGTCAGAGACAGTGAGATTGTCTCAGGATAGGTTCAGACCCATAGAACATAGGATCTCTATGGGCCATACTCTATTTCTTTCAATAATAAGGTATGCTACATACAAGCCTTGGTAATTTCAATTACAGTGTATGGAGGCTGGGTTCTATGAGGAGAAAAGCGTCATCAGGATTGGAGGAGGACTCACCAACAATCTGTATTTTGCAGATGACACAGCCCTACTTCTTGAAACTGAGGACCTGAAGCACTTGCTGCAGAAGGTCAAGGACGCCTACTTTCAATACAGATTGAAGCTCAACATCAAGAAAACAAAGATTCTCACCACTGGGCCAATTGACAGCATCATGATGGATGATGAAGAGATTGAGATTATTCACAGCTTCAGTTTGCTTGGTTCTACAATTAACACTCTTGGTACCAGCATCCAGGAAATTAAAAGACAAATTGCATTGGGAAAGTCTGCTGTCAGAGGCCTCTCCAAATTACTGAAGAGCAACGATGTCAGTCTGGAGACTAAAGTGCGCCTGATACAGGCCATAGTCTTTGCAATCACTTGCTGTGCGTCTGAGAGCTAAACAATCACTAGGTATGATAGAAGGAGGGTTGATGCCCTTGAGCTTTGGTGCTAGAGAAGAGTATTAAATATACCATGGATGCTAGGAAAACAAACAAGTTCACCTTGGTGAAGCCAGGCTGCTCCTTGGAGGATCCTGAAGCTTCATCTGGCATACTCTGGACATGTTTCAAGGAGAGACCAGTCCTTGGAGAGGGACGGCATGCTTAGGAGGGTGGAAGGATAGCACAGGAAGGGAAGACCCTCGAATAGATAGATTGATTCAGTCACTGGGGTAATGGGGATAGGCATGTTGGAGATAATAAGATTGGCAAAGGATAGAGCAGAGTTTAAGGCTGTTGTACATAGGGTCTCTATGAGTCACAGGCAACTCGACGGCACATAACAACAACAACATACAAGCCTTGGTAATTTCACTTACAGTGTATGCATCTGAAAGGTGGACAATGGATAAGGATGACAGGAGAAATACCCATGCCTCTGAATTGTGGTTTTGATGAAGTACATTGAATATAGCATGAGTTTCAAAAAAAAGAATCAACAAGTCTGTCTTGGAAAAGGGGCAGTCCTTAGAAGCATGAATAGTGAGATTTAGTCTCATATACTATGGGCATATTTTCAAGAGGAACCAGGCCTTGGAAAAGGATATCACTCTGGGAAGAGCATAGTCAGCAACAGACAGGAAGACCATCAATGAGATAGATTGGCACAGTTATTGCAACAATGGGATTTGGTGCAACAGAAATTGTGAGTATGGTGCAGGATTTGGCATGTTTTTAGTCTGTTGGTCATGAAACTGCTATAAGTCAGAGTCAATACAAAGGTACCTACAACAATAACAATCCTTACGAGGGCAGATTGCCAGGTCTTTTCTCCACTAGGTGGGTTTTCCACTAGTTTGGTTTCAAATGCTGTTGTTATGTGCTGTCAAGTCACCTGCAACTCATAGCTCTGAAGCCTGTCCTGTCCTGAGCCAGTCTCACCGACTCCAACAACACCTACACCCATTGCCCTAGTTACTATATCAATCCATCTCTTCCAAGGTCTTCCTCTCCTGTACTGTCCCTCCACCATTCCAAGCATAATGTCCTTCCTCAAGGATCGATCTCTCCTGGTCACATGCCCAAAGTATGTGAGATGGAGCTTCAAATTCCTAGCCTCCAAGGAGAAACCTGGTTTCACCCTTTCCAAGACACCTATTTGTTTTCTTAGTGGTCCATGGCATGTTCAAGATTCATCTCCAGCACTACCACTCAAAGGCATCAATTCTTTTGTCTTCCTTAGTCGTTGTCCAGGTCTCTTCCACAAGGTAGGTTTGAACTACGAACACTTTTCTTTTTTTTTTTTTGTGTTTTGTTTTTTTTTTGGTGGAGGTGCCGGGGAGTGAACCTGGGGCCTCATACACTACTAACACTTTTCTTAGCAGCCAATATATACCTAGACTATCAAAGAATACTCAAAACCCTTATCATCAAACTCATCTTGGCTTGTTAGAGTTTGTTTAAATGCATAGCTGCTTTTGAAAAGGAGGATTTTCAATATAGTATGTTTAAAATGACCTTTGAAATCAACACACATTGCTTTGATCTCTTTGCCTCAGCTTCTGATCGGAACAGAGAGCAGAAAGAGAAATCCTGTTTGTTTTCATTCCCATAGTAGCTAAGAGCTGTTCTGTATGCAGGCTCAGCAGCTGCTGTTTCCTAACCTATCTCGATGTGAATTACTTTAGCCAACTCCAGAAAAATCATCCTTACCACGTTGGCTCTGAGAGTAATTGAGGCAGAAGATCTACACGGTCCATCAGCAATTGTTTTTAGCTGTGCTGTCAGTTTTGAAATAAAAATCCTAATACGGGTTCAGAGATACAGAGTTTAAAAGCCTATTTGTTTATTATATATTCCAAACCCTTAATCATTTTATAAGCCTCACATTAAATGTCAGTTGTCATTCTTTTCCCCATCACGCTTTGTTAACAAAGCAACACACAATTAGGCTGCTCCTTTTCTAGAAAAACGAATTCAAACTTGAACATGTAAGAAATAAAGATGGAGAAAAAAAAAAATAACAGAACGCACAAGCCAGAGAACTGAGACCAGAACACTGTCCAGTCCTGAGCCATCCGGAACACTGCTGGGTGCTGTGCCGTTCTCACAATCAGTGCTGCATTGGGACTCTTTGTGTAAGATCTACTGTGTAATTTTACCTCCTTGAAAGTCATCTTCTTCATCGCTGACCCTCTATTTACCGAATACGATGTTCTTCTCTAGGACCTGGCCCCTCATATGCCCAAACTCTGTGGGACAAAACTTACTGCACAAGATGAGGAAAACTGTTCATCTTTGTGTATCACTTCCCTGATCTAAAAAGTTAAAATAGTACTAAGTCCTGCCTCAAAGTTACTTTAGAGGAAGAATGAAGGTGGTGAAGATGAATGGATAAAACTCTTCGTCTTTTGTGCCCTTTTGTTTTTGCATTTATACTGGTTTGTTTACAAAGTTTGTATACATTGTTTTTCACACTAGATCATTCCCATTAGCTCACACCCCTCTCCCTCCACCCATCAAATTGCGCAAGCCTATTAGTAACCACCCCCGCCCCCTGCCCATCCTCACCCCTCTGCTCTCATCCCCCTTTCTTGGTTCCTCATACTCGTCCTACAAGAATGGTCTTCTACAATATTTGTCCTTATGGGACTGAATTAGTTCACTCAGTATAATGCTCTCCAGTCCTTCTCAAGTTAGGCAGGGATTTACAAAATAATAACTCCTGCGTGTTGTGTAGTATTTTATCATATTGATGTACCATAATTTCTCAATCCATTCCACTGTGCTTGGACATTTAGGCTGTATTTATGTTCTTGGATGGTGAATAAAGTGATCATGAACATTAGTGTACAAGTCTGTTTGTGCCTCAGTTCTCTCATTCTCTGGGTATATTCCAAGCAGTGGAATAGATGGGTCATACGGAATTTCTAGGTTCAGCTTTTTAAGAAAGTGCCAAACTGCCTTGCACAGCGGTTGGACCATTTTACAATCTCACCAACAGTTCCTATCTCTCCACATCCTCTCTAACATTTATTACTTGCCATTCTGTTAAACTTTGCCACTGCTACTGGTGTGAGATGGTATCTCAGTGTGGCTTTGATTTGTATCTCTCTTATTGCCATCGATTTTGAGCATTTCTTCATGTGTCTGTTGGCCATTTGAATATCTTCCTCTGTGGAAATTCTTTTGCCCATATTGTAACCGTGTTATTATTCTTTTTTCTGTGAAGGCCCTGTAGAGTTCTGTAAACTTTTGATATGAGACACCCTTGTCTGACATAATATTACCAATTTTCCCCCCCAATCAGTAGATTTTCTTTTCACTTTGCTAGGAAAAATGTTTTTATGCACACATGGATTTAATCTTTAGAAGTTCCTATTCATCAATTTTATCATCTCCAGATTATGCATTTCTGGTTGTATTTGGCAATCTCTTTATACCATAGACTAGGCCTTCTAAACTCGATCCCAGTGTGTCTCTGATGAACTTTAAAATTTGGGGCTTTAATCCCAGGTCTCCGACCCACCTTGAACTGATTTTCATATATGATGTGAAATGTGGATCCTGTTTCAGCTTTCTGCAGATGGAAATCCAGTTTTGCCAGCACCATTTGTTTAAAAAGTGGTCATTTCCCCATTTGATAATTTTTATTTCTTTGCTAAATATCAGTTGACCATAGACAGCTGAGTCCATTTCTGGGTTCTCAATTCTGTTGCATTGGTCTATGTGTTTGTCATTGTACCGGTACCACGCTGTTTTGTTTACTACCATTGTATAGTAGGTTCTGAGTTCAGAGAGAACTATCCCCCCCACCTCATTTTTGTCTTTCAGAAATGCTTTGCTTATTCAGGGTTTCTTTTCTCTCCAAATAAACTTTACAATTTTTCTTTAAATCTCTTTTAAAAAATGAATTTGGTTTCTGTATTAAGATTGTGTTTAACATGTAGATGACTTTTGATTGGATTGTCATTTTTATAATATTGAGTCTTCTTATCCATGAATATAACACATTTCCCAATTTTTTTAGGGTCTTTTATTGCATCTCACAGAAGTATTATGTAGCTTTCATTATACAGGTCTTTTGTATCTCTAATTAGGTTCACTTCCAAGTATCTCAATTTGTGGTTGGCTATTGTAAATGGTATTATTTCCTTGGTTTTCTTCTCTAAGTTCTTTTTGTAGCGGAATCCCATTGATTTTTGAATATTGATCTTATAGCCTACCACTCTACTAAACTGCTCTACTAGATCTCATATTTCTTTTATTGACTCCTTGAGGTTTCCTGTGTACTCTATCACATCATCTGCATATGTTGCTGTTGTTGTTATGTGCCATCGAGTCATTTGCAACTCATAGCGACCTTATGTACAACAGCCCTAA
>NW_006399774.1:9272371-9280921 GCF_000299155.1 Elephantulus edwardii
TTTTATTTAGCTTGTTGCCATGAGGCTAACTTTTCTCTTCTTGAGTTTCTGTGTAAGAAAGGTGCTGTCGAGTCTCTTGCGACTCATAGCGACCCTATGTACAACAGCCCTAAGCCCTGCTCTGTCCTGTGCCAATCGCACTGCCTTTGACACACCCATCCCGATTACCCCAGTCACTGAATCCATCCACCTCATAGAGGATCTTCCCCTCTTGTGCTGTCCACAACGATGGATTTATCATTTACTGTTCTATAAATTGCTTGTCTGTCAGATACTCCTAAATCTGAACATTCAGATTAAGACAGACTAGGAAGAAGGATTGGCCATCCACTTCTGAAATAGCAGGCCTCTGAAAACCCTATGTACATCTGCATAAAGCAACAGTTTAACTATCTCTTTGCCAATCTGGATGCCTTTTATTTTCCTCTCCTGTCTTACTGCCCTAGCAACACTTCATCTTAAGGAACTTGGCAACAATCACTTCTGATTAGCATCTCTCTCTAAATCAGTCTCTCAAGCTCTCTTCCCACACCTGCCAATTCTTGCCCTGCCACTGTGGCCCAACCTAACACTTTTCTCCACACCCTGTGCATGCTGGGATTCCTGATATTTCATTCCTAGGCTCTTTCATTTTCATTTTCATTTTCTTGTTCTTCAAGACATCTCATAAGTAGGTCTTTGATTATTTTTATGTTGCAACTTCTGTTCTTAATTCCAGACCCTCATATATCAGTGTTCACATACTATCTCTAAGTGTCTCAAATTCAAGTTATTCAAACCAAATCAAAACTATCTCTTGTCTCTCTAAATCTTGGCATCTTTCCCTGCTGATCTAAATCTCAACTAGGGATACCTACATCCATTAGCTGTGTAAGTCAGAAACCAAAACCCAAGGATTCCTGTTGGACCCTCATCACCCTGCCATGTGTAACCATCATGAATCTTGCCCATTCTCCTTCCGAAGGAGCTCTCTGATATGCCTGCAACAATATATCTTCATCCTACCTCACAGATCCAGTTTAGAACCATGTACTCCAAGCCTTCTCTCCAATTCACTCTGGCCCTGCAGCCAGGGAACACTTTCCAACAAGAAAATCCCAAGGGGCTAGGCCCCAGCTTCCACTTTTTCACAGCTTGAATTGCACTTTGAATCAAAAGCAAAACAGTTCAAGAGACCTCGAGGACACCACGTGACATAACCCTGGTTCCCCCACCAACCTTAGTTCTGTCATTTCTTTGTCCACATAACATTGACAGAACTCATTTCAAATTCACTTCCTAGTTGACGCCTCTTACGTGCTCCCATTGCATCTACCACATGGCTTTCCTTCATGGCAGGTGCCACAGCTGGCTGTTAGACATCGCTTTTTGCCCTTTATTTATGCCAGTCTCCTGTATGAGAGATTGTACTCTGTAGTTGGGTGTTCTATTGTCCCAAACGCCTTTTTCTCCAAAAGTAGATGCTTACACAGAAACTCAAGAAGAGAAAAGTTAGCCTCATGGCAACAAGCTAAAATAAAACCAAGAAATCATGACCCAAACCATGAATCCAGAAAGCCTATTATGCTTTAAAATGTCCCTAATAACACTGGGAAAGTCTACAGTCAGGGACCTCTCCCAACTACTGAGGAACGACAGTGTCGACCTGAGGACTAAGATGTGCCTGATTCAGGCCATGGTCTTTTTCTCCACTTTCTATACACCTGAGAGCTGGACAATGAACAAGGATGACAAGAAGAACTGATATCTTTGAGTCGTGGTGTTGGAGAAGAGTAGTAAATATCCCATGAAGTGCCAAAGTACTAACAGGTCTTGGAAAAGGTACAACCAGAGTGCTTCCTGGAGACAAAGATGGCAAAGCTTCAGCTCACACACTTTGGGCATGTTCTCAGGAGAGGCTATTGCCTGGAAAGAGACACCATGCTTGGAAAGGTAGAGGGTCAGCAAAGGAGAGGAAATCCCTCAACCAGGTGGGTTGACACAGTGAAGGCAGCCCTGGGCTCACGTTTGTCAGAGATGGCGGAGGGTGGCACAGGATAGGGCACGGTTTGGATCTCTTGTTTGTAGGGTCACTATGAGTCATACTGTTGTACTTGATGACACCTAACAACAACAGCAGCAATAGACATTAATTCATCCACAGGGGATGTTATGAAAATAGGGGCAAAGGGGCAGACTCATAGCCTGTCAGCTTATTATACCTTGTTAACAAAAGACAGTGGTGACAATTCCTCCTGGGTCAAGCTCACCAAATGCTTTTATGAACACTGGCTTCCCACTGGAGTACTTTTCAGCAGCACCTATCTCCCTCTGCATCCACCAGCTGACATAGGCTGGCAGGGAGATGCTTTCCTTCCAAGAGAAATGCAGGCTAGTCCCATACCCTACTCCCAAGAACAAGGCAGGGGCCTGTCCCTCTTCTCTAGCAATCTGTATGGGGCCCTTGAGCTTGAGATTGAATTGCTTGTTCATTATTTTCGCTTACAGGGGCTACAAGGAAGCCTAGCATTTCTGAGTACATCACCCAACAGAACCCTGTAAGCTGGCAGACTGAAAACAAACAGAAACGGAAAAGGAACCCACCTTTCACTAAATGGTTTCAAGTACCCGGCACCTGATGCCAGGGCCCCAATCAAAACCCAGGGATGACCCTTCCTGTTTATCCTGCGCTTCTCCATTCTCTCCGAGCAGGAAGGAGGGCAGCACAAAGAGCTGAGAATTTGAACTCGCAGCCCCTGAGTGCACCCACTTCCCTTTCTGCCTGATTGTATACTTACAGTGCCCAGAAAGTCAATAACTTCCTGCAGTTTCCCAGCAAATCTAAGAGATTAAAAAAGAGCCATTGTCCTTTTGAAGCTGTGGAAAGTAATAAGTGAGCAGGCTGAATTCTCTTTGGATATAAAAGTCTGTGCAGCGCTAGCAGTCCTGCTTTAAAGTGTCAAAATTGCCTTAAATCTTTAGCTTTGTTATACCCTGCTGCTACACAGATATAATAGAAGCAAGCTGACTATCTCCAACAATTTGGAGATCATTTTTTCTCTTGAAAAACTTTGCTGAAATATATATATTAGCCCAGACTCTTTCCTTAACATTTTTCTGTTTAAAAATACTCTTCCCACCCCTCCCCAGATGCAGCTTAAGAGATCAGACTGACCAAGAAGTAGCTTACTTTAAAAAAAAAAATCAGACACCATCTATCAGGATCCAAGCACAGAGGTTCCAGCAATGTCTCCACCTCCATTGGATTTCCACCTCCCTTTCCACTGTGAGAACCCGCTTGACCTCGGTTTTCTAAAGGCAGAAAACGGCAACAAAGGAGGCAGGACTATTTAAAGCGATGAAAAAGATTTGGAAGGAAGGATTATGCCTTTGATGGGGCCTGAAAGAAATACAGTGCTTAGGAAGTGGATGAAAGCCAAGAGCAGCCATTCTTGGCATGGTTTAGAAGCCTGAAGGTGGACTTTTCCCCAGCCATCCTAAAAATTAAAAAGAAAAACACACAAACAAGACTACAACTCTTCCAGTTCTGTGGTACCAGCACATCTATGTAAGAGTGAAACTCACAGCATTCTGAAGAGCTTCGCTGGACCCAGGTGCCCAGACAAGTTGGGTGTTTTGTAGCTGCACCAAGGAAGCTGAGAATAAATTAGACTCTTTTTTTAAATTTAGTTTGTTTATTTTTCATTTCAATGAACATCTACAGAGATTTTGGAATTCCATTCATTCGTTGTTGCACCCTTCTCCCCGCACAACACTGCCCACCGCCCCCGTTTGCTCCTCTCCTTGAAAAGCAAAAGAAAAACTCCCTCATTGGTACACAATCCCCCCCCAACACCTCCTGAAACCCCACCCCTTACTCCCAAATATAATCCACTCTGCAACCCTCATTGCATACTCCTACGATAAAAACAATGCCCTAAAATACAATACTTTTAGACTATTCTCTCCCCCATAGACTTCAATGCCATAAACATATTTCATCCAGTTTTTCTCAGTCTTACCCCCACCCCAATGCCAGCCTCATTCTACAACAGTGGCACCATGAGAGCAGTGGTGGCTCAGTGGGAGAACACTAGCCTTCCATGTGGAAGCCGCAGGTTCAACTCCCAGCCAATGCACCTTATATATTGTTACCACCTTTAGCCAATGGAAACTTCTGTGTTCTTATGATGCTTAACGGAGAAGTTTCAGTGGCACTTCCAGACAGACTAGGAAGAAAGAGGAAAAACCAAAACAAAATCAAGGAAAAAACCAAACAACTGTCTCAATCTACTTCAGAAAATTAGCCAGTGAAAATCCTGTGGCTCACACAGTCTGACCTCGTCGTGCCTGATGCCACCAAGAGTCTGGGGGGAGGTTAGATGGCAGCCAACAGGAGGCTCCTGATGCTAAAATTCTTGGGAAGGCAAATACTCTACATCCTCCTGTAGTACCTGTAGGGTGCTCGAGTAGTCCACTGGTAAGGAGCTGTGCTGCCTACCTGAAAGCTTACAGTTTGAATCTTCCGGCTGCTCCATGGAAAAAGGGTCAATGTCCTCCCATGAGATTTACTGTCTCTAAAAACCCATGGAAGGATCAGCTCTGAGTCAATGCCAGCTTGACAGCTTACAGCAGCAGCAATGACAACTGAAACGTTAGTCATTTGAACCCATGCAGGCTCTCTTTGGAATAAAGACTTGGTAACTGACTTTCAAAACTCCTCACTGAAAACCTCCCTTAGAATATTTAGTTCTACTCTGACAGCCATGGAGTCACCAGATCAGGCATCAAGTCTAGACTTACTAGAAAGGCTCTTGATGGGGTTCAGGGCCACGTGATCTCTCACTCCCACAACAGAAGACAAAGTCCTGGACCCCTCCACACAGAGCAATCAAAGGCAGCCACCATGAAGGACTTCTCTAGATAGGGTGCCAGCCAGAAAGATGACTTCGGAGAGGTGCATCCTCCTTTGTTTTATGCACCTTCCTCTCATTCTAAGTTTTCTCCTAAAATCAACCTTGCCCGTCCATCTCCAAGCTGACCCGCAGCTGCTACATACACTCAGAATGGTTTTATAGACATTGCTCCCAAAAGTTGGTAAAAAAAAAAAAAAAAAGAGAGGACTTCAGAAGCTACCACCATTAATTCACTCTTCTGTGTTGGAGATATGTAGAATGGTTGGTGATGGCGTGTCCATCTGTCTATTGTCTGTTGGACTCTAAAATATTTGAGTTAGAAGACTATACATTCTCAGTAGTGAGGTTTCCTTCCTTATTCAGTCAGGTGCCTTCTACCTCTACGCACCACCGTCCCCTGGTTCTAATATGTAACTTTTTGTATCAGCAAATCACTCACAAAGACGGCTCTCAAAATTTTTATTCTGAAAATAAATGCACTGGGCTGTGATGGAGACTGATTTTAGTGACAAATATCTTACCTCTGGCTCTTGATTCTGGTTTTCTCTCAACTCGTGATAAGTGATTGGAGGGATATGAAGGAAGCAGAAAGCAGTAGACCCACCTTGAGGAACTTGCCAGAGAAGCAGAACCATGATTAATCAATCAGAAAACAAGACCTGGAGGAGGCTGAAGGAACCAGGGTTAAAGTCTCCACGTTCTGAAGTCAGGAGGAATGGGTTAGCATGCTGGCTTTACTCCTGAGTAAAGAAGCAAATGATGACATTGGACAGTTCTTTTAACTTCTCTGTGCTTAAATTTCTTCCTGTGAAAAACAGGGAACACCTCTCGGGATTGCTGTGGGCCTGATGGAAGTAACGGATGGGAAGAACACAGCAGGGGGTCTGACACATAACCGCCTGGCAAATTGAAGGAGCTGTCATAACCATCATTGTTTTGTTGCCACTGTCACTATTAAATTTTAAAAAGTTTCAGAGATACTAGAAAAAGAAAACTTTGCAAACATAAACCAGGATGCCACATGTGTTTTAGGGTCCAAAAGACCTGAATCTGAGCCTTATTTGAACATATGAGTGAATAGACAGAAGTAACTCAAATGCTCTGCACTTCAGCTTGTTGACTTACAAAACTGAACTAGTAATATCTATCATAAATGCTGACTATGTTTTTCTCTAAGAGTATATATACTTTGCAAAAACATGGAAGAAAAACAGCCCAAGTGTCTAACCACAATAGAATGAATTGAGAAATTCACACAATGGAATACTACACAGTATGCAGGAGCAATGATTTTGTAAATCACTACCTAACGTGGGAGGGACTGGAGAGCACTATGTTGATTGAACTAACTCCATCCAATGAGGACAAATACTGCATAAAACCATTATTGTAGAATAAGTATGAGGGTCCAAGGTGGGGAGAGGGTGGGAGCAGAGAGATGAGGATGGGCAGGGTGGGGAGAGTGGTTATTCATAGGGTTTCACAATTTGATAGGTGGGGGGGGGGGAAGAAAATGGGAAAGATCGGGTGTGAAAAACAATGTACATAAACTTTGTAAATAAGCCAGCTGTGGTGTTGTTGTTCTTAAGTGCCGTCAAGTCATAGACAACTCATGGCAACCCTATGAATGAAAGACATGAGCACTGTTCATAGAGTTTCTGGAGGCAAGCTACTTACGGAAGTGGATGCCACTCCTGCTTCCAAGCTTGTTTTAATCAGGAGCACCACCAAACACTGTCCACCATGGGTAAACATTATCACATTTGGCACATCAGTGTCACAGTGTTTAGCATCCCAGCAACCACAAGTTATCTTTGTACAACAAATGGACAGACCAGTGCTATAACACTTAGAAGAATTTTTGACCAAAAACAACTAAAACCAGACCTGAAGGCCGCAGATTAAAATCACCTACCTTGGGCTTGGTAGCATAACTTTCTGTCCACTAGGCCAATGTAGTTCTCTCTATGCTATTGTTGTTGTTGTTGTTGTTGTTGTTAAGTGCCATTGAGTCATTGACGACTCATAGCGACCCTATAAACGAAAGATCTATATCTCTATCTGTATCATCTGTATAATCTATATCTGTATTATGTATATGCATATGTATAGTATATCTATTACACAATGCAGAGAGCAGGGTGAAGCTCCGTGATTAAAACAAGCTTGGAAGGAGGAGTGGCAGCCACTTCAGTAATAGCTTGCCTTCGAAACCCTATGAACCTGGAGAGAGGAAGAAAGGCACCCAAGTGTTGAGGACTCTCCTTCATAGGGTCACTATGAGTCACCTGCGACTTGATGGCACTTAACAGCAACATCTATATCTATCTATATCTATATCTATATCTATCTAGAACTATAACATCTATATCTATATGTCTCTATATATCTCTATATCTATCTCTATCATCTATATCTATATCTATATCATCTCTTATTCTCAGTGTTACTTTCAAGACACGAAGCATACTATACTTGTAGACAACACATAACTCCTTGATTATTCCATGTAGTAATTTCTTCAGACATTTGAGATTTCCAATCACCTCATATGCTTCAGAAACCTGAGCAGTAAATAAGGAATACCTAAGATTTTTCTCTCTTTTCATGGCTTTGCCAAGGAATATTGAATAAATCATAGATGGCTAAAAGAGTAAATGAATCTATCATGGACAAAGTACACCCAAAATACTCTTAGAAAAGAGGATGACGAGAACTCATTTCATATACTTTGACAACATTACTAGAAGGATGCAGTTCTTGAGAAAGAACAATAAGCTTGGGAAAGTAGAGGGTAGATGAGAAAGAAGATTGTCAAGACGAACTGGCACAGTGACTGCAACAATGGTCCAAATGTAGCAAAGATGGTAAAATAGAACTATTATTTTGTTCTGTTGTATGTGGAATTCCTGAGGCAGAACCAGCTTGATGAATAGCAACAAGAATTGAGAAAGTTGACTTTGATGTATAGAAACCAATGCGAGAAAGTTGACTTTGACTCATTTGTTGTTGTTGTTGTCAGGTGCCATCGAGTGGAACATGACTCATAGTGGTCCAATGAACAAAAGATCTGAACCCTATTCTATCCTGTACCATCCTCACACTTCCTGACACATTGTAGCAGTCATAATGTCAATCCATCTAGTTGAGGGTCTTCCTCTTCTACACTGACCCTCCACCTTTCCAAAGCATCATGTCCTTCTCCAAGGAATAGCCCTTCCTAGCAGCAACATACCCAAAGTACGTGGGCGAAGTTTCATCATTATTGCCTCCAAAGAGCAGTCCAGCTGAACCGTCTCCAAGACATATATGTTTGTTCTCTTGGCCGCCCATGGGATGTTTGGTGCTCTTCAACACCACAGCTCAAAGGCATCAATTATTTTTCTGTTGTCCTTATTCATTGTCCAGCTCTCAGATGCATAGCAAATAATAGGGAAGACTATCATCTGAATCAGATGCACCTTAGTCCTCAAATTGACATCATTACTCTTCGATAATTTAGAGAGGTCCCTTACGGCAGATTTTCCCAGTGCATTGTGTTTTATTTTCTGACTGCTGGTATTAAGGGTGTTAATGGTGGATTCAAACAAGATGAAGCTGTTCATAGTTTCAGTCTCCTCTCTATCCATCATGATGCTGCCTATTGGTCCAGTGG
>NW_006399774.1:9282221-9301437 GCF_000299155.1 Elephantulus edwardii
TACCCTCAATACTCTTCTCCAGCACCACAGCTCAAAGGCATCAATTCTCCTTTTATCATCTCTAGTCACTGTCCAACTCTCTGATGCATAACAAGTGATTTCAAAGACCATGGCCTGTATTAGATGCACCTTAGTCTCCAGAGAGACACCATTGCTCTTCAGTACTTTGGAGAGGTTCCTAACAGCAGACTTTCCCATGGCAATATGTCTTTTAATCTCCTAGCTGCTGGTGCCAATAGTATTGACTGTGGAGCCAAGCAGACTAAAGCTGTGAACAATCTCAGTCTCTTCACCATCTATCATGATGCTGCCAATTGGTCCAGTGGTGAGAATCTTTGTCTTCTTGACATTGAGCCTCAATCCCTATTGGAGGCTGCACTCCTTGACTCTCTGCAGCAAGCGCTTCAGGTCCTCCTCAGTTTCAGCAAGCAGGGTTGTGTCATCTGTATAACGCAGATGGTTGATAGATCTTCTACCAATCATGATGCCATATTTCTCCTCATAGAGCCCAGCCTCCCAGATAATCTGTTCTGCATAAAGATTGAAAAGGTATGAGAAAGGACATATCCCTGGCGTATGCCCTTCCCAATTTTGAACCATGCAGTGTTTCCCTGCTCTGTTCTGATGACTGCCTCTCTGTCCAAGTATAGGTTTCGCATTAGCACGATCAAGTGTTCTGGGATTCCCAATCTTGCATTTTGCTCCTTGTATTGCTATAAATTGGCTCAAGCCTGAAGATCGGCAGCACAACGCTTACTCCACTGTGCCCAGGCCTCTTGCACTTAAAGTAAGGTTGAAAACCAAACATAAGCATCTGATCTGCATGACAAACACACTCTTAGGAGACACAGTTAAGAATGGGTTCATTCTTAACTCAAAGACCATCTGTACAGAATATTGATCAACCCAGTCACAACACTGGGCCTCCGAGGCCTCCATCAACAGAAGCTACTGTTAACAATATGAGGCACCTGGCTTCACGAAGGACTGGGGTGAACAGAATTGGCCTGGAGAACCAGGGGGAAGGCATTTCAGAACAAGACAGAATGAGAATTGACAGAGAGGACGCGTAGGACCAAGAGGTGTCAGAGGATATCAGAAGAATGGCCCACACGGGGACAGGAATTCATTGGGGAGAAGCAGTAGAAGTTAAGGCTGAATAAAAAAAAATAATAAATAAGTGTGGATCCAGACTCCAAAGTGCAGGCTGTGGGATAATAATAGGAGGCTGTTGTGTAGGGCTCAATGTAAAAAAGCTATTGCTAAAGGAAATGGAAGAGGTCCAGTGGGGATCGATCTGGAAAGACAGAGCAGTGATGGGCATAGCTCAATGGTGATTACTTTTATAAAAGACAATGAAGGGGAATGATTATATGACACACAGTGTGAGAGGAGCATAGTGTGAAATGCAATGTATATAACCTTTGTATGCAAACCAATATAAAATAAAAATTATAGAAAGAAAGAGACATCAATAACAACAATAACACAAAAACTCTATTGCTTTATTTATACTCTTTTCTGATTCCTGGCAACTCCATAAGTGTCCAAGTAGAAGTGTCAAGCCTTTCTTCTCAGGTAGTCCTGGGTAGATTCAAACTTGCAACCTTTCAATTAATAGTCACGTGAGTTAATGATTTTCTCCATTCAAGGACTCCTTCAGCAGAGAACAGTGTGATGGAATCAGCAGCCACGTCTTAACATACAGAGAGAACAAGGAGAAAATTCAGGGCTGCAATCTTCAATGTCTTGGAGGTAGAAGATGAATAAAATGCTGCACGTTTGCCCAGCTCCCTGTCCCCACCTAATTGGTTTTCAGGTGGAGCCCCACGTCTTCCATTACTGCCCATCACAGTTCTGCACGGTAAAGATTTCTTTGCCTGGACCTGAGGGATTTGTAGTTATGGATTCCATACGTATTCTAGTCACTCACCTTCTACTGATTTTTAGCTTAAAACACAGTAGAAAATTATTGGCATTATTTCCTTGAAAACCCTTCCCTGCCTATACATGTCTCTGTCAATAATTGTCATGTTGGAAATTGGAGGGGCCTTTGGCAGCTTGCCTAGAAATGTCAAATAGTCTCCATTAGGTTTGAAAGCTCTGAGTTTCAGTAATGAGTTGATACTCTACCTGATATGATTGTACAAAATTACATAATTGATTTCTGGGACACCGCGCCACACAAATTTTATAGGTTTCTTTTATTTCGTGCCTCAAAAGGCAAGTGCACTTTTGCTCATTTTCTTCAGTAAGAGGATTTCAAATTGTGTTCCTGGCTGGTCCAGATTAAGCTTGGGCATTTTAGAAAAACTCTATACCCTTTTTCCTCAGTTATTTTACACAGCAAAGTCTGCATTTTTTTTCCCACCCTCCATTGGCTGCTAGAGATGAAGACAAAACACCAGTTTGAAAAAGTTGGGTGTCACCAGATGTAAGTATGCAAAATTTATTATTTCGTATATAAAATAAGTCATGGCTATTTCTTCATGGTTTAAGCATATTTTATTTGGAAAGCTTTGTGGTGATTACAAAAGGTAGTAGAAGTTACACAATTTGAGCATATGTTTGGGTTATGTGGACAGGCTTTTTTTAAAAAAAAGTATAAGGGGTTTTTTTCTGATCTCTAGGAAGTCTACTGGACAATGAAAACGGAAGACTAAAGAATTGATGACTTTGAATTTTGACACTGGCAAAAAGTATGGAATATACCATTGACTGTCAAAAGAACAAACAAATCTGTTTTCTAGGAAAGACAGCCAGAATACTCTTTTTTTTTTTTTGCTTTTTTTAAAAAATTAATTTTAATGAACATTTAGAGATTTGGGATTTCCACTCCTTCATTGTTGCATTTTTCTCCCTGCCCCACTCCTTCCCCCCAGTTTGCTCTTCCTCCATTGACATACAATGTTCCCCCCACCGCCCCGCCCCAAGTATGCTCCACTATGCAACCTTCATTCTGGACTCTTATCATAACGATAATACCCAATCATATATCGCTATTAAACTGTTCTCTCCCTCATCTGTTTCAATGCAGTATGCATAATCTATCCAGGTTTTCTCAGTCTCACCCCAACCCTGATATCAGTCCCATCCTTTTGTGACAGAGATATTTCACTCAGTATAATGTCCTCCAGGGTCACCCATTTTGATTAATATTGCATGAGTTCCTTGTTTTTCAAAGCTGTGTAGTATCCCATTGTGTGAATATACCAGAGCTTCTCTATCCATTTGTTTGTTGGTGGGCACTTAGGTTGTTTCCAACTTTTTGCTATTGTGAACAAAGCCTCAATAAACATGCGTGTGCAAATATCTGCTTCGGTGGAAGTTATGGGGGGTTTTTGGGTATATTCCCAGTAGAGGAATTGCTGGGTCAAATGGTGTTTCTATTTGCAACTTTTTGAGAAAGCGCCATACAGCCTTCCATAGTGGTTGCACCATTTTACATTCCCACCAACAGTGAATAAGGGTTTCAGATTTTCCACAACCTTTCCAGCATTTGTTGTTTGCTGCTCTGTTAAATTTTGCTATTCTTACTCGGGCGAGATGATATCTCATAGTTGTTTTGATTTGCATCTCTCTAAGAGCTAGAGATTTTAAACATTTCTTCATGTGCTTGTTAGCCACCTGAATGTCTTCTTTTGTTAAGTGTCTGTTCATATCCTGTGCCCATTTTTCAGTTGGGTTATTTATCTTTATCTTGTTGTGGTGCTCAAGTACTTTATAAATCCTATATATAAGTCCGTTATCTGACATGCCATTACCAAATATTTTTTCCCAGTCTGTGGCTTTCTTTTTTACTCTGCTGGAGAAGATTTTATATGCAAAGGGATTTGATTCTCAGAAGGTCCCATTCATCTGTTTTATCCTCTCCTGGTTGTAGATTTTTCAGGATGCTTAGGAGACTGTTTATGTTGCGGATTAGGACTTCTAGAGTTCTTCAAAGCTTTTCTTTAATGAAATGTAGAGTCTTTGGTTTTAGTCTTAGGTCTATGATCCATTTTGAGTTGGTTTTTGTGTATGGAGTGAGGTGTGGATCTTGCTTGAGTTTTCTACAGGTAGTTTTCCAATTTTGCCAGCACCATTTGTTATAAAGTTTGTCATTTCCCCACTTAGCAGACTTCATCTCTTTGTCAAAAATCAATTGGCCATAGGGAGATGGGATGATTTCTGGATTTTCTATTCTATTCCATTTATCTATGTGTCTGTCATAATACTCTTAAGAAACAAGGTTAGAGAAACTTCCTCTCATATACTTTGGGCATATTTTTTAAGAGGTGCTTGTCCCTGGAAAAATGCATTATGTTTAGAAAAGTGGAGGGTCAGTTAGAGAGAGACCCTCAACAAGATGGACTGACACTCTGCCTGCAACTATGGGCTCAGGCATGGCTGAGATGGGGAGGATGACCCCGATAGGACAAGGTTCAGATTCATTGTTCATTGGGTCACTGTGAGTTGTAGTCAAGTCAATCACTCTTAGCAACAACAGGAACTTTGTAGTCAGAGAACAATGGGAAGATAAGGAAGAATTGGCTTCTAAGTCCTTGATTCTTGTGCCTTTGATACAGATTGAGCTTCCAGACACTGAGACTGCCTGGTCTACACCAAAGCACAGTGGGAAATAGAAACCTTAATTGGAGCCCTGGTCTCACAATGGTTGCTAACTGAAAGATCAGTCATTTGAACCCACCAACTGTTCCTCAGGAGGAAGGTGAGGCAATCTGAACTTGTAAAGGTTACAGCCTAAGAAACAACCCAAGTGCCCATCAACAAACGAATGGATAGAGGAGCTCTGGTAGACCCACGCAATGGAATACTATGTTGCATTAAAAAACGAGGAATTCATAAAGTATTTCACAAAATAGGTGACCCTGGAGGACATTATGCTGAATGAAATATCTTAGTCACAAAAAAAACCCAAATACAGCATAATGCCACTGTTATAAAAGAGGACTGATATGGGGGGAGGGGGGTAGAGACTGAAGAAGAGGGAATAAATAATGTATACTGCATTCAAACAGATGAGGGAGAGAACTGTTTAAAAAGGATATATGATTAGGTATTATTGTTATGACAGGAGTCCACAATGAAGGTAGCACTGTGTAGTGGTCTTGGGGGTAGGGATTGAATAACAATGAAAGAATTTTTTCTTTTACATTTCAAAAAGAAAAGAGAAATGAAGGGGAGGGGTGGGCAGGGAGAAAAGTGCAACAATGAATGAATGGAAATCCAAAGTCTCTGTAAACTTTCATTGTTGTTGTTGTTGTTGTTAAGTGCTGTTGAGTCGTAGGAGACTCATAGCGACCCTATGAACGAAAGACCTGGACACCTGTATAACTTTTGTCCTTTCTCCGGGTTCATACGGTTTCCAGAGACAAGCTATTATGGAAGTGGATGCCACTCCTGCTTCCAAGCTTGTTTTAATCGGGGAGCTCCACCAAACACTGTCCACCATGGGTAACCGTTATCTCATTTGACTCATCAGTGTCACAGTGTTCAGCTTCACAGCAACCATGAGTTACCTCTGTACAGCAAGTGGACACACCAGGGTTACATGACCTTTGGCTCGGGGGCAAAGTTTCATTAAAATAAGAAAAATTTTAAAAAAAGAAAAAAGAAATGCTATGAGGCAGTTCCACTTCACTCTTTATGTTCACTATGAGTCAGAATTAATTCAGGAGC
Organism: Elephantulus edwardii; assembly: GCF_000299155.1. Taxonomy (NCBI): domain Eukaryota; kingdom Metazoa; phylum Chordata; class Mammalia; order Macroscelidea; family Macroscelididae; genus Elephantulus; species Elephantulus edwardii. The sequence continues at coordinate 9,287,904 of NW_006399774.1, forward strand.
AAAGAAAACAATATTTAAATAATGACCTGACAATTACAATGCTTAGGGATTTAAAACATGTTTTGTTTACAAAGGAAACATCAGGCCACCTAAGTGTTGGAAGAACATTTTGCAAGCTCTACCTCATCTGAAGATAGAGGGATAAAGAGAAACACAGAAGGACACATCATACAATCATCACACACTTTAAAGATAGCGAAATGCCAGAGAAATGAGACCCAAAGGGAAAGATCTCATATGAAAAGGCTGCATTTGTTTAATTAGACTCACGAGCCACATGTGAAGCTGAGATACAATTAACCAGTATTCGAGTGTCTGCTTCTTAGACTTGAGTTTTAGACCGAAGTCTTAATACCTTGTCCCTTTACCTGGAGAAATGCATTTCTTTTCTCTAGAGCTTTCCAACTGATTGAATAACACCGAGTACCATCAGCAGACAACCCCACAAAGATTTGCCAGAGGAAAAGTGGCAACTTGGATAACGCTGTGAGACCAGACCCAGCAAGAACCCATGCTGCCTGGCTCACATTCATCAGGAGTTAGTTCAGAGCATTCCTACAGAAGATGGCATATTTTATATTCTAGCGTCTAGACAATCCTGATCTGTTGTGGTGGTGTTGTTAAGTACCGTCGAGTTGCAGGCCACTCATAGCGACCCTATGAAAGAGAGTCCTCGACTCTTGGGTGTCTCTCATCCTCTCTCCAGGTTCATAGGGTTTCCGGAGACAAGCTATTATGGAAGTGGATGCCACTCCTCCTTCCACACTTGTTTAATTGGGGAGCTCCACCCTCCTCTCTGTCCACATTGGGTAACCAACCATTAACGCATCTGACACATCTGTGTCACAGTGTTCAGCCTCACAGCAACCACAAGTGACCGCGGGACGGAACTTGTACACCAGAGCTATACGACCTAGAGGAATGTCTTTGTTTTGTTGAGTAAAAAAAAAAAAAAAAAAAAAAAAAAAAAAAAAAAAAAAACCCCAAATCTTCAGATTATTTTTATAGTTTGATATATATTACCAGACTTGTTGCATTGTTTCTTAAATGAGTATGGACTAAAATAAATTTCATTTGGAGATTTTCACAACTATCTCAGAAAGACTTGGGAGATCTAATGAGGTGTTACAAAGCTAATGCTTATTCATTTATTATTTAGGTTACTAAACATGGATTGACTGTTTTATGTTAGATCTAGTGGGGTAGGTAGGAAAGATGGAAGGATTTAAAAAAATCAGAAGTCCTCTTCCTCATGGAGCAGATATTCGAGAGCAAAGAGTCTATTTCTTTTAAGTACTATTGAAATCTCTCCAGAAATCTATTAAAATGTCTAGTGAAATTTTAGATAATGAAAGAGATACATTTTTAAAAATTATAGCAATTTAGCTACCAGCCGAAGAATGAGTTCAATAATCTCTCTTTTAACAAAATTGTCATGAACTTAAAAGAGCACAAACACAACCATCACCTTAAGTTGATTTGAGTTGCCTCCTCAGGACCCTTCATTGGGTTTTCAAGGATGTAAATCCCTATCGGAGCAGATTATCCCCATCTTTCTCCAGGAAGGGGGCTCTTAGATCTGAGCCTTTGATCTTTCCCCTAGCATCCCAACACACAAAGTGCTGCCACACCAGTGCTGTTCGCACAAACTTTAGTGGACTTGATCCTCATGAAAGTACAATGTGTATGTCATTTTCCAGTGACATTTTTGGATGGGAGGCCTTTCTTTGATGAATGTGATCTTGCTTAGTGAGACAGGGATTTCCTTGTGTTATCAGTCGGGTTGAAGTCAAACCAGTATAAAATGGACCCTGGTCTCAGTTATTTCTAAGTGATACATCATAGAAAAGGAGGGTGACCCCTAGGAGGAGATAGGACCATGAGAGACACCATGTGACAAGGAAGTGGGTGCATCTATATATATAGCAAAGGACCAGAACCAGCACTCGTCACCAGAAACGAGAATAGAGCGATGAACAGCTTCTCTTTCAAAGTCTCCCAAAGGAATTGATAGGGCAATGACCTATTTGGAATTCTAGCGTCCACAAGCATGAGAAATGAAATCTTTCTTTTTTTTTTTAAAGCCACTCATTTTGTGGCGTTTCTTCATCGAAGATGAAGATATTATCCAAATTACATTACATGTTTACAGGACCAAGAAACAAGCCCTTACGATTTGGAGGTTGCTTTTAGTATCCACGTGTTCCTTATTCAGGAGCTCTGCTTACTCAGTGGTGCACACCTGGCTGATAAGCTGAAGCCTTTCTGTGGGAGTCCGCAGCCTTCCTGCAGGAGGAGGATGGGGAGGTCATTTCCACAGAGATCACAACCTGGGGAATCTCATGAGGCTGCCCGGCTCTGCAGTACAAGGTTGCTATGAGTTGCAGTTAACTTAATGGCTCTGATTTGATTTGGTTCCTTGTACTGACAATAAACTAACTCTTCTATGGAAAAATTTTGGAAGTTCTCAGGAATGACTTATACTTCAATAAAAGCCAACATTAAGATTGCAAATCTCATCATTACCAAGAAGTATAGGTTTATACCAAGAACTACAGGAGACCTAGAGGAGAAGAGGTCAGTTGCTAATATAAAGGCTGGCTATTTGAGCCCAGCACTCCAGCAGGGAGCTTTGGTGACCTAGTGGGTAAGAAGTTGCTCTGCTAATCCAAAGGCAGGAAGTTTGAATTCACCAGTTGCTCCAGCAATCTCCTTCTATGTCATTTACAGTCAGTTATTAATCATTTCTGACTAGCAAACACCTAACAACCAATCACTCTGCAAAGATTTCCAGTGGTCTCATTCCTATAGATTTTCATTATTAACCCAAAAGTCACTCCTCTCAAGCAACTCCAATTTACCAGTAATTCTGAATGAGAAACATGGGCAATCTCTCCTCTCAGGTGACGTAGAGCATTGGAAACCCAGCGGAGGGACTACGATGAGTCAGTTCCAACTCACCACCAATGATCTGAGATGAGCTACCTTGAGCCATTGTAGAAGAGTCAGTTTCCATAAGCACCGTAACCCTGGAAACCATACAGGACAGTCCCGCTTTGTCCTCTAGGGTTGCAATGAATCAAAATCAACTCAGTAACCACCAGCTTAGGGATTTTGATCACCACCAGCTTAGGGATTTTGATTTGTCTGCTTTTTAATTGCTTTAACAGCCACTGAGTCAAGAGTGATTCAGCTAATAAACACAAACCAGCAACAAGCCAACTAGCATTCTGATGCAGGATCAAATGGTATTTCAAGTTTTAACTTTTTTGAGGGCTCACCAAACTGCCTTCTATACTGGTTGCACCATTTTCCATTCCCACCAGCAGTGCACGAGAGTTCTAATCTCTCAGCATTTTCACCAACATTTGCTGCTTGCCGTCCTGTTGAATTTTGCTACTGCTACTAGAGTGAGAAGGTATCTCATTGTGTTGATTTGCGTCTCTCCATGGCTAGAGACCATGGCCTGGATTAGGCGCACCCTTGTATCTAGACTGACATTGTTGTTCTTCAGCACTCTTGGAGAGGTCCATGACAGCACATTTTCCCAATGCAATTTGTCGCTTGATTTCCTCACTGCTGGTGTTAAGAGTCTCTTCTCCATCTAACATGGTGCTGCCAATTGGCCCAATGGTGAGAATCTTTGTCTCCTTCATGTTGAGTTTCAATCCGTATAGAAAACTACAGTCCTTGACTTTTTGTAACAAGTGCTTCAGGTCTTCTTCAGTTTCAGCAAGCAAGATTGTGTCATCTGTATATTGTAAGTTGTTAATGAGTCTTCCTCCAATCTTGATGCCACACTCCTCCTCATAAAACCCTGCTTCCCAAATGATGTGTTCTGCCCTTTGATAAATGCCGATAGTTGTAGAGGGACTTCAGGCCTTTTGTTTCATAAAGTTTCTATGAGTCATGCTCTACTCAAAGGCAATCAAAACAACAACAATATAGCTAGAGATACTGTACATTTCTTCTATTTCTTTAAAGCAATCAGAGCTGGGGCATAAAAATCATGTAAGCACCCTCATGTTTACTGCAGCATTATGACCAATAGCAAAGAGATGGATGGAAGCAGCCCAAATGCCCGTCAACGAATGAATACAAAAACTGTGGTGCGTTAACACAATGGAGTTTTTTGTAAATTGAAAGACAATTAATTTAGGAAATGTTACAACAAGGATAAGTCTGGAGGACATTATGCTGAGTGAGATAATTCAGTCACAAAAGGACAAATATTAAATAAGGGCTTTTGTTACAAGAATAGGATGGCTACAGGGGTGAGGGAAGGGGTGACAGGGAGAAGAGGAAAAGAATGGATAGATAATTCTTATATTGACACAGAGGAAGGGAAAGTCTTAAATGGAGATAAGAAATCATGTGTATTTTAATTAGCAATCTGAACCAGGACACATACTATAAATTAAATGGGAGTGTGGGGAAAGAAAAGGAGGGAAAAAAGAAAAAAATAGCATATAGTGAAGGTGGGTCGACGGACTAACAATATTAATTAAGGGTTTGCTTGTTAGGTGCCTTCGAGTCGAGTATTACTCCTAGTGGCTCTATGAAAAACAAATTTCATAAGTTAATTGCATCAAACAATGGTAATTAATACCTATGAATGATTGGAGAAGAAAAGGATTTATAAACTTCTATTCAAATTAAATGATTGATCAGATGAATCAGATTAATAATAAAAAAAGCTTACCTGCAAGATATCCAAGAACTCTCACCTTCTAATAAACAACTTCTTCCCAATTTTTCCTCCAGAATGTTTCTTAAGCCCACAGCTTATTTGTGGCCTCTAATCCCTGTCAGGCTGGGCTTGTCTTGAAAAGTTGTATCAGTCAATGCCCCTCTGAAAACCCTCCGAAAATCACCCCCTATGGAGGAGGGCACATGAATCAATTTATGCCAAATGTTCCCCTGATACAGAGGTTGCCAAGGGCTTCTAGTTAATCAATTAGAACCCATCTGGGGCTGTTTTCGTCAACACTTCAGGATGCACCTGATAACAATTAACTTTCTAGCTAGCAACAGCAAGATGGTAGAAAGTGCCGTATTGTGGCAAGTGAAGAGTTCATTTTGTCTTTTCTAAGGTCCTTGGGTATCCCAAAAGTCATACCAGCACAGTCCAGAGGCAAATTGGTGATTCCTCACCCCCCACCCTTCTTTTCATGCTCTCAATCACTGTATAAAAACTTTGATTCCCAACTGTTTAAAATGATCAGGGACCATGAAAGAAAACTCGTGCTTCACCGAAGAAAAAGAACTAAACATCGAAAAACTTAAATATTGAGGGAAAAAAAATTGCAAAATATAAAATGAAAAAAAAAGGAAAGGAAACTTTGAACCTTATGTACCAGCAAATGCCGGGCCTAGCACGTGCTAGTCCTAGATTACTTACTCATTTAAAAACAAAAAAAAGAGGAAAAAAATAGTAAAATATAAAAACAAATTAATGTTTTATAGACCCTGGGAAAAAGAATTTTCAGCAAAGTACAAAAATTTAAAGCATTCCTTTCTTTAATTTTGTAATTCTTTACTGTGGAATAGCTCAGAATATCAGTTCTGTTTTAGGTAACAGAATTGATAACTGAGCAAGGAAACGCAATTTGGATTATAAAATTCTTGCTTTAATAAAAATTCCTTCAACCGTGGGAAAAACAAAACAAAAAACCAACTCCTTGCTATTGTGAACAAAGCCTCAATAAGCATAGGTGTGCATATATCTGCTTGGATGTCGGTTATGGTCTCTTTAGGGTATATTCCCAGTAGTGGGATTGCGGGGTCAAATGGTATTTCTTTTGGCAACTTTTTGAGAAAGCTCCACACTACTTTCCACAGTGGTTGCACCATTTTACACTTCCACCAACAGTGAATAAGGGTTCCAGTTTCTCCACAATATTTTTAGTAAGGGAATATTGGGTTTATTATTTTGTCTTATAATAGAGGACCCTGAGACAGAGGGTGAAAGTCTTTCCACTAAGAGTATTTACAAATAAATAGTTCTATTTCCAACTGGATTGGTTATACATACAGCACTGCACTAGCAGGATCTTCTTATCACAGGCTCTCCTCTTCAGAAGCTGTTCCTTGGCTACAAGCAGTGTTTCTCAAAGAGCTTGACCTCAGACTTTAACTGTTTAGTTCAAGCAGTGGGAAAGCCTTTCCTCCTAGACCATTTGTAAAGGATGGAAGCTAAAATCTAAAGATTGAGACTTTAAATATCAAAATTGTTACGGCTGGTTTTTGCTGTTGTTGTGTGCCGATGAGTTGCCTGCGACCCTTTGTGACCCTATATACAGCGGCTCTGAACCCTGCTCTGTCCTGAACCAGTCTCACTAATTTCGACACACCAATCCCCATTGCCCCAGTTACTGGGGCATCTCATCCATCTCATCAGGAGTCATCCTCTCCTGTGTTGTCCTTCCACCCTTCCAAGCATGATATCCTCCAAGGACCTGTCTCTCCTGGCCATGTGCCAAAATATGTGAGAAGGAGCTTCAGAATCCTAGTCTCCAAAGAGAGACTTGGTTTCACTCTCTCCAAGACAGACTGATTTGTTTTCTTGGCAGTCTATGGTATGTTCAAGACTCTTTTCCAGCACAGTAATTCAAAGACATTGATTCTTCTCTGTCATCCTTAGTCACTGTCCAGCTCTCTGATGCATATCAAGTAATTGCAAAGACCATGGCCTGAATTAGACACACCTTAGTCTCTAGACTGACATTGCTGCTTTTCAGCTGGTTAGCGAGTCCTTAATGAACCCCACCAGGTCTAGCATATCTTTTTGCATATCTTGCAAAAAACTAGTTTATGTGTGACCAACATGAACATTTATTTGTCTTTATTATTTTATTTTTATCTTTTTATAATTACTTGCATGAAGGTTTACAAAGCAGAAGCTTTCCGTAAGATAATTTGTCTACGGTTTGTTTTCATGGCTTTGATCACCATACACACAAGGTAGCCTCACTCACTTACCACACTTCCTCCCTGTGTTTACCACTTCTATTTCCCCTCCTTCCTAACCCTTCTGACAAATGCTGCCTTTTAATCTCAAATGGTTAACGTTTGAAAGAGTACCCACCTCCCCGGTGCTGTGGTCATTCACTTGTAGACATGTTTATTGTTTGGTGAGAAATGAACCGCTGGTGTAAATTCAGTACATACACTTCACAGTCACCTGGGAATCTTTGTTGTTGTTGTTGTTGTTATGTGCTGTCAAGTTGCCTGCAACTCATACTGACCCTATGTACAAAAGCCCTAAACCCTGCTCTACTCTATGCCAATCTCATTGTCTCTGACACACCCACACCAATTACCCCAGTCACTGAATCAATCCACCTCATAGAGGGTCTTCCCCCCCGTGCTGTCCCTCCACCCTCCCAAGCATGACATCTTCTCCAAGAACTGGTCCCTCCTTGCAACATGTCCAAAGTATGTCAGACGAAGCTTTAGAATCCTTGCCTCCAAGGAGCAGCCTGGTTTAACCCTCTCTAGGATGAACATTTTCTTAGCAGTCCATGGTACATTCAATACTCTTCTCCAGCACCACAGCTCAAAGGCATCAATTCTCCTTCTATCGTCCCTAGTCATTGTCCAACTCTCTGATGCATAGCAAGTGATTGCAAAGACCATGGCCTGTATCAGACACACCTTAGTCTCCAGAGAGAAACCATTGCTCTTCAGTACTTTGGAGAGGTCCCTAACAGCAGACTTTCCCATCGCAATACGTTTTTTGATTTCCTGGCAGCTGGTGCCAAGAGTGTTGACTGTGGAGCCCAACAAACTGAAGCTGTAAACAATCTCAATCTCTTCACCATCCATCCTGATGCTGCCAATTGGCCTAGTGGTGAGAATCTTTGTCTTCTTGATATTGAGCCTCAATCCATATTGAAGACTGTAATCCCTCACCTTCTACAGCAAGCACTTCAGGCCTTCCTCAGTTGCATGAAGCAGGGTTGTGTCATCTGCATAACACTGATTGTTGATGAATCTTCCTCCAATTAAAAAAAAAAAAGCAACAAAACAAACAAGAAAAAAGTTTATCAGCCCTTCCCAATAATCAGAATACAGGGTTGAAATATGTTTATATTTAGATATATATAAACCAATATACCACATGTATTGGTTTCATAAGGCTGTCATAACAATCTTTAAAGATTAGAAATGTATTTCCACACAGATCTGGAGCTGAAAAGCTGGAACTCCAGGTATCCGCAGGATGTTAATCTCACTGCTTGTCCTACAGGAAGATCAGTCTTCAGCTAGTCCACTTTCTTATTGTGCCAGACATGTCTTGGGGCCTTTTGCCTTGTAGATATGTATTTCCTGGTCACCTTCAAGAGACGTCCTTCAATCTATGACACCATGGGGCTCTCAGAATCATTGGTCACTATAAAACAGCTTGTGAAAGATCAAGTAAGAAAGGCAGGAAAAACAATTTTTTTTTTCCTGTGAGAGAATCCAAAGAAAATAAACACCAATAGAAGTCATTTTAAAAAATGAAGATTTTTAAAGTTAGAATAAAGATGTGTGTATCTAAATAAAACCGATATAAAGGATACTATGAGCAAATTATTCTGCTTCCAATGAAGATGAGTATGACTGTTTTTATTCTACTAAACAGAACTAAAGACCCTAAAGTTGAAATGGTAATACCTAGATAGATAGCCAAATAGATAGTAGAGATCCCACTGCGCTTGGCAAACATCTTAAGAAAATACCTTTCTTCCTTTTTGCATATTCTCCCCACCAATAGTTGCCTTCTGGTTGGGTTGTGGGTTTTTTTTTTTTATAACTAAGACTCCATTCCAGTAGAAAAAAGGAAAGATTTTGAAGTCACTGCTAGAAAGACCATTTTCTCTCCTACAATATCCAGTGCAATTGATCTTTCACATATCAGAGCTGCTCAGTGGGAGTTTAAATTCTGAAATCTCTTGGTTGAGATTTAATATTACACTTTTCAATGGATAGCGTGGCTTCCCAATCTGATTCATTCAAGGCATTAAGTGTGTAGTCCCTATGCCCCGTTTAGGAGCCTGGTCCAATTCTCCTGGAAATATAGGCTATTTGATCAAGGGAAACCAACTTTTCAACGAAAAAGGTGTGAGGTGTGCTACATGTTTCTATGCCATGGAAGAGATTTGAACAAGGATGTGAATATAAGAGGAAGGCACTTGGTCCATAAATGGGCACATTGGGTGCATGAGATAGGTTCTGGCAGCTCAGTCCCATTCATCGTGACACAGTGCTAACTGTCCCCATGATATTCTAAGGTGCAATTGAAGGAAGCTTATGAAAAATATGACTCTAGAGATGAGAATATACCACACTGTGTCCTATTCAATTCCAAGTCAATGCACTTCAAGCACTGCCGCCACCAATCTGTCAGTGAAGGTGTATGTTGCAATGATACTGCACAAGTTTCCATGGGACTTCCAGGCTAAGACTAGAAAGAAAGGTCTGACAACCTAGTTCCACAAATAAGCCCAGAAAAAGTGTATGGATCACGAGGGTCCAATCCATTACGAATCACAGGGATGGTACAGGACCAGCAGGCTGGGCAACATTTCACTCCCTTGCATACAAGGTCCCTATGGGTTGGAACCAATTAATAGCAACTTAACAACAACAACAACAATAAAGAACGGGACTATATCCAGTTAGTGACAATCATGTGAGGGCAGTGACAGCTTCTGTCGCCTATCATGACATTTCCAGGGCCTTCCACACTGTCTTATGTAGCTCCAGTGATCACAGTCAGTATTGAATTGAAAACCCAAAGGCAACCAGTTCGAATCCACCTCTACAGCTCCACAAGAGAAACTCAGGCACTCTCCTCCCATGAACTTGCAGCTGTCGATAACTCCTGAAGGGTCAGCTCTGAGTCGGTTCCAACTCGACAGCAATGAGTTGAGTTGATTATCACACTCATGTGGGTGTGCAATAAGAATTTTCAAAAGTAAACACGTAAGTACATTTATTTTGCGATAATAGAAACCAAACACCAGTACAAATAAAAGTGGGGCTTTCTGAAACCATCAGAAGAAGCTCCAAGCGTAACGTAATGATATCCTAACTCCTGCTAGATCACTTCCTCAATATCTTTCAGATTAGCCTGTCTTTGCTCATCTCTGCCAACCTCTCCTAAATAATAGTAGCATTCTCTATTTCCCAAACCACTGCAAAGCCTCTCTCTATGCCTTTGTTAAAGCCCACCTTGCATCTTTTGTTCATATCTCAATCACTGTATCTTTTAAAATGCTAATCTCATCTTTTCATACACACACACACACACACACACACACACACACACGTGTTTAAACAGCTCGATAAACTCTTACTGATCTTAAAATCAAGACCAAAATTACTAATTCAGCTACTCCTGTTCAATTGACTGCCTCCAAAAAACCTATCAGAGGGTCCAGTTTGGGTTTGGTTCCAACTTGACAGTACACAACCACCACCTCTGGTTTACCATAAGCCGGTCCTCTGCTGGCCAGCTCCAGTCAGCTACCAAGCCTACCAAGCCGCGCTCCCTCCTGTCCCAGGGTTTTTGCATTTCTTGTGCCCTCTCTCCTTTCCTCTACTCCTTTTCTTCTTAAACTTTTGAAATCACAAGTCTTTCTGATCTCAACTCACTTATAGGTCCCTCAAAGAAGCTATTGTCAGTGTGCATATCAGTAGCATCTCTTCTTTACTGTTGTTGTTGTTAGTTGCCATTAAGTAAGCTTTGACTCACAGTACTCTCATGCACAATGGAACCAAAGGTGCCTGGACCCACACCCTCTTCTTGTTAATTGGTATGTTTGATTCCACTGCTGGGGCTGGTGTGTCAACCCAATTCATGGAGGGCTTCCCTCCTTTTTTGCTGACTCTACCAAACATGATGTCCTTCTCCAGGGTTGATTTCTTAGTTTTGTTTTGTTTTGTTTTAAATTTTTTAATTTTTATTATTTTTTTGTGTGTGTACCACTCGTGGTTGCTGTGAGACTGAACACTGTGACACTGATATGTCTAATGTGAGAATGGTCACCCATGGTGGACAGTGTTTGGTGGAGCTCCCCAATTAAAACAAACTTGGAAGCAGGAGTGATATCCACTTCTGAAATAGCATGCCTCTGGAAACTCTATGACCATGGAGAAAGGACAAACGTTATACAGGTGCCCAGGTCTTTCATTCATAGGGTTTCTATGAGTCACCTCTGACTTGATGGCACTTACCAACAAGCATCAAATCAGATCAGGGGGAGATTTCCCGTCTTTCTCCAGCAGAGCATCTGGTGGATTTGAACCATTTTCCTCAGGGTTGATTTCTTGATGACATGCCCGAAATAACTGAGTCAAAATCCAACTATATTGTCTTCTAAGAAATATCTTGGTTGTTTTTCTTCCAAGATTGATTTGCTCATTCTCTTGACAGTCCACAGTGTATTGAATATTCTTCATCAGCACCACAATTTGAATGCATCAATTCTTCTCCAGTCTTCCTTTTTCACTTTCCAACTATTGAAAAGGCTTTTAAATCAATCATATGCCTCTTTCTGTGGGAACACTTAGAAGAGTCATTAACTTATGTTCATTTATTCTCTGACTAAAATCAAAGAACTTATACTGAATGTTCTATGAGGCAGAAATTGTGTCTTTGTTCGTTACTCATCAGTATATTCTAAAAGTGCTTGGCATTGCAGAAAGGTCTCCGTAAACACCCTTCCAATCAATGGGTCAGTGAGGGAACCAAAATTATAGAGTTTCCCCTCTCACCTTCTACCTTTGGTATTTTATACTCCCAGCTCCAAGCTCGCTCCCTCTCTCTCTCTTTGTGTGTGAGAGTGAATTTAATTATGGAACGTTTCTTCTTTAGTTGTCATTCTGGTGCACATTTAAGGGGTTTAACCAAGGTGGTAATGATACAGGTGAAGTCAGTTTGGGCATTTGTTGGAACCAGAGGTTCATAGATTTCCAAGCCAGGGAGTCAAAACAGTAGCTTCACTGGGGGGCTGTGGATAGCACTTATGTCACTGTCAATGGAGATGACATCAAAATAACTGCACATGCTTCATGCAGCGTTTCAGCATTTATATTTTAGTGACAATAGATGTACTCCTAAGGGGGCTTTCATGTCCCAGCGAGTAGGGAGGTGTGCTGCTGATCCGAAGGCCAGAGACTCAAACCCACCAATTGCTTGCTTCACAGGAGAAAGACGGTCAATCACTTTCACCGAGATTTACAGTCCTTGGCAACCTGCCAGAAGGACAGCTATGAGCCATTTCTGACACTAAGGAAATGAATTTGAGTTAATTATCATAAGAAAAATAATTTTCAGGAGCTGAATTTATATCTATCAAAACACCTAGAAGGATAAGACACTATGATAATTTAGTTTTTTAATCTAAAAATGCACGGTTCAAGCTGTCATTATTACCCATTTACAATAATATTATTAATTGAGTGGCTCTTTTTGTACATGCTACAAGCACATTTTATCATTTTCATTGGGGCTTGTTTTTACAGAGTAGATGATTTTGTCAAATTTTCTGAGGTTTCAGTTACAATAGTGTAGCTATGCATCAGAGGACTGGACAATGACTAAGGATTATAGAAGGAGAATTCTGTACCCTTACAAGGGAATGCTGGGAGCATATATTGCAGGAAGTTACATTGTTAACCTGAAAGTAGCTGTTTGAATCCACCAGAGGCTTCTCAGATGAAACATCAATAATATCTTCTCTGCAATTTACAGCCTCAAGAATCCACTAGAGGGTTTTCTATGACTCAGTTCCAATTGAACAGCAGTGAATTTGAGGTTTTTATATCAACATTATTAATAATATTTTAACCAATAAAGTTTAATTCAGTGTAGAATGATTTTGCAAAATAATTTTCATTGTTAATATCCATATAGCTCGAGGTTCCACAGTCAACATTCTTGGCGCCAGCAGTCAGAAAATCAAAAGACAAATTGCATCAAGAAAATCTACTGTCAGGGACCTCTCCAGAGTGTAGAAGAGCAATGATGTTAGGCTAGAGACTAAGTTGCACCTGATCCAGGCCATGGTCTTTGCAATTACTTGCTACACATCAGAGAGCTAGTCCAAAGATGACAGAAGAATCAATGCCTTTGACATCTAATGATGTCACTGGATCAAAGGATGACCAGTAATCCCAGTTAGAATACTGTTTAGCTCTTTGAGAGCTTCTAGTTCTAGAATGCTTAACATTGAATATGATTCTACAAAGATTTAAATTACAAAGTAAGGATTGTAAGTCAGATAGCAGAATAATAGTAGTAGAAACAATTTCTATTCTCAAGGGTCTTAAAACACACATAGAGAAAAAAACAAAACATCAACACCAAGAGGCAGCTGGCCAGTAGATGTCCATTGTCTTGTCTCCCAGTGATGAGAGGAGCCCCTAATTATAGACTAAAAGCTTTAAGTTTTTTTTCTCCTTTAGATTGTTTCTTTATTTTAGATATAAGTGCATGATACTCACGAGAACAACGGAATCTGTTATTACATTCCTCAATAGG
>NW_006399774.1:9305068-9311643 GCF_000299155.1 Elephantulus edwardii
ATTTCATTATAGTATCTTGTTTTATAGTCCCGGGCTGCCTTTTGAAATTTTCTGCTTAGCTCTCTGATTTCTTGGTTTCTTCCTTTAGCTTTGGCTTCTCAGCGCTCTAATGCAATACTCATAGTCTCATCTGACATCCATCTTGGTCTTTTCTTCTTTTTCATTCTTTGTAACTATCTTTTGCATTCTTCATCTACGATTTTCTTGATGTCCTCCCAGAGCTCATTTGGTCTATGCTCATTGGTGCTCAAGGCCTCAAACCTGTTTCTGAGATTGTTTTGGAATTCGAGTGTTAGGGTTTCTAAAGTTCTTCCAAGTTTTCTCTGATGAAATTTATTGTGGTTTTACTCCTAGATCCTTGATCTACTTTGAGTTGTTTTCTACATATGGAGTGAGGGGTGGGTCTTGAGTTTTTTACAGATAGTTGTCTAATATTGTCAACACTATTTATTTAAGAGGCTTTCATTTCCCCACTTAAATAATTTCATCTCCTTGTCAAAATCAGTTGACCGTGGGTAGATGAGCTGATTTCTGGGTTCTTAATCCTATTCCATTGGTCTATGTGTCTGTCACTGTACCAGTACCACACTGTTCACTATCTTGACCACTACGGCCGTGTAGTAGGATTTGAGATCAGGGGGTGGGATGTCTCTTACCTTCTTTCTCTCTTTTTTTTTGTTCTTTTTTAAATTTTATATTAGTTTGCTTACAAAGTCATTTATGCTGTGTTTCACACTGTTTTTCATTCACAGTGTTTTATGCAATTATTCTTGTGCATTATAGTTTATAAAATTAATTATCATTGGACCTTGCCAATCATTACTCTATCTTCTCACCTGGATCCTTTCCATTTCCTTCCCCACCCATCCACACACCAAACTGTGTAACCCTGTGGTGTCATCACTACCCATCCTCACCCCTCTGTCCTCTGTTTCCACCCCTTCTTTCCTTATGTTCCCATGTAAGTTTTACTAGTTATCCTTCCATTTTTACAATAATTGTCTTACATAGTATATGTCCTTACGAGACTAGATTAGTGCACTGTGCATATTCCTCCCCAGTCTCTCCCAAGTTATGTAATATTTTACAAAACTGTGACTCCTGAATGTTGCATAGTATTTCACTGTATGAATGTAGCACAATTTCTTTATCCATTCAGTTGTGGTTGGACATTTGGGTTGTTTCTTTGTTTCTCTTTTTAAAGCGTGCTTTGCTTACTCGGGACCCAAATGGGATTCAAATTCATTGCAGCCTCCCCTCACCATCCATTACCAAACCAAACCCCAAACCCACTACTATAGAGTCGTCTCCACTGTTTGAGATTGTACATCTTTACAAGAAGGGACTGTTCATCTTTCTCCCACATAATGGCCTGTGGATACAGAGTCAACCTTTCACTTAGCAAGACACTAAGTTATACACAAGACCACCCAGCTACTGCCACCATCTCTTACTCCCCTTTTAAAAAAGTACACCGACTGAATGAAGGATAGTGTTAAACACAATGTCCATGAGGTTTGTAAGCAAACCAATATAAAATAAAAATTAAAGATAAAAGTACACTGACTAGCTTTTCAAAAAGAGTATATTTAATACTTTCCATCTGATCTAAAACACAGAGACGTGATCAATTTTATACTGCCTAGATTCCTACACTTACTTACTATCTTTTAAATAATTCTTTTTCTTAAATGAAATTCTTCCACAGGTTTGAGAATTTCTTTCACATGGAGACAAAAGATGAGAAGCCTTCAGAGTTCCAAGCACGTTCTCAGCTATTTCACTCACACCAAGGTTTGCTCTTAATTTTTTTCCCCCTCTTTCATTCAAAAAGCAATTCCACTACCAACCTGAGGTTAGCGACTTTAATCTAATGTCAACTCCATTATTGTTAATTATTTTATGGTGGCTATATTTTAACAGAAGGGGTACAAAGATCCCTCATGTCATTTGATAGCCCACTAAGAATTATATTGAAATAACTACATTGATTTCCAGATCTCAGCAAGCCACTAGGACATAATTAAACTTTTCTCTCTGCAAATTTTGCTGTCTTCTCTCCTCCCCCCCGTTAACCTAGTTATCCATTGTTTGGGAGACTAATCTTATTTTGCTTCTCAAGTGGACCTAAAATTCTATTCAGTGCTTAAGAAATAAATTAATATGAACAACGTGCAGTATCAGGGTATTTCTTAAGTAAGAATTTCTATTGGCATATTTTCTCTGGGTTTATTTTTTTTTTCTATTTCATATTTGACTTTAATAAAGCTATACTCTATTGAAGTTAAATAAAAGTGTTCCTCTGAGCATTTGGAGTTAAATTAAAATAGCTATAAATCTGAAGGAGAAGCCATATAAAGATCCTACTTGACCTACCTTAGAAGACATAACCTGTAGCAATAGAAAAGGTACCATCTACTGGGACCTGCTCCTTGGCACATTCAGGCTCCCAGCCCTCCCTTCCTGCCTCACATCTGTCAGTTCACCTTGCTCTTTTCTTGCCCCATGCTACAGGCCTTCAACTTGATGAGAAGGAAACTTACTTTCTCTAGACTTCTGGAAACTTTCTTTTACCATTAAAGAAAAAAGGAGTTAGCAAATGGAGAAGCAGTGTGGTGAAGTAGAGGGATAAAATGTACTGGGCTGGAAATAATTTTTAATGTGAACTCCTGTTCATTATCTGGTTCCCAATGTTGTTCAGTTGTTGTTAATATGTGCCACCAAGTTGAAACTGACTCATAACTGACCCTCCAGAGGGTTCTCAGAAGCTGTAAACCACAACAAGGGGAGATCGCTCATCTTTTTGCTGCCAAGTAACTGGTAGATTTGAACTGCTAAAAGACTTATTGCGATGGGAAAGTCTGCGGTTAGGAACCTCTCCAAAGTACTGAAGAGCAATGGTGTCACTCTGGAGGCTAAGGTGCATAGACACAGGCCATGGTCTTTGCCATCACTTGTTATGCATCAGAGAGCTGGACAATGACTAGGGAGGATAGGAGAATTGATGCCTTTGAGCTGTGGTGCTGGAGAAGAGTATTGAGAATACCATGGACTGCTAGGAAAGCAAACAGATTCATCCTGGATAGGGTTAAACCAGGCTGCTCCTTGGAGGCAAGGATTCTGAGGCTTCATCTGACATACTTTGGACATGTTGCAAGGAGGGACCAGTCCTTAGAGAAGGACGTCATGCTTGGTAGGGCGGAGGGACAGCACAGGAGAGGAAGGCCCTCTGTGAGGTGGATTGATTCAGTGACTTGGGTAATTGGGATGGGTGTGTCAGAGATGGTGAGATTGGCACAGAACAGAGGCAGGGTTTAGGGCTATTGTACATAGGGTCACTATGAGTCGCAGGTGACTTGACTTGACAGCACATAACAACAACATCAACCTCTGGCCGGCAGCACAACTCTGTACCACTAGGCTACCAGAGTTCCCTATTCCCTACTAGGCAAATGGATTTACTCCCTGTGCTTTTTGTTTTCTTGTTTAAAAAGATAAGGAAAATTTAAAAATATAAACTAGAGAGGGCTAGACCGGGCAATGTTTCCCACGTGCTTACTTTGAATCTACAACAACTGAATGGCCCCTAACAATAATAACAGATTAGATCTAAGGCCAATATTTAGATTATATGTAGAGCCAGAAGCTGGATTACATTTTAGGAAAGAATTTAGAGTGACTTTAGGACAGTTGCTTCAGAAAAGTAGAGAGTTAGCAAACAATGGGAGAGCCTCAGTAAGACAGATTGGCATAAGGACTTCAACAAGGAGTACGTTAAAGTTTACCAGAGACTGTATAGATGATGCAGGGTTAGCAAGATTTCCTAAGGTCCCTGTGTCGTGTTGTCCGCACGATGGTATCTAACAACAACCTAGGGACCGTAGCCAGATTACATCTAGGGCTAGGAGCTAGACGGAGGGGCAGAGTCTCGATGGGATCCAGGGATAGAAGCTAGCGTGGGGGGCCAGGGATCCAAGAGGGATCCAAGGGTAGACTCTAGACTAGGTACGTCACTGCTGTGATTAGCAGCCGCAGAGCTGACACAGCACGTGAAGACCCCATGCACGACAGAATCGGATCACTGGCGTTTGTAGGAGTTTCACCGGTTAATTTCAGAAGTAGACTATAGACCTTTATTTCTTCTTCAACTGGAAGATTCCCTGGAGCCTGTTAAGCACCATATCAACACAAGAGCACTGGTTGCACTTACACAGTGCCTGAGAGTTGCACCGTGTGTTGTATATATGGAGATATCCAAAATAAAAATGAATGCAAAACACCCACAGTGGAAGGAAACAGTCTCTGTACTCCAGCTTTCCCCTCTCTCTCGCTGGCATGGTAGCTGATCCTACTTTGGAGCTTGTCTAAGGCTCCTTCTCTCCTGTGGTGCTGGAAGCAGGCTCCAGGCTCTGTTATCTGCTCCAGAAATCAGATTCCTTCTCCCTCCTTCTGGAGGTAAGCACAGCCAATAGAACCAGGAGAAGTGTTTTCACCTGAATCTTGGAGAGATGCATCAGCATCTACCTTTAAATTCTCCTTTGGTTTTCCTGGGGAGGCAGTGACTCCACAGTGCATGCCTTAATAACAGGGACACTGCCTGGGTGACAGCTGAAATGGCAATTTCATTTCCCTAAGAGCTTTCAGGGGATGGGGATTGCCAGCCAGTTGCCCCTGGCGCCAACATGCACCCTGGCTTGTGCTGCCTGCATTAAGCAGCAGCTCAGACAGAAGCACATGTGGGACACTGGCGTGTGTCCTCTCCTGGCTTCCCTGTCTCTCTGCCCTGGTCCATCCTGTCAGCTGGGACACTCCTGCTCACTGCCTCAGGAAAGGATGACACAGCTGGACCCCTGAAGAATTCTGTCTCTTTTAAGGGTGAAGCTCTTGCCTTCTGAAGGTATTTCTAATCCCTCTATTTGTCCCTAGCACAGCTTTAAAGTCAGTAAACTGCCAGGAGACAGAAATCCAAGTGACTCTAAGAAGTCAAGACAACGTCACCGACATGCCCTCAACGATGTGAGTGGGAGGGAGCATTGAGAAGATTAAATACCCCAAGACAGACAAGGAACGAGTAAAACGATCTTCATATTCCATGAGTACAATGGGCCACAAAATAGGAAATGGCTTAAATGTAAAAAGTAAGAAAGCTACATGTCGTTTCCTACCGGAGTGTTGTTGTGAGCTGTCGCTTAGTGGTCTTGGACTCAAGGGTAGGCTGAACTTGGCGTTGTCCAGTGCTGTGCCACCATCACTCTAGTTGGTAAGTTTAAATCTGTTGGAGATCTGATGGCCACTTTCAGTGCCAACCTTGTAACATACAGATCTCATTTTCCAATACTGCTCCAGACAACATTCTGTTATCACATATAGGTTTTCATGGGCTAATTTTCAGAAACAAAGTTGCATTGGGAAAACCTGCTGACAAGGACCTCTCCAGAGCGGTGACATATAATGACGTCAATCTAGAGACTAAGGTGCACCTGATCCAGGTGCACCTGATCCAGATCATGGTCTCTATTGCTTATTATGTATCTGAGAGCTGGAAATGACTAAGGATGACAGGAGAAGAATCAATGCCTTTGAGCAATGGTGCTGGAGAGAGTATTGAACATACCATGAATCACCAATAGATCAAACAGATCTGTCCCAGAGAGGGTAAAACCAGGTGTTCCTTGGAAGCAAGGATTTTGAAACTCCATCTCATATACTTCACGCATATAGCCAGGAGGAGACAGTCCTTGGAGAAGGAGATAATGTTTGGAAGAGTAGAAGGTCAGTGCAAGATAAGAAGACCCTGGTTGAGATGGGTTAACAGGGAGCATGGCAACGGCGTCAAGTGTGTCAGAAACAATGAGTTTGACTCAAGATAGGGCAAGGTTCAGACTCATTGTTCATAGAATTGCTATGAGTCAAATTCAACTCAACAGAACATAACAACAACAGCAATCCTGAGTGACATGCTGTGTGTTGAAATACCACCGACAGAACTTCTAGAGTCATTGCCACACGCAAGCTGTGACAACAAAACATATTGACAGAGAGGTGGCCATTGCCAAGTTGTAGCTGTTGTCCTTGTGAGCTGCTAGTGGTCAGCTTTGATTTATGGCAGCCTGGCATGACAGAATAGGACAGCATTGCCCTGTCCTAAGCCACACCCACAATCGCAGCAATGTTTGAGTCCCATGTTGTGGCCACAGCATAGAGCCCTCAGACCCATGGCACTCCTCTTGCAGCACCACATTGAAAATGTACCATTGAGATCATACAGCTTTCGTTGACTAATTTTCAGAATGAAGAGCTCTGGCAGCTTGGTGGTAAGGAGCTGCACTGCCAACACAAAGGCAGGCAGTTCAAAATAACCAGGTGCTCCAAAAGAGAAAGACGGGCAATCTCCTCCCATTCAATTGACAATCTCTGAAAACCCACTGGAGGTGGGCATATGCAAATGGTGATTGGTTTTGTTGTTTGTTTGTTTTTTAATAATTTTAATGAGCATTTACAGAGATTTTGGATTTCCATTCATTCATTGCTGCACTTCTCTCCCCACCCAGCCCTCCACCCCACCCCACCCCCAG
>NW_006399774.1:9312613-9318686 GCF_000299155.1 Elephantulus edwardii
TAACAACAACACTACTCAGAGGGAGATCACTGGACCTTTTTCCTAGTCTGTCTTAGCCTGGGAGCCCCATTTAAACTTGTCCACTACGAATGGTCCTGCTTATACTTGAAATGCTACTGGCATAGCTTCAGAATCACAGCAACACACACGCCTGCGAAATTCAGAAAGGTGACAGCAGGTGATAGACTCCAAGCCTCTTTTTTATCTCAAGTTTGTCAAGTACTTTAATCAAGTTGTCAGAAGGGGTCAGTTTGTGGAGAAAGATATCTTACTGCGGAAGGTAGAGGGTCAGTGAATGAAAGGAAGACCCTCAACGAGATATTTTTTGACCCAGAGACTAGCAATGGGCTTGAACAAGACAGATCATGAGGTGACACAGGATTAGACAAGATTCCCCTCTGTTGTTCCCAGGGTTGCTGAGAAAAGGAGTGGATTTGATAACACCAACCACCACCACCACCGTGTTGTCTTTTATCTTTGAGGGCTCGCCTTGTTGGCTTGGCCACACAGCCAGGACATAGGAGGCTAGTGTGGATGAGGGAAAGAATTGATAAGTCCCGGCAAGGATTCTGAAGTCTAATCTGCACCTTACCCGACATCCATGCTGGCGTCGATTTGTTATTATCCGATAGAAACAACAGTCATAAATCTGATGTCACCATTTCCCCCGAACACTCAAGTCACTTAGCTGGAGTGATCTGCTTGCCTCTATTGCTTCCTCACGCCTTGTGAGTTATAAGGGCTTCCGTAGTCTTTCATATTTAAAAACTCTTATGCAAATCATTCCAGCAGCCTAGCAAACTGAAGCTTTGGCATTAATGCTCCGTATTATTCACATACGAAAATTCCATTTAAATCTCATTAAGCTTGTGACATAAATCCAAACAAACTAGAAAATACCCCGTTAAGGTGCAAAAATGACATATATCTTCCAGTCCCCTGGCAGGCCAAGGCAGGATGGAAAAAAATTATTCCGGTACTACCCATTTGGGATGACGTTCCAATGGACACATATGTTACTTTTCTGCCTTTAACTGTTGACTGTCTTCCTGCTTTTATCTCAATAGCATTTAAATGAAGTATTTGTCAGCAACTATTTCTGGTAATGTGATGCGGGTGAGTCAGTGAGGCTGTGTGTGGAGTTTGGGAAAACAGAATCTCGTACTCTGGGAAAATCACAAAAGGACTGTCTGTGAACAAAGCCTCTTGATTTCCCTCTGGGCATTTCTTGGGGTTCCAGATAAAATTTATCTGTCAAGTAGCATTAACAATGTACCTTTCAGGGGCTAAAGGATTAGGGGCGCCCCTTCATTTCCTGTCTCAACTTACTGAGTACTGAAAGGACTTCATGTCACAAAGTCTTGTCTGTAATCCAATTGTCCTTTAAAACAATTCTAATAATATCAGAGGGTTACATCGGCTTTATAATAGGACCCTCCACCCTTTAGGACCATTACTAATTGGCAATTATCCTAATTTTTATTCTACAACGTGTTTACATGAGTGATTTCAGGGCTGAGGGGATGTGTTGGCCTTTTTCTGTGGCAAATCTGGATTTACCCCCACCTCCCTGATGTGAGTAAGTATAGCAAACCCACACTGCTTCTTCAAATGACAGTATTCTAATATCATAATCATTTGCATATTTTCGTCAGAAGAAAAGTGGGTCTTGGCGCAGCTCTCAGCAGCTGCGGGCATCCCTTGGAAGGCTTAATATGATTATCTAAAAAGGTACGAGAGCCTTTGCTTGTTGAAAGTAAAATGAGGCATTTAGTCAATGTTCCCAGCTCTCCAGCCGCCCTTGTTGAGCTTTCTGAAGCTACACCGGAGAAGAAGACAGGTTTTGATTGACGTAATTGATCTCACTGAATTGTGTCTGCAAAAATATTGGATTGGTAAATGATGAGCTCTCCATAGTTCTAAAACAATTTTTTAAAAAATCACTAGAAAAAAGAAAATGGTTAAGTTTTCTCTGAGCTTTAGGAGCTTGAATCATCTCCATTCTTGTCAACCATGGTGTTCATGCATGAATTCCTACCCCTCTGAGTTAGAGAGAAAGGAAAAGGAAAAAAAAAGGGAAAAAAGGTGACATAGGTGAAGAAATAGTTGTTATGAGGTGCTGTCGAGTTGAGTACGAGCCAGAGCAACCCTATGAACAACAGATCTAAATCCTGTCCTATCCTGTGCCATCCTCACACCTTCTGACATATTAGAGCTCATTGCAGCAGTCGTCATGTCAATCCACCTGGTTGAGGGTCTCCC
Organism: Elephantulus edwardii; assembly: GCF_000299155.1. NCBI lineage: Eukaryota > Metazoa > Chordata > Mammalia > Macroscelidea > Macroscelididae > Elephantulus > Elephantulus edwardii. The sequence continues at coordinate 9,314,876 of NW_006399774.1, forward strand.
TCTCCTTCTCCAGCCGTACACCCTCCCCAGCATCACATCCTTCTCCAAGGAATGGCTCCTCCTAGCAACATGCCCAAAGCGTGTGAGGTGAAGCCTCGTCATCCTTGTCTCCAAAGAGCACTCTGGCTTCACCCTTTCCAAGAAATATTCATTTGTTCTTTTGGCTGTTCTATGGGATGTTCGGTATTCTTCTCCAATATCACAGTTCAAAGGCATCAATTCTCCTGTTATCCTTATTAACATCCAGTTCTCAGATGCATAGCAAGTGATTAGTAAGATCATGGACTGAATCAGAATTAGTCCTAGATCTGAATCACTTTAGTCCTCAAATTGACATCATTACTTCTCAATAATTAGAGAGGTCCCTAATGGTAGACTTTCTCAGTGCAATACATCTCCTGATTTCCTGACTGCTAGCACCATGGATGTTAATTGTGGATTCAAGAGGAAGGTATTGACAGTGTCAATCTTTCCTCCACCTATCATTATGTAGCCTATCAGTCCAGTGATGAGAATCTTTGTTTTCTTGACATTGAGATGCAATCCAAGTGGAAGGCTGTGTTCTGTATTCTTTGATCTTCTGCAACAAGTGCTCAAGTCCACGTCACTTTCAGCAGCAAAGGTTGTATCATCAGCATAACACAGGCTATTGCTGAGTCTCTGATCCTGATGCCATATTCCTCTTCATAGAACCCAGCTTCTCAAACAATTTGCTCAGCATCCAGACAGAATAGGTAGGGAGGGAATATAATCCTGACATACCCCCTTTTTAATTTTAAACCATGTAATGTTCCCTTCTGACAGAGAAGACCCTCTATGAGATGGATGGATTCAGTGACTGGGGTAATCGGGATGGGTGTGTCAGAGGCAGTGCGATTGGCACAGGATAGAGCAGGGTTTAGGGCTGTTGTACATAGGGTCTCGACGGCACATAACAACAACAACAACAATGTTCCCTTGATTTGTTTGCAGAACAGCCTCCTCGTCTAGATTTCACCTGAGCACAATTAAGTGCTCTGGGATTCCCATTTTTCTCAATGTCAGCCATAGCTTGTTATGATGCACACAGTCCAATGTCTTTGCATCAATGGGATCAAGCTTAGAAGGCCTAGTCCACGGTATAAAGAGACTGCCTAATACAGCCAGAAAGAAACAATCTGAAGAAGAAAAAAAATGATGAATCGGACCTTCTAAAGATTAAATTCTTGTGAACATCAAAAACTTTTCCAACATGGTAAAAAGAAAACCTACCAACTGGGAGCAAATATTTGGCAATACCAGCTCAGACAATAGTCTCATAATGAAAGTGTACAGAGTACTCCTACGCCTCCACAAGAAAAAGTCTGATGACCCAATTAATTACAAAATGGGCAAAAGACATGTAAAGAAGTTTCACAGAGGAAAATATTTGAATGACCAACAGACACATGAAGAAATCCTCCGAATCACTGGCAATAAAAGAGATGCAAATCAAAACCACAATGAGATAACAACACGTTCCAGTAGCAGTAGCAAAGTTTAACATGACAGCAAGTAAAAAAATGTTGGGAAGGATATGGCAAGGTAAGAACTCTTACGCATTGTTAGTTGGATTATACAATAGTACACCACTCTGGAAGGCAGTTTAGTGCTTCCTCAAAAAGCTGAACATAGGAATTCCATATGACCCAGCTATTCTACTGCTTGTAATATACACCAAGAAAATGAGAACTGAGGCACAAATAGAGACTTGTACACCAATGTTCATAGCAGCATTATTCTCCATCACAAGAACATGGAAACAGCCCAGATGTCCAACTACAAATGAAGGGATTAAGAAGTTTTGGTGCATTCATACAGTGGAATACTATGCAGAATGCAGGAGCAATAATTTCATAAATTATCATCTAACTTGGGAGGGACTGGAGAGCATTATGCTAAGTGAACTAACTTGTTCCACAAGGACACACACTGTATAAAACCCTTATTGTAGAATGAGTATGAGGATCCAAGGAGGGGGTAGAAGCAGAGGGATGAGGATGTGTGTGTGGGGTGTGTGTGTGTGTGTGTGTGTGTGTGTGTGTGTGTGTGTGATTAATCCTGGGGTGGAACAATCTGATGGGGGAGTGAGATAAATGGGAATGATCTTTGTTTTGGCTTCTCAATACTCTAGCACAATTTTTAGAGTCTCTTGATACCTTTCAGGTTTTTCTTCTCTGTTTTTGTAAAGACCTTATGCACTCTTAATGAGCCCAGATTGTAAGTCAGTCAAAATGAGGAAAAATAATGCCAAATATCTTTCAATAAATGGAACATAAAATATACATAGCTTGAATGTTGAAAAACTAGAAATTGTGAAAAATAAAATAGAAGGCATGAACATTGACACAGTAGACATTACTGAGATGAGATGGACTAGCAGAAGAAGAATTGTGTTGCAGTCATAGCCAAAAAGTCAATTTTAACTTCTACCTTGAAATACAGAGTTATAAGATATTATCCACATGCATACAAAAAAGACTTGTTAACACAACTATTATTAAAATATACACTCCTACATCTACAACCAAAGAAGAAAAAATTAAAGATTTTTACCTAATCTTGCAATCTGAAATTGACTGAACATGCAATCAAGGCATGTTAATGATAACAGATGACTGGAACGCAAAAGTTGGAAACAGTGAAAAAGTAAACGTAGTTGAAAAATATAGGATGGCGATAAAAATGAGGCTGGAAATAGAATGATCAAATTTTGTATTTTCAATGGTTTATTCATGGCAAATGCCTTTTTTAAAAATTACACAACTGACAACTTTACACTAGGATCTCCTCCCCTGACTGACTGCATAGGAATCAGATTGACTACATGGGTGGGAGAAATAATTGAAGAAGCTCTATGTAGGCAGACAAAACTAGGCCAAGAGCAGACTACGGGCCCGCCATCAACTACTCATGTGCAAGTTCAAATTGAGACCAAAGAAAATTAAAGTAAGTCCACAAGAATCCAGACATGATCTTAAGTCTATTCCATCTGAATTTCAAGATCATCTGAGAAATAGGTTTGAGCCATTGAACACCAGTGACTGAAGACCAGATGATTTGTGGGATGATATTAAGGATATCATCCATGAAGAGAGCAAAAGGTCATTAAAAAGACAGAGGAAGACACGGAGAGGCAGAGAAATGAAGAGAAGAACTTGATAGTCATGGTTGAGTCATTTGCAATGATGAACCACCATGTGCCCGTCAGAGTGAAACACTGGTTTGTCCAATGCCATTGTCATGATTGCCAATGTATCTATTGTTGCAGCCACTGTGTCAATCCATCTAATGTAGGGAATTTCTCTTCTCCATTGACCTTCTATTTTACAAAGGATGATTTTTCTCTCCAGGGACTAACCCCTCCTGATCATATGCCATGGTATAGTGGCTTTATCGTTCTAAATGGCTTTCCTAGCACATTGACATTTGTTACCTGGAAAGCAAATGAGTGGTAGCACGCAATCAAGCAACCTTGCTTGCTGAAACTGAGGAGGGCTTGAAGCACCTGATGCAAAAGGTCCAGGACTGTAGTCTTCAATATGGATTGAAGCTCAGCATCAAGAAGACAAAGATTTTCACCACTAGGCCAATTGGCAGCCCCATAATAGATGGAGAAGAGATTGAGGTTATTAGCAATTACAACTTGTTTGGTTTCACAATCAACACTCTTAACACCAGCAGTCAGGAAATCAAAAGGCAAATTGTGTTGGGGAAATCTGCTGTCATGGACCTCTCCAGAGTGCTGAAGAGCAGTGATATCAGTCTCAAGACAAAGGTGCGTCTGATCCAG
>NW_006399774.1:9318921-9320551 GCF_000299155.1 Elephantulus edwardii
GGAGGCTAGGTTGTTGAAGCTCTGCATCACTTTCTTTGGGCACATGGCCAGGAGAGATCAGTCCTTGAAGAAGGACATCATACTCAGAAAGGTGGAGGGACAGCGCAGAAAAGGAAGACCTCGGATGAGATGGATTGATACCGTGACTGGGGTAATGGGAGTTGCTGTGTCAGAATTAGTGAGACTGGCTCAGGACAGTGAAGGATTCAGAGGTCATTACGCTTTGCGGGTGACTCAATGGCACATCACAAAACATACTATTGACAGGTTTGGAAGCAGAAGTAACAGCTACTTTCTAAACAACATGCCTCCAGAAACTCTATGAACTTTGATAATGTCAATAGTTACACAAGCCTTTTGTTCATATGGTCTCTATAAGTCATGCTCAACTCAAAGGCAATCGACAACATAGACAACATCATGATAGATGGAGAAAAAAACGGAAACTGTCAACAACTTCGTCTTAATTGTCAACAATAAACACCCTTGGTACCATCAGTTAGGAGATCAGGAGATGTATTGCACTAGGAAAGTCTGTAGTTACTGATCTCTCCAAGATAATGATGTCAGTTTGAGGATTAAGGTGTTCCTGATTCAGGCTATGGTCTTTTCAAGTACTTGCTATGTATCTGAGAGCTGGATAATGAATTAGGATGGCAAAAGAATTGATGGCTTTGAACTGTAATGTTGGACAGAACAAATATATTTATCTTGGAGAAGGTATACCAGAGAGCTCCTTAGAAGCAAAGGTGATAAACCTTCATCTCACATACTTTGGGCAAGTTGCTGTTGCTGTTGTTGGGTGCTGTTGAGTCTAGAACAACTCATAGCAAACCTATGAACAGCAGATCTGAACTCTGTCCTATCCTGTGCCATCCTTACAATTTCTGAAACACTTGAGCCCACGGAGCTGTCACAATGTCAATACACGTGGTTGAGGGTCTTCTTCTCCTTCATCAACCCTCTACTTTTCCGAGCATCAAGTCCCTCTCCAAGGAATAGCCCCTTTTAGCAACATGCCCCAAACCATGTGGATTAACAAAGTGACTGCTTCAAGGAGCTCAAAAGTGTCAGGAAGTGTGAGAATGGCACTGGATAGGACAGGGGTCAGATATGTTGTTTCCTAGGGTCGCTGTGGATCATATCTTACTTGACAGCATATAAGAACTAAAATCATTAAAACTCCAATATATGAAGTACATTTAAAAAATGCTAATTGAATATCATTCTTAATTTATATATACAACTCACTTTCTCCCTCATTACACTGAAAGCAAGCAAAATTATATTTTTTTAAAAATAATTGTCCATCAGGACATAGCACAGGGCTTGGATGAGTGAGTGAATATGTACTAATGCCCTGAACACATTCTTGTATTTACTAAAAATTCGTTTAAATGTAACTGCATGTTGCTCTCTTGATAGATAAGTAGATAGGTAGGTAGATAGGTACGTAGGTAGGTAGGTACGTAGGTAAGCAGGTAGGTAGGCGGATGATGGATAGATAGATAGATAGATAGATAGATAGATAGATAGATAGATGATAGAAGATAGATGACAGATGACAGATGATAGATAGATAATAGATAATATATGATAGATAGATGATAATATATGATAGATAGATGAT
>NW_006399774.1:9322465-9336320 GCF_000299155.1 Elephantulus edwardii
TATGAGGTGGATTGATTCAGTGACTGGGATAATTGGGATGGGAGTGTCAGAGACAGTGCGACTGGCACAGGACAGAGCGGAGTTTAGGGCTGTTGTACATAGGGTCGCTATGAGTCGCAGGCGACTCGACGGCACATAACAACAACAAACAACATATGTCCTCATTATTAAAACCATCACTAAACCCCAAATTATGAATCTTTTTGAATACTTTGTCTAACCCACCTCCTCTCTGTTCATGGAAGACATTAATTGGGTTCTGTCATTGTGTGTTATTCTATGACAAGATTTCCTATAAATGGGCACATTCAGTGTGTACTCTAAATTGGTCTGGCTTCTCACTCAGCATGCTTACTTGAGGTTCATTCACATATTGCTGTGTGTATCCCCATGATCTTCCTTTTTATTGTTGTGTATTTTCCTAGTAGTAGTTCACTGTATATGCATACATATTTATCTATGATTGCTTGATTTTTGACTTGTATGGTATTAAGACTTGTGAACATAGCTTTTCTAGGCATTGCCTTAGCCCCTTCTGGGGCATGGTCTCCAGCTGCATCAACTGAGGATCCATGGTCTCCGTTTGATCAATGCCTTCTATATTGTCATCAGTTATAGGACCAACAGAAGAGGGAAAGCTGGCCACACTATGGAGAGCCTGTAGCAAGGCATAGCCTGATGGAGCCCTGGAGGTGAAGTCAGAACTGACTTGGCACTGTTAGGAGACAAGGCTACTGGGCAATTGAAGAAACCAGATTTCTTTGTGTTGCTTGACTGAACCTAGACTTTCATTGTGTGATATCCTTTGTCTTTCCCTGCCATCCCCCAAACTATTTCCATAATAACCCCCAGAACTTCTGGAATGAGTATCAGACCCTGTGAATAGTAGTAGTAGATGCCACAGCATGGGGGAATTATGTCTTACCACGGGATTGACTCTTTTTACTGGATGTTATTGATGGAGCCGGTTCTCCTTTGCAGAGTTAGTGGAAGTCATACTCAGTCTTCTCCATGTTGTCATTGCTCCTTCGACAAGTTGTTTTTAGAATTTGACTGTTGCAAATAAACTTCTCAGAACATTCATAAGCAAAACTTTATACAGACATGCGTTTATTTTCTCTTGGGTAAATACTTGAGATTGAAATGGCTGGATCATATAGGAGGCATATGTTTGACTTTTAACAAACTACTAAGCAGCTTTCCAACTCATTGTAACATTTTGCATTCTCACTAGCAGTGCAAAGAGTTTCCAGTTCCTCCACTTTCTTGCCAACCCTTGGCGTGATCAGTTTATTTCATTTTCGTTATTCCAATAGATCTGAAGTGTTATATCATTGCACTTCTATTTACATTTCTGTAATGACTGGTGATGCTAAGATTCATTCCATGTGCTTATTTGTCATCTTCTTTGGTAAATTGTCTATCCAAATCTTAGCCAAACGTGTACTGGCTGATTGCTTTCTTGCTTGAATTTTGAGAGTCCTTTATACATTCTGCCTACAATCCTTATTAGATATGTGTTCTTCAAATATTTTATGTCTGTGAAATGTCTTCTTATTCTCTTATGAAAAAGGTAGTTTGCCTTTTAATTCTCATAAGAAAAAGTCATTTTTAAAATTTTAATAAAATTCAGGTTATCAATCAATTTCTTAACAGATTATGCTTGTGGTTTTGGTGTTCCCTCTGTAAAGACTTAAAAATATCTTTGCCTAACTTTGAATGCATGGTCAGGAGAGACCTTGGAAAGGTGGAGGGACAGTAAAGGAAAGGAAGATCCCAGATGAGATGGATTGATACAGTAACTGGGGCAATGGGGTTAGGTGTGCCAGGGTCAGTGAGACTGGCTTAGGACAGGGAAGGCTTCAGTGCTGCTGCTGTACAGAGTGATTTGCTATGGTCACAGGGTACTCGATCGCACATAACAAAAACAACAACAACTCATAATACCAAAGATTTCTCAGTTTTTTTCCCCCTAGAATTTTTTCAGTTTTAGGCTTTATATGGGAGTCTGTGTTTCATTCTTACAAGTTTCTATTGTTATTTCCTTGCGTTTACTAATACCGATTTCTCATTGTCTCTAATATGTCAACTACTATCAGAGTGTTAAGTATAAAATAATGATATGAATGAGAGAAATAATTTTTTTTTTCATAACAGGACATGGAATTGTATAAAGAGAAACCTATTGTGTGGGGATTCTAAATTAGTTCATTCAATTGTTTACTTTTGAACTTCTTGCCTTCAGAGGATTAGGGATTCCTGGTGCTAAAATGGCCAAAGATCAACTGTTAGAACCCACTGGTCACTCAGTTGGAGAAGAATGTGGCAATATGTTTCCTTAAAGATTTATAGCCTTGGGGACCTTCTCTGGCAGTTCTACTCTGTCTTATAGGGCCACTATGAGCTATAATTGACTCAACAGAATTAATTTGGTTTGGGATTTCATGTATAATGAATCTCATAAATAGAGCTCTTGACTAAGGAAAATCAACAGGATAATATGGCCACCCAGGGAGAGGGCATTTCAGCTACTCCTGCTTCCAATCTTTTTTTTTCTTCTTTCTTTGGCATGTGAAGACATCTCCCACATTCTGTTCATTGGCCGATTCGCTGTCTTCCCCCCTCTCACAGTGTCCATGTAGGTCACCCTACTCTAAACCTGGAATAAATCACTGCTTTCAGAGGGAAAGCTCTGCTCTTGACAAGCTTAGATACAACAGAAATGGGAGTGGACGTTGTGAATATAAATGACAGTGTCTTCTAAATAGAGTCACCCAGCAATCTGGTTAGGCTGCTCCAAGCACATGTGCTTCTCTTCCATCTGTTGGGTAATGATGACATCACAGTGGTCTTCTCTGCCTCCTCCATTCAGGGTAAGGTGTCTTGTCGGGTAAAAACAGCCCTGCTCAGACAGTACAGCAGCTGCCTTGACAAAAATCCTGTGATCAATTTCAATTAATCATTTGAAACAAGAGCAAAACAATTCTGAAGGTAGCACCATCTGTTTTCCTTCTAAGGTTGGATCATAAATAACAAGATGGGAAAGTATTTCATGTTCTGAATTTGTAACCCAGAGTCAGTTCTTCTGTGTTGCCACTGACCACTTCTGTTATAAACATATGTGACATCAGTGTGGGCAGCTGTTGGCTAGAAGGTGGTTTGATGCTTTTGATGATGTTGGTGGTGTTCTTGTCTTAGTTTTTCCATCTCTATACATTTATATCAGCAGCCAGGAAATTAAAAGGCGCATTGCCATGGGAAAGTCTGCTGTTAGGGACCTCTCCAAAGTAATGAAGAACAATGGCGTCTCCCTGGAGACTAAGGTGCATCTGATACAGGCCATGGTCTTCGCAATCACTTGTTATGCATCAGAGAGTTGGACAATGACCAAGGAGGATAGAAGGAGAATTGATGTCTTTGAGCTGTGGTGCTGGAGAAGAGTATTGAGAATACCATGGACTGCTGGGAAAACAAACATTCATCCTGGAGAGGGTTATACAGGGTGGCTCCTTGGAGGCAAGGATTCTGAGGCTCCATCTAACATACTTTGGACATGTTGTGAGACCAGTCCTTAGAGAGGGATATCATGCTTGGGAGGGTAGAGGGAGAGCGCAGGAGGGGAAGGCCCTCTATGAGGTGGATTGATTCAGAGACTGGGGTAATCAGCATGGGAGTGTCAGAAACAGTGCGATTGGCACAGGACAGAGCAGGGTTTAGGGCTGTTGTACATAGGGTCGCTATGAGTCGCAAGCAACTCAAGGGCACATAACAACAACAACAACATACATTTATACATCATTTAATACCCAGGATACTTTCTGTGAAATAGGATGTTATACGTTTTGAGTGTTGTTGGAACAACATATCATTGTCTGGTCTTGGTGTTTTGTTGTTTTTTTAAAATTTCTTAAAAAATTAGAATATGACATTGTCTTGGATTTGAATAAAAAATATATATTTTCATGAGTTAAAAAAAATTTATTATTTTGTGTGTGCATGTACCATCAAATTGGATCTGACTGGTACATGAGGTGATTGTCCCTCCTTCTCCAGTAGAGCATCTGGTGGATTCAAACTGCATACCCCTGGGATTGCAGTGCAGCTTCTTGGCCACCAGAGCTCCCTTGGTCTTGCTTTTTATGTATCTAAACCACATTTCATACTTAGCAGTGATTGCCAACTTGCTGAGAGGGATTCATTCTTGTGTTTGGTCCTTAATCCACACCATCAACAATTTCTCCATCTCAGGTAAATATCCTTCTCACATTTTCCTTTGCTTTAAGCTTTCAGTGACAGTGATTCTTTAACATCTTGAAGACATTTTCTTTCATCTTGAAGACTATTAAGTGCTTGAGGAATGTTAACGTAACATGTCTAAATCATGATTAAAACCATTCACTGATTTTCTACCTTCATGTTGTTTAATAAACTTTTTTTTTACTTCCAAATTGGTGTTTCTTCCCTGCTTCTTCCCACTGCTATGTTTTAGTCTTGCTACGTTTGGGAATCATGATGTATTTCACAGTAAGACTTTCACATGAAAATGAAACAGTAAGATAATGTTATAACACTTGAGAGATGTACAATACATGAGATTGAATGCCTGAGGGTCAAAGCGTACACTGTTATATGGTACAATTTTAGATGAAAAGTACAATACATATAATACAAGTCCATAGCATAGGTGGCTAACAGTCTAATCTGTTACATCATCTGACCCCAGAGTCAAAAAAGAGTAATCTGATGCTGACATCCATAATTCAGACTTCTAGCCTCCTAAAATGTACAAGATTAAATGTCTGGTTGTTAAAGTCATCTACTGTGGTATCTCTGTTATAGTCACCCCGGATAACTAAGACAGATATTTATCTTCCGGGTCAAAGAGAATGAAGAAGTAAAAGAGAACATGTCTAGGATCTATCACTCACCAGGTGCAGATTAGCCAATCACAGTAATATATGGATGTAGAAAGAGGGAATCTTCTCCCTGAGACAGGGAGAGAGCAGGAGAAAAGACTTCTCCACGGAAATCACAAACCATCCTGGACCTCATCCTCATCGACTTTCCAACAACTATACACTGTGACTCACCAGCTGTCTGCTTGATTATCTTTTTCGTTCTCACCCTGGAAAGAACCATCTTTTGTTTCTTTGATAACTTCAAAGAGGAAAGGCCACAAAGGCGGGTCGGTTTCTGTCTGTGTGCTCAGCTTGGTCAACTGCCGACAATCTGGAAACATTTCAAAAGACAGACGTGTAAACACAAGCGCCCCACAAAGACCTGCTTCCATGCGGGTTACAGATGGGTCAGTCATAAAAAAATGCTGTCCCTAACAGTGGCCATCTCCATGTGCTAAAAATGTTCCCATGAGGAGTAGTTTTGAAGCACAAGAGGGACTTAGAGCCTCTGAAATGGCAGGAGACATAGCCTTGAGTGGATGAAGTTGTTGCTTTGGAGACGTGGTATAAATGCTGGTCCCTGTGATCACCATGGACACATTGCCAACAATGGAGCCCACACAGAGCTGACGCCTTGCCTCCCTCAGAGGTCATAATAGAGGCAACATTGAGAAAGACCTGGTCATCACATGGTCTCATTCAAAACCCTCCTGACAAGTTCTCCTGCATTAATTTAGCCCTTCCAGAATATTCTGAAGCAGGTTGTCAAGTACACCTTCCTTAAAAACACAATACCACTTATAAAATGTCCACCTGTTCTGTATTGCAGGGGGGGAAAAGTATTTTCTCACAAGCAACATGTCCATACAAATAACACACACACACACACACACACACACACACACACACACACCCCTAACAGAAATGACATATAAAAGTATAGTTTACATGTATGCTTATATCACATACATCTCATGACAGTTCCAGAAGTGAACTTTGACTTCATTCACCCTCGTTCAAGAGTATGAAAATGTTACTTTCATTAATATTTGTATAATAAAGGTATAAGCTCTGGCCAAGAAGTTATGGAAACAGTTTTATTAACTAGAAAAATGAAGGCAATTGCATTGATGCTTAGCACAGATCATGGGGAGGTCTGAGAGTGGTGGAGTTCCTTATAAGTCAGCCTTGCCTAGAAACACAGCATCAGAGACTGACGGAGATTTGGATAGAGGAACTGTCCTAGCCTAAGCACAGACAGGTCCTGTAGCAGGTGAGGAACGCCGTTCGCATCCACCTAGGCCCTGTGATGCTAACACAACATGAAGCCACATGGCAAAATGATATAATGCCAACACAAGTGTACACATTGCCCCAAACAGTGGGCAATCTGTGGAACGTGCGTCATCTGAGCAAGGGACACACAAGCCCTCTGTGCCCACTGCTCTGTTTGCTCCACTGTGTCCTACAGGTAAGATATGCAAAAGGCCCAAGCCGAGGGCAATGGACCAGAATGCCTGCAGCTATTATGAGTCATTCTTATCTGAACAAGTGGCTTATATTAATATCGCAGGCTGTTTCTCAGATGGAAAGGTGATTTATTCCTGCATTGAAGAAAGGTGTTTACAGAGCAGGGAAGAACTCCTGGGGAGGGGGCTGTTCTCATAACTCAAGGGAGGGCGGCAAGGCTCACTGCTGGGAATCAAAACTCTACATCAACAGGCATCAGGGTGAGGATGGAGCATTCAATCCATGAGACAGAAAAAGAACTGATGGTGAAGTCATCAACATGTTCATCATGTACCAAAATATATAGGTCGCGTGAGCTTATTTAACTAATGTGCAAGGGTTACATAATCTACAACAGCATATAGCATGCCCTTTATTTGTGTAAAAATGCAGCCCATCCCTGTGTGCATCAAAAACTTTTCCAACAGGGTGAATAGATAACCTACTGATGGTGAACAAACATTTGGTAATACCATCTCTGACAAGAGTCTCATAATGAAAGTTTATAGAATATTCGTTGGCCTCCAGAAGAAAAAGGCTGATAACCCAATTACAAAGTGGACAAAAAACATGGAATTTTCACAAAGGAATATACTCAAATGGCCAACAGACACATGAAGAAATGCTCAAAGTCACTAGCAGTAGGAGAGATGCAAATCAAAACCATAGTGGCATACCATCTCACTCTAGTAACAGTGGCAGAGTTTAACAGGGCAAGGAGTAATAAATGTTGGAGAGGATGTGGTGAGATAAGAACTGTTAAACACTGTTGGTGGGATTGTAAAACGGTACAACCAATCTAGAAGGCAGTTTGGCGCTTCCTCAAAAAGCTGAACATAGAAATTCCATGTGACTCAGCTAGTCTACTGCTTGGAATATACCCTGAGAAAATAAGAACTGAGGGACAAAAGAAGATTTGTGCACCCGTGTTCATAACAGCGTTGTTCACCATGACAAGAATACAGAAACAGCCCACATATCCAACCACAATAAAATGGTTAAGAAATTATGGTACATTCATACAACGTACCATATGCAGCACTCAGGAGCAATGATTTTGTAACTTATTACCTAACTTGGGAGGGACTGGAGAGCATTATGTGGAGTGAGCTAACTCAGTCCCACAAGGAAAAATAGTGTATAAAACCATTATTGTAGAATGAGTATGAGGATCTAAGGGGGAGGGCGGTGGAAGCAGAGGGGTGGGGATATGAGGAGGGGATTCATCATGGAGTTGTACAATTTGATGGGTGAGGGGGTGAAGGAAATGGGAAGAATTTAGTCTGAAAAACAACGTATTCAAATTTTATACATCAACTAGTATTAAAAAAATACAGTCCAATCTCCCTTTTAGGTTTTTCATCTGTCTGTCCCTCCAGTTTCACCACACTCTAAGGCTCTTCTGATAATAAAAAGCTCTTCTGAGGCAAGAGTTAAGTGGTAGATAACCAAAAGATCATAAGTTCCAATTTATCCAGTGACTCTATGGGAGAAGAGACCTGGTGCTCTGTTCCCACAGAGATTATGACCTAAGAACTCCATGAGGCTGTAAAGTCCTCTGTGCACTTATGTAAGTCTAATGGCCTCTAACGGCCCCAACAGTCTTCATGTAATACGTTATATTACTAGACGAGCTTCCATTCAGTTTAGAATTTATGTTGTCAGTTACAAAATTCATATATATTCTCTCTCTCTCTCTCTCACACACACACACACACACACACACTGAGCGAACAATGGATAAGAATATTGAGGAAGAATTGATATCTTTGAATTGCTGTGTTAGTGAGGAATATTTAAAATTCCATGGATTTCCTAAAAAGCAGACAAATGTGCCTTGGGAGAAGTGTAGCTCCTTAGAAGTAAGGAGGGTGAAATTTCACCTCACATACTTTGAGTATGTTATCAGGAGGGGTCAGTCCTTGGAAAAGAACATCATGCTTGGGAGAGCAGAGGTTCAGCAAAGGAGAGGAAGATTATCATCAGTGAGACAGATTGACCTGGTGACTAAAGCAATGGATTTAAACATAGCAGATATTGTGGGGATGGCACAGCATCAGGCAGGGATTCACTCCATTGTACATTGTTGTCATTGTGTGCCATAGAGTCGGAACTGACCCACAGGTGACCCTCTAGGGGGAGGAGGTTGCCCATCCTTCTCCCTCAGAACAGCTGGTGGACTCGAACCTTGGGCCTTTGGGATTGCAGTGCAATTTTTTCCCACTAGGCCACCAGAGCTCATTGTGCATTAGTTGTTGTAGTTGTTGTTTATTTTTATCAAGTCAAGAATGACTCATAGTGACCCTATGAACAAAAGGCCTGAAGCCTTTCTTAAATTATAATCATTTATCAGCATTCATAGAGTTTCCAGAGGCATGTTGTTTAGGAAGTGGATGTCACTCCTGCTTCCAAATCTGTCTTAAACTGGGAGCTCCACCAAACACTGTCCACCATTATAGCAGTTGACACCCCAGTGACACAAGGTTCAGCATCACAACAACCCCAGATTACCTAAGTACAGCGTATTGACAGAAGAGTGCTGTACCACTTAGAAGAATGTTCCTCCAAAATATAATAACTGACTTTTAAATGCAAAGGCCCTCCCAGAGGTCTTGCTGACTCTAAAGAAGAGACTTAAATAAAAAACAACCAATATGTTTTTGTTATTATGAATTAGCATCGACTTGATGGTATCTAACAACTTCTATTCTTGTCAAGTCAGAACCAACTCATAGGAGACCCTCCAACAGGTTTTCCAAGGCTATAAATTGTGTGGGAGGATATTGAGCTCCCTAACAAAGATCTCTCTCTACAACTTTATCTACCTATCTATAGATATAGACATATACCAATCTTTCTGTATCTATATCAATATATCACTCTAGAAGGCCAGGATAACCATCGCCCCAAGGTTTGTTGTTTGACAGCCAATGAACAATGGTAATTTGTCTGTGCTGGGTCTTTCTGTAGGTGCTTCACCTTCACCTTTTGCCCAGTTTAGTTTCATCCCAACCTATCAAACTAGGTCTTACTATAACATCACTGGTAAAATGAAAAGGACAAAGTTATAAGCAAAGATAAAGGAAAAAATGAAGGAGAAGGCAAAGTCTTCAAAGTTAAAGTTAATTTACCAAAATCCAGCTACGTCCTTGACCTGTCTAGACCCCAATAAGACATTAATTACAAAAGGATTAACACTTTTCTCCCAGGCAACAATGGAGCTCTCTGTCAGTGGAAGATGATAACAATATTTGCAGTCACCCATTAGCATGGGATTCACAGATTGTGAGAAAGGTCTTCATATTCTTCCTAAATGAAGTCAAGCAACCACAAAGAAAGGACAAAGCTGAATTCTTAGTTTCAAAAGACTTCAGTGATTTTGGACAAAACCCAGGCTACACCTTACACAGTACTTAGTGCAGGACAAGGAGGGGCCCTGTGGATATTATTGACCATCAGATGTTGTCTGGTTGACAAGTGTTTGATGGTGATGCACTGGCATCTTGGAGCACCCCAAGTGCAGTGATCGTGTACATGAAAGTATGGTCTTGTTCTCTGCACTCAGCCTAGCCTTGTGCTTTTCTGCTGCCCACTTGGATGTCTGTCAAATTTCAAATAAATGCAACGGCTCAGTGAGAAAGCTATAAATCCACCCTCTTTTCTTCCCTGAGAGAATCAACATGTGGTGGCCATGTTGGAATAGAGAATACCACGAAGGCAGTACATTTTATATATAAATAGCTGGATGCAATTTTTTTTTTCACTTAACTAAGTCCTAATACCATCCCTAATCTTTAGCCCTAAAATAGAATTTGGTACTCTTTGAGGAATGACATGATTCTTTTTTTTTTTTTTTTAAAAAAGGCAAACTTAAGGATACTTGGGCCAAGGAGAAAAAAAAATTATGAATAGAGTGCACACACGCTCCATGAAATTCTCCCTCACTCTTTTAAGTTTGTCCTCCAATGTAGGTCAAATCCATAATACTGCAAAGTCTTTGTGGATTTAAGGAAACCTTTCACAACCTACAATCTTGAAAGATGAATGGAAGACTATCTAAGAACTTTCCTGAAAGGTTCATTTTTCCTCCATATAAAGGACATTTGATAGGAAATTATAAGAGTTGATTAAAGTGCCATATTCTGCCAAAATTTGAACTAGATACTTCATCCTCACAAAACTTGAGATTTGAGATTTTAGGTAGCACGGCCGGGCATGCAGCTTCCTGTGTATTGTACAGAGTAGTAGACAGTGGGCTAAGCTGAACCAATCGCTTTACCCAATCACGTTGTGCCAATGCTTTTATCCCATTACATAGCGATAGGGGTGTCATTAAGACGATTAAGCAGTTGACCTTGAGTTAAAGACAGGGTTCTTCTGGCTAAACATGTAAACTTTCTAAAAGCAGACTTCTGTCTGGCTCCTGGAAGAAAAGGAGGTTAGAGAAATTGAAAGTTTGAACAGGGTTCACCACGATGGGAGCTGTATAGCAAGGACCAGAGAATGAATGTCTTCTGCAAAGAAAGGGCAGTCCCAACTAGCAAGAAAATAGGGGTCACCAAGTAGCAAGAAAATAGAGCCCATGGCCATACAACCACAACATCTTAGAGTCTACAACCTCAATAAACTGGAAGCAAATTCTTCCCCAAAACTGCATCCCAATCTAGTTGACGCTTTGATTTACAGCTTGTGAGACCCTGAGCAGAGACTTCAATTGAACGTGCCCAGACTTTCAGTCTCTAGAACTGTGAGACAATGATGTTGTTGTACCGTCAAGTCGGAACTAACCCATAGCTGACTCTCCAGCAGATTTTCCAAGGCAGGTAACTGCATGGGAGAAGGTTGCCCATGCTTCTCCCTTGGAGCTGGTGGCAGAGTCAAACTGCCCTTGGGATTGCAGTGCAGCTTCTTATCAGAGCTCCCTTTGGGAGATAACAGCTGCACTCTGGTTTGAGCTATATATGATGTTTGTGGCTACTTGAAACAGACAACAGAAAACAAATACATTGGGCATTAAAGTAGAACGTCTCCAACCTTTCCCCACTATTCTGCACTGAATCTCCTTTCCAACCACTTGGTATTCTTTAACTCCTCAGTATCCCTTTTTATTTTTCCCTATTCAGCCTTTTTACAGATTGATTTACCCTCTGGGGCAGGGCAGGAGAGATAGTGAGTAGTTCTCTTTACTTTTTCGCTAATATGTCTGAGATTAATTCATGCCTCAACATTTGGAGAAAATAAGTTTGACACTCTCTCCAAAACCCAGCAGTTTTTGCTTATAGATTCAGCTGATCATGAATTTTGCCCCATTTTTGTGGCCCTTTTCTTGTTGACTCTATATTCTTATTTAATCATTACTTGTTTTCTTGTTAGATAGAAAGACTCTTGAAGGCAAGAGCTTCTTATTTTTATGTCCAAATACACTCAATCTAGATCTTGCATATCAAAGGCTCCCAGTAAATACTTGTTCATTTGTTTGATTCCAAAGGATCTCTCATCAATGGTAAAGAAATGAAATGACACCAAAGCCCAAAGAAAACCTCATTAGTGGAGCAATGGGAACCTTAGCAGCGACCCACCCCACATTCCACTTGGTCTTTATCTGTCCTGAACCCTAAAGCACACTTAAAATGTCAAATTAAAAGGCTAACTGCAAAAGCAAGACAATCACAGAAAATGTTTGCCAATTGATTTGTGTGACTGTCAATGACATTGTAAGCTCCCAGCTATTTCACAGCTGCCAATTTGCATAGAAAGGGATGCCCCTCCCACGGAGTATTTGCATGCTTAAGAAAAAAATGTCATTGTTGTTAGGTGTCTCGTCGCAGCCCTGTGAGCCACAGATCTGAACTGTGCCCTGAGCCATCCTCACCGGCTCTGATATGGTTGAACCCATGGTCACACTCACTGTGATAACCCATCTTTTTGAGGATCTTCTCTTTCACTGACCCTCCACCTTTCCAAGTGTAATGTCTTTTTCCAAAAACTAACCTTTTCTCACAGACTGCCTAAAGTATATGGTGAGACAAAGTTTGTTATTTTGGGAGTCCATGGGATATTCAGTACTCTTCTCCAATAATTCTCTTCAAAGGCATCAATTCACTTGTCATCCTTCCATGCTGTCCACCTTGCAGAGGAATAGGAAAAAGAATGAAAACAGCATGACTTGGAGTAGATCCATCTTAGTCTTTAAACTGACATCTTTGCCTGTTAGAACATGGGAGACATCTTTGATAGCAGATTTTTCCAAATGCAACATATCTTTGGGTTTCTTGATTATTGTTACCATAGGTGTTGCTTGTGGATTGAAGTAAAATGAAATCAGTGAAAATGTCATTGTTTCCTTCCTCTATCATTTTGTTACCTATTGGTTCAGAGGTGAGGATTTTTGTTTTCTTGATATTGAAATGGAATCCCTATCGAAAGCTGTAGTCTTTAATCTTTGGTAGAAAGTTTTTCAAGTAGTCTTTGAGCTTCTACAAAAAGTTTTCAAGTACTCTTCACTTTCATCAAACTAAGTTGTGTCATTTGCCTGCTGTAGGCTGTTAATGAATCTTTCTCCAATCTTAAAATTACATTCTTCTTCATATAGTCCAGTTCCTCCAATGATTTTTCTCAGCATTCAAATAAAATATGTTGTTGTTGTTGTTAAGTGCTGTCAAGTCATAGATGACTCATGCAACCTTATGAATCAAAGACCTGAACACTTGTATAATTTTCATCATTTCTCCAAGTTCATAGAGTTTCTGGAGGCAAGCTATTTTGGAAGTGGATGCCACTCGTGCTTCCAAGCTTGTTTTAATCAGGGAGTTCCACCAAACACTGCCCACCATGGGTAACAATTATCACATTTGACACATCAGTTTTACAATGGTCAACATCACAGTAACCACAACAAATGGACAGGGCAATGCTATACCACTTAGAAGAATGTTTGACCAAAACCAATTAAAACCAGGCCTGACGACATGACCCACCTTTGGTTTTGTTGCATAACTTTCTATCCATAAGGCCAACAGAGCTCTTTCATCTTTGTTGTTGTTGTTGTTGTTGTTGTTGTTGTTAAGTACCATCAAGTTGTAGAGAACTCATAACAGAGCAAGGAAACATTACATGGTTCAAAATCAAGAAGGCAGTTCGTCAGGGATGTATTCTGTCTCCATACCTTTTCAATATGTATGCAGAATAGATCAACCTAGATGCTGGGCGGTATGAAGAGGAATGTGGCATCAGGATTGGTGGAAGAATCATCAACAACCTGTGTTATGCAGATAACCCAACCCTGCTTGCTGAAACTGAGGAGGACCTGAAGTGCTTGCTGCAGAAGATCAAGGACTACAGCCTCCTATATGGACTGAAGCTCAACATCAAGAAAACAAAGATTCTCACCACTGGGCCAATTGACATCAGTATGGATGATGAAGAGATTGAGAAAGTTAACAGTTTTA
>NW_006399774.1:9339735-9367494 GCF_000299155.1 Elephantulus edwardii
TACAGTTGGAGATAGATCGAACATGCAATCAAGATGCATTGATAATAATGGGTGACTGGAATGCAAAAGTTGGAAATAGTGAAGAAAACATAAATGAGTACGACATAAAAATACAAAGATATTTGTAATGAATGCTGTTGTGATGGTGGTGGTAGTTGTGTGCCCTCTAGCTGGCACCGACCAGTAGCCGACCCTTTGCTGAGTTTTCAGAGGCAGTAAGTTGCATGGGAGGAGACTATCCATCCTTCTCCCATAGACCAGCTGGTGGATTTGAACTGTGTTCCTTGGGGATTGCAGCACAGCTTTTCACCACCAGGCCCTGAGTGATGTTGTTAGATGTCTTGACTCTGCAACGGAACACTCCTCAGTGCTTCACCAGCCTCACGCAGTTGCTGGAGTCCATGGTTGCAGCCACTGGGTCATCTTATCTCGTTGTGGGTCTCCCCCTTGTCCATTGATCCTACTGGCCATCAGAAATGCTCCACACAATCGACAAGTCTAAGAAAAACTAGGAGTTGCTTATGGTGCTGAAGAATCAGTGCAATCTCTTGAGTTACAAGGCAACTTAAAATCTCAGCTCAGACATTCGCCAAATGAAACGAACTTATCTTAAAGTTCCAGGGGGAAGCAAAAGGAATGCATTTTGGAAAAAGAATGAAAGTCATTACGGTCCTCGTCAAGTGAGTCTCCTTGATGTTGGTCCCCAGCACAGCACCATGTTGCCCCGGAACTGAAAATTAAATCTAAACACTGGCAACATCGCCCTCCATTTTTCTTTGTTTCTCAAAGGAAAAGGTGAAATAAAAATCAATTTTACATGTATTTTATGTTCTCACTAGCATATATAGAACCGTAGCACCTGCGGGCTGACTGAGACTGTGACAAGCTATGTTTATTCCTCCGCATTAGGCAGCTCCGCGCTTAATCTTTCTTTCGTAGGAAAATCTCTATCATTTTTAAAGACTTTCCAGGAAGGAGATTTCATATACTTTCTCAAACCCACTAAGATAGTTAATAACTTTTCTTATTATCTAGCCTAAATCCTTCATGCCATGCTTAAGACTCATTTCTTCATCTCTGTCTGTTCACCAGTGGCAAAGAGAAAATATCGTTAGTCTCTTTCAAATAAGAAATGCTCAGATACAGACAATAATGATACCATCAGCTCTGTGATCTCCTAATGAAATAGTCCAAGGCTATTCGAGTTTTCTGCTAAGTTTTTCCACAACTTCTCCTGCCTGTCTCTATCTTTAAACCTCAAAAATGGTTTTGCCAGCTTCTGCTAGGCATTTAATTACCTGGTCCTGAAGTCTTTGGTAGTTACATGCTATTCCTTGGGCACCTCTCCAGGGCCATATCTCAGGAATATAGGCAGAAATAAATCATCACAGGCTACTCTTTCTCTTATAGATAATTTTATGGAGATAATTGGGTTGAAATAAGTATTAAGGGCAGCTATAAAACGTGAAAATGTTGTTGTTGTTATGTGCCGTCGAGTCGCTTGCAACTCATAGTGACCCTATGTACAACAACACTAAACTCCGCTCTGTCCTGTGCCAAACGCACTGTCTCTGACACTCCCATCCCGATTACCCCAGTCACTGTATCAATCCACCTCATAGAGGGTCTTCCCCTCCTGCACTGTCCCTCCACCCTCCCAAGCATGATGTCCTTCTCCTAGGATGGGTCTCTCCTCACAACATGTCCAAAGTATGTTAGACGGAGCCTCAGAATCCTTGCCTCCAAGGAGCCACCCGCTTTAACCCTTTCCAGGACAAATCTGTTTGTTTTCCTAGCAGTCCATGGTATTCTCAATACTCTTCTCCAGCACCACAGCTCAAAGGCATTAATTCTCCTTCTATCCCCCTTGGTCATTGTCCAACTCTCTGATGCATAACAAGTGATTGCGAAGACCATGGCCTGTATCAGACGCACCTTAGTCTCCAGAGAGACACCATTGCTCTTCAGTACTTTGGAGAGGTCCCTAACAGCAGACTTTCCCATGGAAATGCGTCTTTTAATTTTTTGGCTGCTGGTGCCAAGACTGTTGACTACAGAGCCAAGCAAACTAAAGCTGAGTACAATCTCAATCTCTTCACTGTCCATCCTGATGCCACCAATTGGTTCAGTGGTGAGAATCTTTGTCTTCTTGACATTGAGCCTCAATCCATATTGTAGGCTGCAGTCCTTGACACTCTGCAGCAGGTGCTTCAGGTCCTCTTCAGTTTCAGCAAGCAGGGTTGTATCATCCGCATAACGCAGATTGTTGATAAATTGTCCACCAATCTTGACCCCACATTTCTCCTCATAGAGCCCAGCCTCCAGGATAATCTGTTCTGCATATAGGTTGAAAAGGTATGGAGATAGGATGCATCACTGGCGTACACCCTTCCCAATTTTGAACCATGCAGTATTACCCTGCTCTGTTCTGACGACTGCCTCCTGGTCCAAGTATAAGTTTCGCATTAGCACAATCAAATGTTCTGGGATTCCCATTCTTCTCAGAGTCAGCCACAGTTTGTTATGATCTACACAGTCAAATGCCTTTGCATAATCAATGAAACACAGATAGGCATTCCTCTGGTATTCCCTGCTTTCAGCCAAGATCCATCTAACATCAGCTACTATATCTCTAGTACCATGACCCCTTCTAAACCCAGCCTAGACTTCTGGTAGTTCTCTGTTGATGTGCTGTTCCAGTCGTTTTCTGATAATCTTCAGTAAAATCTTGCTTGCATGTGAAATAAGTGAGAGTGTTCTGTAGTTTCCACATTCTGTTGGGTCACCTTTCTTTGGGATAGGAACAAATATTGATCTCTTCCAGTCAGTTGGCCAAGTGGTCATTCTCCATATTTCTTGGCACAACTTGGTGAACACGTCCAGGGCAGCATCTGTTAACTGAAATATGTCAATTGGTATACCATCTATTCCTGGAGGCTTACTTTTTGCCATTTTCTTCAAAGCAGCCTGAACTTCTTCTTTCATCACCGTAGGCTCTTGCTCATATGTTGTTTCATGAAATTCTTCTGTGTCTTCCATTTGTCTGTTTAGGAAGTAAAGAGAAAAACAAAACCTAAAACGCAAACCTCAAAGGTCTATATCACAATGTTCATAATAGTTGTTCCTGGATGGTGAGATTGTGAATATGGGAGTGTGTTTCCCTCTTTGAGCTAACTAATCACTTTCTAACTCATATCTCTTATAGGGAGCTCTGGTGGTACTAATATGCAAGGAGTCACACTGCCAACCCAAAGGCATGTGGTTCAAATTCACCAGCCACTCTGTGGGATAAAGATGGACAATATTTTCCAACACAATTTATAGCCCTTGAAACCTGTTGGAGAGTCAGTTATGAATGGGGCATGTATTATTTTGCAGTGAGGAAAAAAAGGGAGTTGTATTTATAACAGGTGTCTGTGCAAATGTGTGCTTTGTCCACATTGTAGTCGTAACACTTCTGTTTCCTAGAAGACCCCTTAGTCCCAGATGAACCTGAATGGGGGCCACAGGGAAGGCAAGTGAGGGGACATCTTACATTCTGTTATGTACAGCTGACAGTAAGGATAGTACTGAAGTAACTATTACCCCTTCTAGCTGAAAACGACTTGACTCATCCCCATGGAGACTAGGATCACACTGAAAATTCCTAGAAATGTAAGATTAACTATGTTTTCCAAACGTGCTTATTTCATATTTTTGTTCATTTCATCAACAGAGGCATTTTGCTGACTCGGGCCAAGATAATAAGAAGACTGTAGATTAGACCAGAATAGATCATTCTTAGTTTATTATTTGATGTTTTCTCCCTTTCTGTTCTGGTTAAAGGAACTCAGAAATACCAAAACCACACCTTCAAGGGCTGAGCTAAAGAACAGATATGCGTTCGAGGTCAGTGCCTGGATTCTAGTACCTCTAAGTCAACTTATACCAACAAAGGCATCTCTAAGCTGAACTGGGCAGGAGGGACATCATGTTTATGTGACATTTTCCCATGCTGCCATCAGAACAACCCATCGCACCACGGTCACTAGCAACTGTCCTGGGGCCTTTGCTCTGAGGGCCTTTGCTATAAGGACTGCTTTCATTTCCAAAGGCATTTCCTGATGGTAGTGGTTCCATGGAAGACATTACAAGAGCATTTAAATGCAAGAGGTTTAGAGGGAGGCACACACAGCTCAGCATAAATCCACAGGCAAATCTACTTACTTACCTCTAAGCCTGCATTTATTCCCCTGCAAAGGCAGTGATCATTGCATCAGCCTCACAGGGAACACATAAAGAAGAGGACCTAGCACATAGTCAGCATCCAACGCAGGTTAGCTCAATGAAAGGAGAAAAGAAATGTGCACGGAATATATGTGTGTGTGTATATAATTCATAAAGAGATGGCAGTACTATATGTAGATGGAGATGCAGTTCAAGACTGTAGCTATGTTGTCTCATTTGCCTAAAAGTTGATTCCAACTCATAGCACATGGTAGGAAGAGAAGAGCTTCTCCATAGAATATGCTCTGATCAGGAATTGACCGGATGGCAATGGGTCAGTTTTATGGGACTAGACCGCCAGGTCTTTCCTCCCTTGGAGGTTCTGGTGGGTTTAAACCACTAATCTTTTGGGTAGCAAGCCAAGAGCTTTCATGATTATGCTACCAGTGTTCCTTAATGATAGTAATAAGATCAAAACCAAACCAAAACAAACCGAAAGTTCTTGCCCTTGAGTCAATATCGTCTCCTAGCAACACTTCATTGCATTTACAGAGCTATAAATATTTGTAAGAGAAGACTGTTCAGCATTCTTCCACCAAGTAAGTGATGGAATCAAAACACTGACTTTTCCATTAGCAGCCCAACACATAATGCATAATGGTGGAGCAGCAATATCAGTCTAGAGACTAAGGTGTGCCTGACCCAGGCCATGGTCTTCTCACTTATTTCTTACGCATCAGACAGCTGGACAATAATGAAGGATGTCAAAATATGAATTGATGCCTTTGAATCGTGATGCTGGAGAAGATTATTGAATATGCTATGGACTGCCAAGAGAACAAACAAGTCTGTCCTGGAGAGTGTGAAACCAGGCTGCTCCTTGGAAGTAAGGATTATGAAACTTTACTTCATATACTTTGGAAATGTTGCCAAGAGTGACCAGTCCCTGGAGAAGGACATAATGCTTGGAAGGGTGGAGGGTCAATACAGGAGAGGAAGACCCTGAAAAGGTGGATTGACAAAGTGACTATGGAAGTGGGGAGTGTGTCAAAGATAGTGAGATTGGCTCAGGATTGGGAGGGTTCAGAGCTATTGTTCATAAGGTAGCTATGAGTTGTTGTCAATTCAATGGCACATAACAACAATACACCAGATAGGTATAGCTATAAACAAGGATAAAAGGATAGAGCTAGAGATAGATACCAGCAAGAAAAGAGTCTTGATTTCAGTCTCTAGTAGCAAAAAATCTACCACAGTCATGCACTAAATATTGAACACTTGCTGGACTGAGACTGAAGGAGACGCAGATGATTAATGCTTTCACAGTTTACAGTCCAGAGCAGGGAATAAATGAGAACTGATAGCACTGGTTCTGTTCTCCAAGAGCTTTCTGGAAACAAAAGCTCACAGGCAGTGATTACTCTGAGGAGTCACATCGAGAAGATGACCTTGAAATTAAGTCCTTTAAACAGTAATTCTTGAATTTAAAACTTTGATGTTGTCAGAGGCTGACAGGTCAATTTGAACGCGTAATAACTCAATGCAATTGACTAAACCTGGCCTATAATGTTTCCTAGACTGGAGTCTCCACGGGAGAAGACCATCGTGTCTTCTCAAACTGCCAACCCTCCTGTTAGCTGTTCAGACTTGAATTACTGTGGACTGATGTTCCTTGTTTCCTACACTCACTATTTAAATATTCAAAACAATTTAGAAAATAGATAAAGCTACTAAAATTTCTTCATGGCCTTCAAGAATTTTTTTCATGTAAATTGCATATACATATATACACACACACGTGCACTTCAAATCTACCAGCTACTCCATGGGAGAAAGGTGGGCAATCTCCTCCCGTGGATAACCACCTCTGAAAACCCCGGGAGAATCAGCAACTTGGTTACAACTTAACGATATACAAATATATCTATATTGATAAATAGATAGATAGATAGATAGATAGATGATAGATAGATACAGATGATAGAGATAGATAGATAGATAGATAGATAGATAGATAGATAGATAGATAGAGATAGAGAGATAGCTAGATTATTGTCCTTGGTTTTAGGTGCCGTTGAGTTGAGTATGACTAATAGAGAGTCCATGAACAAAAGATCTGAAACTAGTCCTGTCCTGAGCCATCCTCACACTTTCTGACACATGAGAGCCCACTGCAGCAGTCATCACGTCAGTCCACCTGGTTGAAGGTCTTCCTCTCCTTCACCGACCAACCATTGTTCCCAACATCATGTTCTTCTCCAAGGAATAGTGCTACACGTCCAAAGAATGTGAAGTGAAGCCTCATCATTCTTGCCTCCAGAGAGCACTCCAGCTTGCCCCTATCCAAGACATATCCATTCATTTCCTTGTCCATCCGTGGGATGTTTAGTGCTCATCTCCAACATCATAGCTCAAAGGCGTCAATTATTTTTCTGCCAGACTTATTCAGTGTTTAGGTCTCAGATGCATAGCTAACAATCGGAAAGACCATGGCCTGAATCAGATGCACCTTCGTCCTCAAACAGATATCACTACTTCTCAGTTACTTGGAAAAGTCCCTAATTATAGATTTTCAAAGTGCAATGTGTTTCCTTATTTCCTGACTACTCATACCAAGGGTGTTAATTTTTAATTCAAGCAAGATGAATGTGTTGACTGCTTCAATCTCCTCTCTATCCACCATGACACTACCTATTGGTCCAGAGGTAAGAATCTTTCTTTTCTTTATAATGAGATGTAATCCATACTGAAGGCTACATTCTTTGATCTTCTGAATAAGTGCTTCAAGGCTTCAAGTCTTCCTTACTTTCAGCAAGCGAGGTTGTATTATCTGCGTAACACAGAGATAGATTAGATAGATAGATAGATAGATAGATAGATAGATAGATAGATAGACAGACAGATAGATAATAGATATATCTCTCATACATACATATGTATGGTATATACATATACCATACATATGTACATATATGTGTGTTGTTGATTTAGTGTACCATCTAGCTGGATTCAGAGAAAATGTAATTGCATAAGAGGAGTTTGTCCATCTTTCTCTTGAGTAACAGTTGGTGGATTTGAACCTTTGAGCTTGCAGCACACCTCCTTACCATTAGACCACATACATGTTTTGTGTGTGTGCGCACATGTGTGTGTGTGTGTGTGTGTGTGTACAAGTGGTATGAAAGATGGATCACAGATCACAGTGAGATGAATGTCAAGAGACCAACATCTTAGTTGGAGTGGGCCAGGGTCTGAATCAAAGCTGTGGCCAGTATGTACAGACAGGGTCTCACCTGGGTATTCATGAACTTCAGTTTTAGGATTGGATGAATGAATGTGGGATGCTTGTACATCTAGCTGTTCAATAACATTACATTCATTAGGTTCATTTCTAGACTTGAGGTCCAAAGGTATGGGAATTACTCAGGTGGTGGTGGTGGTTGTTAGGTGCTGTTGTTAGGTCAACTCATAGTGATCTTGTGACTAACAGACATGACGGACCCTGCCTTATCTTGTGCCATCCTCACAATCTCTGACACTCGTGCTCATTGCTGCATCACTGCGTCAATCCAGCTAGTTGAGTGACTTCCTTTCATCAACCCTCAACTTTTCGAAGCATGATAACCCTCTCCAAGTAACAACCTGTCCTAGCAACCTGCCCAAAGTACATGAAGTATATGTTGTAGGAGACTGACAAGCCAATCTGGACTCGTGATAACTCAATGCAATTGAGTAAACCTGCCCTGTAGAGTTTCCTAGACTGGAGTCTTTATCATCTTCGCCTTCAATAAGCAGTCTGGCTGTACCTTCTCCAAGACATATCTGTTTGGTTTTGTTTGGGGGGTTTCTTGATAGTCAGTGGAATATTCAGTGCAATACCACAATTCAAAGGGACCAGTTCCCCTGTCATCCTTATTAATTGTCCAGCTCTCAAATGAATAGTGACTAAAGGTGATTTATCCAGAATAGATGTGTCTGTAGCTCTAGGGTTTAGTTCTTAGAGGAAGCATGGGATTGGAAACCACCAGAATGACTTTAAGTTGTCAAGTATTGATAATGGCGATTTAAAAAAAAAAAAAGAATAATCAATACACCATCAATAGGTTTTTCAAAAACCATATGTTTAATGGGGATATGTGATTGGGTATTGTTTGCATGACAAGAGTCCAAGGTAGGAGCTGCATAGTAAAGTGGATGGGGGTGTGCGGGTGTGGGGGAGGTGCTGTATAACAATAAAGGGATTTTTTTTTTCTTTTCAAAGAGAAAAGCAAGCTGTAGGGAGATGCGGGCAGGAAGGAAAATGTGCAACAATGAATGAATGGGGTGGGGCAGGGGGGGAAACGAATGTGAGATACAGGTCTCTGTAATTCCAGAATATTTTTTTTAAAGTTTTAAATAAGTGAAAAAATTTGAGAAGAACAATAACATCTAAGAAAGAGGAACAACCTATTGACTTGAGATGTAAGTAAAATGACTGCTGAGGTGGGTGTGAAGAGAAGCTATTACTGGATAAACCTTGGAAAATACTTCTCTTAGAGATGGCCTCATGTCTGCCTGAGTTCACAACAAATGC
The DNA here is from genome assembly GCF_000299155.1 of Elephantulus edwardii. NCBI lineage: Eukaryota > Metazoa > Chordata > Mammalia > Macroscelidea > Macroscelididae > Elephantulus > Elephantulus edwardii. The sequence continues at coordinate 9,348,515 of NW_006399774.1, forward strand.
TGAGGCACTTGCTCGCTCTTCTGTAACCCCATTCTTTTCCTCAGGTATGGCCTCTGTCCATGAGTTAATAGTAAATGTTAGCATCTTATCAAAGACTTGTGATGGTGGTCAAATTTAGAATATTAGGCTTGAATACTAAAAGGTCCTAGAGGATACTCTCCAAAATAGTGTTAGAACATGCTCATGAACTGAAGAGAGAGGGGGAGAGGGAGAGAGAGAGGGGGAGAGGGAGGGGGAAGGAGAAGAGAGGGGAGGGGAGGGGAGGGGAGGAGAGGAGGAGAGGAAAGGGAAGGGGAAAGAGGAAGGGAAGGGGAGAGAGAGAAAACTTCCACAGTCAAATTTGGTTGGGAATGCAGAGATAAGCAGCTAAGCAGGATTCTATTCTGCAAACCTCTTCAGAGACCTTAATACCCTAGTGGTATGTATTTTTGCTTCTCCAGGAGAGAAATATGCTACCTAGCATCTTCCCGGGACCAATTATTAATCAAGTTTGGATTTATGAATTTGCTCGGCAACTCTACAATAGAAATATCTGGAAATCCGATTTTATGAAGACTATGAGGTGCCAGTCCTTGGAAAAACATCATTCCAGGAAAAGCAAATGGTCAGAGAAAGAATGGAAGACCCTCAATGAGATAGATTGGCACAGTGGCCACTATAATGGGCTTGAAGATGGCAGACACCATGAGGTTGGTGCAGGAAAGGGTGAGGTTTCAATCTGATGTTTGTAAGGTCTCTAGGAGGTGTAATCAACTCATTGACACCTAAAAATAACAAGGAAAGCCTCTGGGTAATTCCATTCTGTCCCATTGTTATCAAGTGCCATTGAGTTCACTCTCAAGCTCACTGTGGGAGTCACTGTCCTTATGATAGCTGTTGGCCTACAGGGTTTCTGGGAGTCAGAATTAATCTGTACATAAGCGTCTTCCAAACTTCAGGAACCATGAAATTGAACGTCATTTACAACTGACAGATTGGTGTCCTGGAAAGATAATATGGCAAATGCTGGCCCAGAGAAAGTTCAGGCAGTGCTATACATAAATTAAAACTGAATTATGAAACAAAACAAAGAAGATCATTCACTTTTTCACAAAATAGGCCAAGCACTACAGAAAGAAAGCAATAAAAGCCAGGCATTTCCTAGTGTCTATTAGCTCTTAGATACCCATTTCTCATTACATTTCTCTATCTCTGATGCAATTGTTAGTATCTCACCACCTCTGTGTGCCCAACTGCTGTCAGGGACCTTTCCAAAGTACTGAAAAGCAATGATGTCAGTCTAGTGACTGATCTAGGCCATGTTCTTCTCAATTACATTTTATGCATCAGAGAGATGGATAATGACTAAGGATAATAGAAGAATAATTGATGCCTTTGAGCTGTCCTGCTGAAGAATGGTTTTGAACATAACATGGACCATCAAGAAAACAAATAGATCTTTCTTAGGGTGAAACCAAGTTTCTCCTAGGAGGTTAAGATTTTGAAGCTCCGTCTTACATACTTTGGGCATGTACCCAGGAGGGACCAGTGCTTGGAGAAGGACATCATGGTCAGTAGGGTGGAAGGACAGCACAGGAAAGGAAGAACTCAGATAAGATGGATTGAAACAGTGACTGGGGCAACGAGGGTAGGTGTGTCAGAGTTGGTGAGACTGGCTCAGGACAGAGTAGACTTCAGAGTTGTATATAGGTTTACCATGAGTCACAGGTGACTCAACAGCACATAACAATAAAAACCAAGACTAATGTCCTTCTACAGGGGCTGGTCCCTCCTGACAACATGTCCTAAGACCTGTCCTGATTTTAAACCTTCCAGTGTAACTTGGTTCTGTTTGAATGATAGCTTCTTGTTTTTCTTAGCGGTCAATATTTTTAAAAAGGTTGTTTAAAATCAATTGCAACTGAAAAGTAATGAAATGAGTAAGTGCATCTTAGGAAATGTTGCTTTTGTTGTTGTTATGTCATCAAGTCACCTACAACTATAGTGACCCGATCTGTGTTCAACAGCTCTAAAGCCTGCCCGGTCCTGAGCCAGTCTCACTGACTCCGACATACCCACCCTCATTGTTCCAGTTACTGTATCAATCCCATCTGGGATCTTCCTCTCCTGTGCTGTCCCTCCACCCTTCTGAGCATGATGTCCCTCTCCAAGGATTGGTTTCTTCTGGTCACATGCCCAAAGCATGTGAGCCTGAGCTTCAGAATTCTAGCCTCCAAGGAGAACCTTTATTTCATTCTCTTTAAGACAGACTTAATTGTCTTCTTGGTGGGCTACGGTATGTTCAAAACCCTTATCCAGCACCACAACTCCAAGGTATCAATTCTTCTGTCATCTTTAGTTCTCTGAGGTATAGCAAGTAATTGCAAAGATCATGTCCTGGATCAGGTGCATCTTAGTTTCTAGACTGATACTATTGCTTTTCAGTACTCTGGAAGCATCCCTGACAGCAGATTTATCTAATGCAATTCATCTTTTGATTTCATGACTGTTGGTGTCAAGAATGTTGATTGTGGAATCAGGCAAGCTGTAACTATTTACCTCAATTTCTTCTTCATCCATCATGGTGCTGTCAATTGGCCCAGTGGTGAGAATCTTTGTCTTCTTGATATTGAGCTTCAGTTCACATAGAGGACTTCAGTCCTTGACCTTCTGCAGCAAGCAATTCAGGTCCTCCTCAGTTTTCAGCAAGCAAGGTTGTGTCATCTGCATAACATAGTTTGTTGATGAGTCTTCCTTTCATCCTGATACCACACATTCCTTCCCATAAAGACCAGCCTTCCGAATGATCTGTTCGGCATATAGAGAAGGTATGGAGACAAGATGCATCCCTGATGCACTCTCTTCCTACTTTTGAACCATACATTGTTTCCTTGCTGTGTTCTGAGTGAGTACTGCTTCCTGCTCCAAGGGTTTCACATGAGCACAATCAAGTGTTCTGGGATTCCCATTCTCCTCAAGGTTAACCACAATTTGTTGTGATCCACACAGTCAAATGCCACTGAACAGTCAATGAAACACAGATAGACATTCCTCTGATACTCTCTGCTTTCTGCCAAGATCCATCTGACATTCACAATAATGTCTCTAGTACCACGGCCTCTTCTAAACCCACCTTGAAATTCCGGGAGTTTTCTGTCAATGTACTGTTCTAGTGGTTTCTGGATAACCTTCAGCAGGATTTTGTTTGGTGTGATATGAGTGACATTTTTTATAATTTTCACACATTTTCAGGTCATTTTTCCCCCTAAGAATAAATATGGATCTTTTCTAGTCAGTTAGCCAGGTAGTTGTCCTCCAGATTTCTTGGCACAACCTGGTGAGTAAATCCAGGGCAGCATTAGGATATGTGTTTTATGCAATTCTTTAATTATCTCAAAAATATTTTATATTTTGTTCTTAAATGGCTAAAACACCACTATTATAAAAGAGGACTGACATGGCAATTGGGGGAAACTACAAAAAGGGGATAAATAATAAGCATTGCTTTGTATCAGATGAAGGAAAGAACTGTTTAAAAGAAATATAGGATTGTGCATTAATTGCACGACAACAGTCCAGAATGGGAAGTGCATAGCGAAGTGGACTGGAGGGGGAGGAGAAAATATGCAACAATTAATGAATATTTTTATGTATGTATTATTTAAGGGTTTTTTTAATTTTAATAAACATTTACAGAGATTTGGGATTTCCATTCATTCATTGTTGCACTTTTCTCCCTGCCTGCTCCCACCTAGTTCTCTCCTCTCCCTGAAAAGTAAAAGAAAAATTCCTTCATTGGTATACAATTCCCCCAACCCCCATGTACACTCCACTACACAACCTTCATTCTGGACTCTTGTCATAACCATAATACCCAATCATATATCACTTTTAAACTGTTCTCTCCCTCATCTGTTGCAAAGAATGTTTTCTAAAAAAAGCAAAATTGGGGGTTAGGGAGGAAAATGTGCAACAATGAATGAATGGAAATTCATATTTTCGGTAATCTTTCATTAAAATCACAATAAAAATGTATTTAAAAAATATAAAATTCCCAAGAAATTACATTTCTGACCTTTAGAGTGAAATGTTGAGAAGTGTTAGCTTGGCTCCCTTACTCTGTAGGATTTTAGAACTGTCAGTGCCCTCTTTCCAGAAGTCTCCAAAGGTTCCCGCTGGAAGTAGCATCTCTTCAGCCAGCTTCCCTGCAAGCTTTCCTTGGCAGTGAGGCTTTGCACTAGATCAAGTCTCTGGAGACAATCTAGCCTCTTCTTCTTTGGTTTGTTTCCCTCTGTAATTCCCTTTTTAGAACTGAAGCCAGTATAAGGTCACTCAGCCTCAGCTGATCTCAATTAGGCCCCTCAGTCTGAAGCAGGGTGAGGGTGACCCAGCACCAGCTCACCATTCTTCATTTCCTCCCTGAAAAACGAAGGAATTAGATAAGCTACCCTCCAGGCCTCTAAGGTATTAACATTCTCCACTTGATGTTGACTTCTCAGAAAGACCAAATACATTGTTACCATTTTATTTGCGCTTTATACAAAACAAGCATGTTCTACTTAAAATTAACCATTTTGCCTTAATAAGCAGAGACGTGGATCCCCAGCTCTCATGGCATCTTGCTAAATACTGAAACATATTACAAATTAACATTTTTCAAAAGGTCACCTAACATACACCAGCACCATTCTACATGGTCTGCCTTCTGTTTTCTTTTTTAAATTGTCTATTTTCACATCTTGAAAGTTACCAGGAGGGCTGTGTGATCACAAGTTAATCATTCATACACTGATGCAGGAAGATGCAGTGAAGTTCATGACGGCTATTTTTCTACAGTCACTGGGCTCTGAGTCTGTGGAGTCAAGTTCACCTTCACTTTGCGCACCATACTGTCACTAGTGCAGACAGGATGGCAGAGAGAACGCACTATGTGCTAAACAACTACTTCCGGGGTACTGGGGAAAAGAAAATCCATGCAGGAATGTTTAAATGCCTGATATGTGTGTGTAGAACACACCACAAATAAATACAAAATATGTATCCAGACTAATTCTTCTTCTGAACATTCTTCCTTCCAGAAGAACGTAACCTGAAATAAGAGTAACCCAGGTTGTATTGCTTATTTGCCCTAGGGAAATGGGTGACTGAGGTTGAAATTTGTAAGGTGGTGGATATTCTACTTGCTAGTGAGTTTTCTGTTTCTTATTATAAACCAGAGAGTTCTGGCTGAGGCAGCAAAATGCAATTCTAATTTGAATATTGAAATTTTTTGCATTATTTTTGAGACTCATTAATCTCTTGGGGGAAATGAGGAAAACACATTGGGTGGAAATAGGACGCTCTAAATGCAAACGTTGTGATTACTGTGTGTGCCGTTGAGTCAGGGTGATCTTGTGCATGACAGGCTGAAAGATTGTTCATCCTGGGCAGCCTTCATCGTAACTGAGTGCTCAAGTCCACTGTTGCAACTGCTGGGTACCTTAAGTATCTGACATCCTAGAGGGTTCACCTTCCTGCGCTGTATTAGACAATATTTGATTGTGATTCATAAGAATTTCCATTAGCTAAATTCCAGAAGTAGATTATTGCCAGCCAGGTCTTTCTTCATCTTCTATCTTAATATGCAAACTGTGCAGACACCTATCTACCATGAGTGATCCTGCTGGTATTTGAAATATTGGTAGTTTCGTTTCCAGAAACAGAGCAGCACATAAGCCACCAGAAAAGCAGGACCTAACAGATAATGAGTGGTGGAAACACCAGACCACACTCCCTATAAAGGGAGAATATACCTTCTTCCCTACGCTCGTAATGAGAGATGGTCTTTGGTGGCAGAAGACGTCTTCTTGGAGAGGAAAGAGTTGAAATGCTGGATGGCTTGAAGACAAAGGAGAGATGATCTTTGACGGGTACAGGGAAATGTCTTCACAGAGTCTTTCACCAGTCTGTGGATTTGCTTGGGAGAAAGGATGTTACGGTCACTCCTAGCTTGATGCCTGATTTAAATAAAGGACTGCCAAGAAGAGACAGAAAAGGAACCAGAGTCAAGGTAGCCATGACCCAGAGCCTGTGGGGAAAACCAGTGCAAGAGGAAAGTCCCTGCAAGCATGGAGGAAATGCGTCCTGAATTCCACAGGACACAGAGTTCTGAAGCCCAGTAATTTCACTGATTTGAGTCATAACCTTTTAGCGGGTGGGAAATGCAATTATTTTTCAGGATATTATTTATTCCTTTCTTTGGCATGATTTGAAAAGGGAAGAATAACACAAAACTTTACAGCAACATGTTTAAAAAGTGGCATAGAGCACTTATGAACATATCTCCTGGGAAGAGGCCACAGTTGGGAAAAAAGAAAGAAAGAAAACGTATAACAGGTGCATTATTTCCTTAAAACTCAGCATTTGACATTTGAGATGTGCATTTAAATCCTCCCTCTCCAGCCTGACCAGATTGCTGAAACATCCCGGGATTCTTCAGAAAGTTATCTTTGTCACAAAAGTTCAAGAAATTCATCCGCTGAACGAATCAGGAAATTCTGTCAGAACAAGCTCTTTCTCATATGTCAGCATCTCTGGGTTTTTCCATGTTTTAAAAAACACTAGTGAGCAGCAAAACAAAGAAAAATGAGGGATGGGAGCAGAGGAAAATGTTATTCTGATATTTTTCAAACTCAAAGAAAGAACAGATCAGAAAATTCTTTATCTGTCACAACACAGATATGTATACACTTAGGTCTGCACTGTTTGGATTCTCTATGCACTATACCAGTATATAAACTAGCTCCATACTAGAAACTTTTCTATAAGGTTAGTTAGTTTAAAGTGTTTATCTGCTAAATGAAAGGTCATGGACTCAAGTCCACCAGAAAGACGAGGCACTCTGTTTCGGTAAAGATTTGCAGCCTTGGAAACCCAATGGAATAATTATATTCTATCACTTTGGGTCACTGTGAGTTCTAAAGAATTAGATGGAAAATTTGTTTTATTGGTTTTGACGAAACACTATAGTGCTGAGTGAAGTGCTGAATCCTGATGCTTTTACTGAAATCATCTCTAAAACTCTGAGCAGCACATTTGAATATATTTAATACGATCCTGGCTGTGCTACTCCACAGATCAAGGACAGTAGCAAAAAGAAATGGTGCTTACACTGGTGCCCCTTGTCTGGTGCCTCTGCTAAGACAAAGGAGGAGAGCAGATTTAGGCGAGAAGACCTGAGGCATTTATTGCAGAAGGCAAAGAACTGCAGTTTTCAATATGAATTTAAGTTCAACATCAAGAAAACAAATAGTCTTACCACTGGCCCTATTGGCAGCTTTATGATATACAGTGAAGAGACTGATATTGTTAACAACTTCAGCTTGCTTGGTTCCACAATCAGCATTCTTAGCACCAGCAGTCAGGAAATCAAAATGCAAATTGCTTGGGGAAATCTGCTGTCAGGGACCGCTCTAGAGTATTCAATACTCTCTAGAGTATTGAAGAGCAATGATGTCAGTCTGGAGACTAAGGTGCACCTGATACAGTTCATGGTCTTTGCCATTACTTGCTATCCACCCCTAAGCTAGACAATAACTAAGGATGATAGGAGAAGGATCAATGCCTTTGAGTTGTGGTGCTGGAGAAGAGTGTGGACTCCTAGGAGAACAAACAAGTTTGTCCTAGAGATGGTGAAACCAACCCTCCCTGCCAGCAAGGATTTTGAAGCTCCATCTCACATAATTTGGACACGTGGCCAGGAAGGACAAGTCCTTGGAGAGGGACGTCATGCTTGGAAGGGTGGAGGGTCAGCAGAGGACAGGCAGACCCAGGATGATATGAATTGACTCAGTGACTAGAGATATACGATTAGGTCTGTCAGAGACTATGAGATTGGCTCAAGGTAGGGCAGAGTGAGAGATAATGTACATAGGGTCCATATGAGTCACAGGTAGCTCAATGACAAATAGCAACAATTAATCATACACACATCAAGATATGAAAGCCAGAAATCCGATCATTAGTCATGAAGCTTTTTGGTGGAGTAAGAGTGGGGGTATAAAGAAGGATTCGTTTAAGTCAATAACTCTTAAAACATATTTAGCCTAATAGGAAAAAAAATCCATTTCAGCAAGCAAGAAACTGAGCAGGACCTGCAGCCTTTGCTGCAGAAGGTCAAGGACTGCAATCTCCAATAAAGATTGAAACTCAACACCAAGAAAACAAAAAGTCTCACCACTGGACCAATTGGTAGCACCATGATAGATGGAGATGGGATTGAGATTGTAAACAATTTCAGCTTGCTCAGATCCACAATCAACCATTTTGTCACCAGCAGTCAGGAAATGAAAACACAAATTGCATAGGAAAATCTTCTATTAGGGACACTCCAGATTGCTGAAGAGCAATGACATCAGTCTAGAGACTAAGGTGCACCTGACTCAGGCCACAGTCTCTGCTATTTCTTGCTATGCATCACAGAACTGGACTAAATGACTAAAGATGATAAAAGAAGAACCAATGCCTTAGAATTGTGATGCTAGAGAAGAAGGCTGAACATACTACGGACTTCCAAGAAAACAAATAGGTCTGCTCTGGAAAAGATGAAACCAAGTTTTTCGTTGGAGGCAAGGATGATAGGGCTCCATCTCACATACTCTGGATATGTTGCTAGAAGGGACCTTAGAGAAAAGCATCATGCATCCGGCGGGGGGGGGGAGGGGGAGAACGGGGAGCCACAGCACAGGAGAGGAAGATCCCAGATGAGATGGATTGACACAGTAACTGGGGTAATGACGAGGATAGGTGTGCCAGAGGCAGTGAGACTTGCTCAGGATAGGGCAGGGTTCAGAGCTATTGTACATAGGGTCACTATGAGTTGTGGTCCAACACAATAACAATAAGAGAAAAACGTACAACTATTGTAGACCTTATAGTCAACTCTGATCCACAGCAACTGTGTAAGACAAAGTTACAGGACAGAATTGTCCAGTCTTTGCAAAGTTTTAAGTATTTACAGAAGCAAACTGCCTCCTTTTCCCAAATGGCATATCTAATAGATTAATAGATTTAGACGGCAACTCTGTGTGTGTGTGTGTGTGTGTGTGTGTGTGTGTGTGTGTGTGAATTTAAAGACTACTTTTATTGCATTGACAACATTTATATCTTGATTGCCTTTAAATTGCTCATTAGTATTATTTTGGCTGAAATTATCTGTAATAAGATGTCATTAGAAATTACAAACCTAAAAAAAAATTTAAATAAAAAATAAAAAAAGAAATTACAAACCTACCAAAAGCATTCACTGCAATTCCAATCCAAATACTAAATTCATTTCTGGAGGAGATTTAAAGGGAAATTATCAAATTTATTTGGAGAAGCAAGAGACTTTGAATAAGCAAAACATTTCTGAAAAAACAAAAATGAGGTGGGAGCCATAGCACTCCCTGACCTCAAAACGTACTATACAGCAATAGTAACCAAAACAGCATGGTACTGGTACAATGACAGACACACAGACCAAAGGAAGAGAATTGAGAACCCAGAAATAGACCCTGGTATCTACGGTGGACTGATACTCAACAAGGAAATCAAAACTATCAAATGGGGAAAAGACAACCTCTTTGATGAATAGTGCTGGCAAAACTAGACTTTCACCTGCAGAAAGCTGAAACAGGATCCACATCTCACACTATACACAAAAATCAACTCAAGGTGGATCAAAGACCTGGGAGTAATGCCCAAAACCATAAAGTTTATAAGAGACAAACTGGGATCAATCTTAGAGAGGAGCTAGTCCAAGGTACAAAGAGACTGCTAAATACAACCAGAAATGCACAATCTAAAGAGGATAAAACTGATGCATGCAACCTTCTAAAGATTAAATCTCTGTGTACATGAAAAACTTTTTCCAACAGGGTGAAAAGAAAACCTACAGACTGGGAACAAAGATTTCATAATACCATCTCAGACAAGAGTCATATAACAAAAGTTTACAGAATACTCTTGGGCCTCCACATGAAAAAGACTAAGCATCCAATTACAAGATGGGCAAAATACATGAAAAAATTTTCACAGAGGAAAATATTCAAATGGCAAACAGACACACGAAGACAGACTCAAAGTCACTGGCAATAAGAGAGATGTAAATTAAAACCGCAATGAGGTACCATCTAACTCCAGTAACAGTGGCAAAGTTTAACAGGGCAGCAAGTAATAAATGTTGGAGAGGATGGAATTGTAAAATGGTACAACCATTCTGGAAGGCAGTTTGATGCTTCCTCAAAAAGCTAAACATAGAAGTTCCATTTTACCTAGATATTCCACTACTTGGGATATAACCTGAGAAAATAAGAACTGAGTCACAAACTGAGATTTGTACACCAGTGTTCACAGCAGCATTATTCACCATTGCAAGAACGTGGAAACAGCCCAAATGTCTAACCATAAACGAATGGATTGAGATATTATGGTACATTCACACAATGGATTATTACACAGCACACAGGAGAAAGGAATTTGTAAATTATTACCTAACTTGGGAGGGACTGGAGAGCATTATGCTGAGTGAACTAACTCAGTCCCACAAGGACAAATATGTACAAAACCATTATTATAGAATGAGTATAAGGATCCAAGGGTGTGGGGGAGGGTGGAAGCAGAGGGATGAGGATGTGCTGGGGGAAGAGGAATTAATCTTGGTTTTTTACAATTTGATGGCTGGGAAAGTGAGGGAAATTGGAAGACTCTGTCCTTAAAAACAATGTATTTGAATTTTGTAAGTAAACTAGTATAAAATAATTTTTAAAAAGTCAACTTTGGGAGGGGGAGGGATAGGAAGAGGGTAAAATGTGCAACAATGTATGAAAATCTAACTTTTCTGTAAACTTTTGTTAAAATCACAATTAAAAAATTTTATTCATAAATAAGAGTAACAGAACCTTACTGTATCTAGTAATAGAGTTATCAGCCAAAAGAAAAAAAAAACACGTTTTCATCTAATAAATAAAAAGAAAATAACTACCCCCATACATTGCCCTATACACTTGCATTCTTGTGTCATTTTGCAGGGGAGGAAGGTGGTGGAATTTGGAACTTTCAGAACCACTGGTTGCTAAGAGCACCGGGCTGGAGCCTGGATTCAGGCATTTGGGCTTCACCAGGCTGCGTGGAATTCACCACAATGTCATTTCTGGGCTAGTGTTGGATGCCTTGGTGGGTCTAGTCTCTCGGGGCTGAGCTGCTGGCCATGACCAGCTAGATGGCCTCGGTGGGCAGATATGGAGCTAGAGGAACAGCAGCTATGGAGATTTGCTTTTGTTTACCAAGCTCAGGATCCTGTAAGTGGCAAAGCGTATGCTTGAAAGAGGCTGTCATCCAACAAGGAAGAGAAGAGCTGGACCATCATACAGGAAGTCAGCTTCACGAAAATCTCTCAGGTCACCCCAACACCATCCAGTTAGATTCTGCGGCCTCTGTAGGAAAAGAGTTGGACTTGGGCAGGCGTAGTTCCTGTTGTTGATGGGAGTTCTGCAAAAGTCAACTGGTTGACGTAATAAAGAAAACTGAGTCTAGAGGCCCACTCTCATGTGATACAGTTTTGAAGATGTTTTATCAGACATGCAGAACAGCACAGCACATGCACCATTAGAAGCCACCCATCATTTAGAGACGTTAAGGGGGGGAATTTGCTGCTTAGTGACTAAGAGGTCATCAAGCTGTGCAACTTTGGCAGTGGCCACAGCTGTGTCACATTAGCCTGACTTCATTTGGAGTGCTCAGAAGTGAGTGATGGTGGAGGAACCAATCACGAAGAACACAACTCCATGTACAGAAAGCCAGAGACGATGGACTTGTGCTCCAACTTCCCATCAATGCAAAGCAGGACACCTGGGTCCTGGGCTGCATCCTTCAGCGTAATCCTTTTGACTATGGGGCAAACCTTCGAATAATTAATGGGAAATACTCAGTTCCTCCAAATAGCACTCAGTACACCATCTTTCGTGACCTTATTCACTCCACACTGATGGTCGACGCAGAGGAACAGTTGTTCATCACTAAGCTGGTCAACCAGTTCCAGGAAATTGCTGCTTCCAGAGGCATGGATCTTGAGTTGTCCATCACAAGAGCTCCGGGAGGCTGCACCTGGGGATAGCATGCATCTGCACTCAGAAGTGTGGCTAGCACACCCGATGAAGGCTGGAGGGGCCACCTCCAGCAAAGCTCGCCTGTCCAGCTCCCTCTTCATGCCCATCAGCTATGCCCATTGGGCCTGCAGGTGATCTGTTGAGCTGTTCTCCACCAGCCTCAGCCCACACTTGGGAGCACAGAGCACCCCACATAAGGGTTCCCTAGCTAATGTTGACCAATCCAATCCTTACCTGTTGGCTACAAAGGCGTGGGGGAAGGTTTATGCAAGTAGCAGCCAGCATTTATCCCATACAGGTAACCAATAAGCTGTACTTAAACTATGATTAGCACTTTGTAAACAGGGATTCTAAATAGAAATCATTCATAAGAGAACATGCAGTTTTCCTTTTAAAAAACAAATTCTTCCCTCCTCAGCCCTGAATGCCTGCTTTTAGTAGAATCAGAGCACAAGAAACAAATCTCTCACTGAGGATAAACATGAGACAGATAAAGTGAACCAGAAATCACTGGGTTAAAGAAGGAGCTCTTTAAGATTTGGGAATTTGATGATGTCAGGTTCCATGTTTTCTTCAGAAGATTTAAGATTTAGAAATTTGATAATACCAGGTGCCAGGTCTTCTTCAGAAGACTGTCAGAGAGTATGTTTGGCTTTGTGACAGTCACATCCTTTCTACCTTGGTGGGAAATTAAGTTTCTCACAGTCCACACAAGTTCAGCAGAGTAGCTGGGCACCTTCTCCACGTGCTGCTGGATTTCTGTGGATATTGTTTCTCAGAACAAGACTCAACTTAAGCATGAACTTCAATTACCAGTGTCATAGCCATCTGTGTGCCAGGCCACCAATCAGAGGCAGTGTAACAAATGGAACCCATAGAAAACTGGAAATGATGATAGATAGATAAGTAGATGAAAGGAAAGGAAGGAAGGAAGGAAGGAAGGAAAAAGAGAGAGAGAGAGAAAGAAAGAAAAAAAAAAAGAAAGAAAGACTCCCACATGCTGACTTAGATCAAGAAGTGTCCCAGGTACTATGGTACTTTCTGAATGATGAGCTAGTTTTCATAGATAGAATGGTCAAGTGGGTCACCCTGGGGGTCATGCTAACCCTGCAGCCCTTGGCCAGCCATGTCACTCCCTTGTTGTTAGGTGCCATCAAGTTGAGTATGACTCATAGTGACGCTATGAACAAAAGATCTGAATTCTGTTCTATTCTGTGCCATTCCCACATTTCCTGACACACAAGAGCCCATTACAACAGTCACCATGTCCATCTACATATGTGAAGATCTTCCTCTTCTTCACTGACCCTCCACCCTTCCAAGCATCATGTCCTTTTCCAAGCAAAATGCCCAAAGTATGTGAGACAAAGCTTCATCATTCTTTTTTTTTCAAGTATAAAATACAAGCCTTTAATCACATAGATCAGCTTTTTAGCTTTTGTAAATTTAAAAACAAAACAAAACAAAAGGATAAATAAGGCACTGTACTTTTAAAAACTAAAACTGCTTGGTTCCAAGTTTAAAACCCAAGGAACAACCAGAAGATAATCTATAACTTCCCTTGCTCAGCCTCAGAGAAAGACGGAGCAAGTTCCCTTCTCTGTGGGAGGCGTGTTTCCTGACACCTCAAGTGGTGGTGTTCTCCATCAGCTGCAGATCTGAAAGGCTTGGTAAGCTTATACAAGCAGGTTTAGTTAATGCAAAAGAAAAGGTAACTTCTGCGGAGCAGTTGGACTCTTGGCTGCTTGCCCTTCACGTCACTTTGTGTCCAACCGTCTCCGCTTGCTATGGGAAGGGTCCAGCTTCGCCTCCAGCTTTCGCTTTCTCTGGGCAGCATTGTTTTCTGGGCTTTTCATCAGGGGTCTGGCCTGAGTCTTTCCACTGCTCTGCTTCCTGTTCCTGTATTTTGGAGGCTTTGAAGGGGGCTTACCAACTCCTTTATGCTTTACAGGTTTAGTCAGAGTTTCTGAGACGGGGGTCTGAGTGGGCCTTTTGTTGGTGTTCTCTTTTTCTTTCCTGGAGGGAGGGCAGCCCTTCCCGGAGGACTTTTTAGGGATCTTCACTTTGTTTTCTTTCAAAGAGATCTTTTTGGGCAATTGGCTGATTTTGTCTTTTGCAGCTGGCTTCTTGGTGGCAAGGGTTTTGGTGGATCCATCAAGCTGTTTTTCTCTGCTGCCTTTCCCTGCTAGTCCCTTGTCCTTATTGGAGGGAAGAGTTTTGTCCTGAGAGATGCTTTCTGTTCTTTTTCTTTTGTTCTGAACTTCTGCTTTAGGCACACTTTCTGGGCTCTGCTTCTTGACTCCAAAGAGCACTCCAGTCGCACCCTCTCCAAGACATATCTGTTTGTTCTTTTGGCTGTCCATAGGATGTTCAGTGCTCTTTTCCAACACCACAGTTAAAAGGCTTTAATTCTTTTTTCTGTCATACTTATTCATTGTTGCATAGTATTTAAGTCCGTTGAGTTCTGCCTGAGAGTGAGTCTCCACCTTGGAGGAGTTGGATTCTGGAGGAGAAGTTATTTTTTATTTACTTGAAAGCTGGCTGTAAACTGTACAGGTGTTTTGGTTTTGTTTTTTATTTTGTTAACAATCAAGTGTAAGCTGATTGGCCTTTGTTAAAAATTATTTTATTTTTTATTTAGTTAACAACCAGCTGTGAGCTGAAAGCCTCTTGTTTAAGCAACCAGGACCTGGTGGGTGGGCCTTTGTACTTAAAGTCAGTTGGGTCCTGCCTGAGAGTGCGTCTCCAGCTTGGAGCAGTTGGTTTTTGAAAGGTAACTGCCAAGAAAACAAATAGATTCATCCTAGAGAGGGTTAAACCAGGCTGCTCCTTGGAGGCAAGGATTCTGGGGCTTCGCCTGACATACTTTGGACATGTTGTAAGGAGAGACAGGTCTTTAGAGAGGGACATCATGCTGGGCAGAGTGGAGGGACAGCGCAGGAGGGGAAAACCCTTTATGAGGTGGATTGATTCAGTGACTGGGGTAATCGAGATGGGTGTGTCAGAGGCAATGAGATTGGCACAGGATAGAGCAGGGTTTAGGGCTGTTGTACATAGGGTCGCTATGAGTCACAAACGACTCGACGGCACATAACAACAACAACAATAAGCTGTTTTTAATCGTGTTTGGGAGGAACATTTTTTAAGTGGTATAGCACTTGTCTGTCAGTTTGCTGCACTGAGATAACTTGGGGTTGCTATGATACTGAAAGCTGTGCCACTGATATGTCGAATGTCATAAGGGTTATCCATGGTAGACAGGCTTTGGTGGAGTTTCCTGATTAAGACAGACTAGGAAGGGCCATCTATCTCTTTCGTAATAGGCCTTTGAAAACCCTATGAACACTAAAGGATTGTCACTCCCTACAACATGAAAACTTGATTTAGATAAGGTGACTGCCACCTCTGAGCTCTGACTTCAAGTGGCCTGGTTGCCCACAGCACAGTGAATTTCACATCAGGAAGTGGCAGGAACATTATCTTCAAAGACACCAATTTCAGATACAATGGCTCTTGATTTTCTATGACTGTAATGACAACACAAGTGCTTTAACCACAGAATATTTCAGATAAAAGGAGCCAGCAGGAAATAGGTGGAATTTGCAGAATTAAGTATGAATGGGCAATAGAAATATTGACCTCTTTCTCTTTCTATCTCTTCCTTGGCCAGCTGTTGTGAGACCTATATATGTGCCCCCCAGAGCTCTGTATGATTTGAGAGAACTGAGTGCCTTGCGAAGATATATGGCAAAGAGGTGGGCATAAGAGGAGAAATTCTGGCCAAGTTTTCACTCAGAATACCAATGTCTAAGACCTCACTTCCAGGTGGGCCTTAAAATCAGAGAGGGGTGCTAGAAAGCTGGGAGAGGTCACAGTTAAAATGGCAATGAAGTTCATCAGTGTAGCTGTTACACCCTAGGTCTACTGTGCAGTAATGACTTCAGTAGTACGATTCTTTGTCTTTCCAATCAGGCCTTCTCAAAGAAGAGGAGAACTAGAACTTGGACAACTAAGTGAAAAGCTAGAGGTCATTGGTGACTCAGTGGTAGATTTCTTATGTACCACACCAAAGGCTCAGATTCAATTCCCAAGCCATGTACTTCATGTGCAGTAACCACATATCTGTCTGTAGAGACGGGGCTGTGGCTGTGATGTAGAACAGGTTTCTGTGGACCTTCCAGACTAAGATGGAATAGAAACAAGGCCCAGTAGTCAACTTCTGAAAACAAATCAATTGAGGCAAACACTTTGGGCCACAATGGTGATGACAATGGTACATGAGTTTCTTACTGTTGTGCACAAGGTCACCAAGAATTTGGAACCAACCCAATAGCACCTAACAACCATAGCAGAGAGAGATTTGAGCAGAATTGTTATTAAATAGAATGAAGAACAACTCTTTGTTATACACTACCCCTCGTCCACTGTAGAAGAGAAAATAATGCTCTAAAGTCTTTTCTGAGGAAAACATGATAAATAATCACAGCTAGAATAAGACAAATACAAAGACTTTTTCAATTCTGAAAGCCCTAAGATTTTCTAGAAGTGTCATCAAAAACATATATATAATAAATATATGATCCTGTAGAATCTTAAATATATAATAGATATATGAACAGTTGTGAGGCCAGTTTCAGTCCATCATATTGGAAGTACAGCAATCCAGAAACAAGTCCAAGAAAACAATTAATTAAGAAAGTTTAGAGTTTAACTGAATCCCAAAAGAGAGAAATCAATTTCACCACTGCTGAACAGCAGGAAAATCTACAACAAAGAACTGCTTGAAGAAAACAACAGACCTCAGGAAAAGGGGCTGCAATCAGGTGACAGACTCACTCCAAGAGCCATCACATTGTGGTGCTGAGGAGTGAGGAGCCTGGAACTTGCCAGGAGTAAAAATGTTCAGGGCAGAATACCTGGCTGTTGGAGGGCCAGTCATCAGCCCAAAGAGGATAATAGAGTTCAAGAGAGAGGGCCACAATCAGATGAGAGACACACTGCTAGCTCCAGCACACTGAAGTGCTAGCAAGCAAGCTGCCTCCAGTTCTATATCTGGTCACTCCACTCTGCATACTCAAGAAGACAATAGACTTTAGGAGAGGGTTAGAGACTGCAATCAGGCGAGAGACTAATTTCCAGAGACAGCAGACCAAGGTCCTGGGCAGTGATGATGGCCTGTAATTCCCCAAGAGAAACACTGCTGCAAGTAGGTCATCTGGCTGCCATGGGGGTCATCTGATAGACCAAAAAGGACAATAGAATTTCAGAAATGGGGCTGTATTCAGGCAAGAGACCCACAACCAAGTAAGCACGTTGAAGTCCTTTGGAAGGAGCTGCATGCCACCCTCCCGGACAGAAACTGCTCCAGGTCAGGAACTGTGTGACTCTACAGACCAAAGAGGACAATAAACTTCAGAAAGTGGGTAGAATAAGGTAAGATTCACACAGGGCTGCACAGCAACCCAAAGAAGACCTGAAGTTCTTTGGGAAAGGCAAACTTTCCCACTCTACAGGCCCAGAAAGAATTGTCAGTAGAGCAAGTTGCCCACTTCTATAGATGGATGCTTAAAGCCTACTACTAACTGACAACACCAGAGAGATAAAGAACTGTCAACGACCTAGGTAGACACAATAGAAATAGTCTGGCACCTACCAGGAAAATCTTCATCACAATGTCAAGGAAGAAGTAGACAGAGACAAACATTGTGAGAAAAAGCCGAAATAATTATTCTCCTAAAAAAACAGGGCACATTGCAGATTCAATGATTACCCCAGAGACAGAAAGACAAAAGAATTATATTGATGTGGAGTCACGTGAATAGCTACAGAGGAAGATAGAATAAAGAATGAGATCCATTATTAGAGTGAATATCCCAGAGAGGGGGAATCAGAAGAAATATGTTGGCATAGAGTTTTATGAACAGCTACAGAAGAAGGTTCACATGATGGGGGGTGGGGGATAATGTAAACCATAAATAAAGTGGATACTCAAGAGACATGGAACCAGAAGTAAGTACAGATGCAGAAGAATATGAACAACTACAGACAAAATTGCAAAAGGAAGAAAGAAATGAAGCTATAAATAAAGAGATACAAGAACTTAAAAAAATCATCATAAGACAGGAAAGATTCAAGCAGATTCATCTGGAAATGGTTAAACCGGGTGGCTCTGTGGAGGCAAGGATTCTGAGGCTTTGTCTAACATACTTTGAACATGTTGTAAGGAGGGATCGGTCCTTGGACAAGGACATCATGCTTGGGAGGGTGGAGGGACAGCACAGGAGGGGAAGGCCCTCTATGAGGTGGATTGATTCAGTGACCGGGGTAATTGGGATGGGTGTATCGGAGACAGTGCAATTGGCACAGGACAGAGCAGAGTTTAGGGCTGTTGTACATAGGGTCACTATGAGTTGGAAGCGGCTTGACGGCACATAACTACAACAAAGACAGAAAGGGTACAGCCTACATAGTATTGGTAATAACAGAAATACATGAAAATACAGCCCAGAAAGTCAAGACCAAAATGGCAGAAGTTTACAACATGATGAAGGGATATAAAAGCAAAACAAAAGAGATAGAAAAGAGAGTCAGTCAGCTGGAGGATAAGAACCTCAATGAGAATATTTTATAAGAAAAATCAGAGAAAAGATGGAAGAAAAATGAAGAAAATATTATAATAATGTGGGGTAACATCAAAAGGAACAGCATACACATGATCAGAACACAAGGAAGGAAGGGAAAGTGCTGAGAAATTTATGAAAGAGGTACTAGAAGAAAATGTCCTGAGTATCATCAGAATGAGGAAATCTGCACTCAAGAAGTTCACAAACCCCAAAGAGACTAGACCCCAAAAGAAAAATATCAAGACACATGTAG
>NW_006399774.1:9367594-9372629 GCF_000299155.1 Elephantulus edwardii
AAAGAATGAGATCCATTATTAGAGTGAATATCCCAGAGAGGGGGAATCAGAAGAAATATGTTGGCATAGAGTTTTATGAACAGCTACAGAAGAAGGTTCACATGATGGGGGGTGGTGGATAATGTAAACCATAAATAAAGTGGATACTCAAGAGACATGGAACCAGAAGTAAGTATAGATGCAGAAGAATATGAACAACTACAGACAAAATTGCAAAAGGTGAAAGAAAGAATTGAAACTATAAATAAAGAGATACAAGAACTTTAAAAAAAATCGTCATAAGACAGGAAAGATTCAAATAGATTCATCCTGGAAAGGGTTAAACTGGGTGGCTCCATGGAGGCAAGGATTCTGAGGCTTTGTCTAACATACTTTGGACATGTTGTAAGGAGGGATCAGTCCTTGGACAAGGACATCATGCTTGAGAGGGTGGAGGGACAGCACAGGAGTGGAAGACCCTCTATGAAGTGGATTGATTCAGTGACTGGGGTAATTGGGATGGGTGTATCGGAGACAGTGCAATTGGCACAGGACAGAGCAGAGTTTAGGGCTGTTGTACATAGGGTCACTATGAGTTGCAAGCGGCTTGACGGCACATAACAACAACAATAAAGACAGAAAGGGTACAGCCTACATAGTATTGGTAATAACAGAAATACATGAAAATACAGCCCAGAAAGTCAAGACCAAAATGGCAGAAGTTTCCAACATGATGAAGGAATATAAAAGTAGAACAAAAGAGATAGAAAAGAGAGTCAGTCAGCTGGAGGATATGAACCTCAATGAGAATATTTTATAAGAAAAATCAGAGAAGAGATGGAAGAAAAATGAAGAAAATATTATAATAATGTGGGGTAACATCAAAAGAAACAGCATATACATGATCAAAACACAAGGAAGGAAGGGAAAGTGCTGAGAAATTTATGAAAGAGGTACTAGAAGAAAATGTCCTGAATATCATCAGAATAAGGAAATCTGCACTCAAGAAGTTCACAAACCCCAAAGAGACTAGACCCCAAAAGAAAAATATCAAGACACATGTAGTCAATAATAAAGATAGAATACCCAAAGCAGTGCAAGAAAAAGAATCACCTACAAAGGAGAAGCAATTTGATTAAGTTCTGATTTTTCAGCAGAAACTATGTGAGCAGGAAGACAAGGGGATGGCATGTGCAGAAGATTGAAAGAAAACAACTGCCATCTGATGATCCTATACCCAGCAAAGCTATCCATCAAATATGAAGACAAAATTGGGTCATTTGCCTAAAAACAAGAACTTAGGAACTTCATGAAAACAAGACCAACTCTACAAGAAATTCTAAGGGGAGTCCTTCACACAGAAACACCAAAGGAATGTGGATAGACCAACAGAAATTGGCACCAATAACACCTGACTTTTCAATAATCACACTTAATGTGAGTGGATTACATATGTCAATCAAGAGAAAAAGTGTAGCAGAACGAATAAACAAAACAAAGCCCATCAATATCTTGTTTATAATATAGAAATTTAAGAAATGAGAAGAAAGACTAAAACTCAAAGGGCGGGGAAAAAACAGGCTAATGGTATCCATAAAAAGGCAGGAGTGGTATACTAATTTCTGATAAAATAGACTTCAAGATGAAAACTAACATAAGAGAAGAGGAAGGGCACTATATAATGATTAAAGGCTCAATAGATCAAGAAGACATAGCCTTGATCAACTTCTACACACCAGTGATAGCCTTGCAAAATACAAAATACAACAGTTAAGAGGCTTGAAGAAAGAAATAGACAGCACCACAATAGTGATAGGAGACTTTAACACATCACTCTCACCAAAAGATAGATCAACAAAAATAAATTTAACAAAGATGTAGAAGATCTAAACTATACAATCAGAAACTTAATCTTGTGGATGTACCCAACTAAAAGTGAATTTACTTTCTTCTTAAGTGTACATGGTACATTCTCCAGAATTGATATATTAGATTACAAAGCAAGACTCAACAACTTTAGAAACATTGAAATAATAAATCTGTCCCCAGACTTCAATGCCATAAAACTAGAAATTAATGACAAGAGAGTTAAGCTTATAAAACCACTTAAGTGAAAGTAAAATAACACCCTGCTTGCTAGATTGCATTATAGAAGAAATAAAAAATGAAATAAATTCCTCAAAACAAATGACAATTAAAATACAACATACCAAAACCTCTGGGATACAGCTAAAGCATTTCTCATGGGACAGACAGTTCATAGCAATAGGCAAATATATAAAAAAAGAAGAAAAAAAGCAAAATTAATGACTTACCACCTCCTTCAGACACACACACACACACACACACACACACACGCAACAATTTAACCCCACAGCCTCTAGAAGAAAGGAAACTATAAGGACAAAACCTGAAATCAATGACATAGAAAAGAGAAAAACAATTCAAACCATCAACAAGACCAGGAGCTGGTTTTTGAAAAGGGTCAATAAAATAGACAACTCATCAGCAAACTTAACAAAAGAAAAGAGAAGACACAAATAACTTGAATAAAAAATTATAGAGGTGGCATTGTAACAGAACCAGATAAAATAAAGTATATAGTATCAGAATATTAAGGGGGAACTCTAGAAACCCTATACAAAATTTTTTGTGCAAGCCAATATAAAAATTTACAAAAATGTATTAAAAAAAAAACCAAAACCCAACAAACTTCTGAGGGCCTAGTGGTAAGAAGCTGCACTGCCAACCCAAAAGTATGCAGTTGATACCTTCAGCTATTCTAGGAAGAAAGATGGACAATTTCTTTCTGTGCAATTTACTGCCTCTGAAAATCTGCTGGAAGGTCAGCTATGATTCTGACTCAGTTGTATATAGCAACAATAACCACAAGGAGATGTCCTAGCAAATAAAGAATCTCTCTACCAGTCTTAAAGCACAAGATTTGGATCCCCCAGCTACTCTCAGAGAAAGATAGACAGTTTCCTCCTATTCAATTACCATCTGAAAACCCACTGGATGGTCAGCTATCATTTACTTTTGTATCAAAAGTACATAACAACAATGATACCACCATGAGAAAGAAAGGAATCCTGGTGAGATGGTGCATTATGTGTTAGGAGGATAACTACAAGGTCAGAACTTCAAATCCACCAGCTACTTAACAGGGGATTTATAAGTCCTTCTCCTTTCACAAAGATTTACCTTCTTAGAAAACTGCTGGAGATTTTCATGCATTGGAGTGCACATGGTGGTGGGGGTGATGGTGGGATGATGACCACGAGAATCATCAGTCACTTAACGATTTCCCCAATATTTCTTTTTTTTTTCTTTCCATGAGCCAGAGAGTCTAAAATGAAGCTCAGAAGCCAGGAAGGGATCAGGAACAAGGACAAACAGGAATGAGAAACACAGTGAAGAAGTGGAAATAACACTGTTGCAATTATGGCATTGTAATCATGCCACACAACATATTATGCATGAACTGCCAAATAGAAAATCCGTTTGTTCTGTAAACTTACACTTAAGACACAATCAAAAGGTTTTGTTGTGTTTGTATTTTTTTAAACAGTTGCTCTTCGGATCAAATATAAAATCCAAGCAACAGAAATTAAAGTTAAGTCTATACTAAACATATTTGACATTGTGACCCTGATGTGTCAAATGTGAAAATGGTTGCCCATGGTGGACAGTGTTTGGTGGAGCTCCCCGAAGAAAACAAGCTTAGAAGCAGGAATGGCATCCACTTCTGAAATAGCTTGCCGCCGGAAACTCTATGAACTGGGAGAAACAATGAAAGTTAAACAAATGTTCAAGTCTTTCGTTCATAGGGTCGCTATGAGTTGTCTACAACAACAACATACTAAACACATATGTGGGCAGGTTATATACTATTGCAATGTGAGTAGTTATTATTGTGTGATTATTACTCACCAGTTTACTAATAAGTCGGCCATGATTCAAAACAATGGAAGGAATCACTTGATAGTTGCTACATGTGCTGTCTATGCTGTTAATAGCTAACAACTTCTATCAGAGATTTCCCACCCCCTTTAAATCTTCATTACTGGACTAATAAACAACATCATAATAGATAAAGAAAAGATAGAAGTGATTTTGTCTTACTTGGACCCACAATCAACACCCTTGGTACTAAGAGGAGATCTGGCGACATATTACACAGGCTAACTCTGCCATCAGGGACCTTTCCAAATTACTGCAGAGCAATGGTGCCGGTTTAATAACTAAAGCCATGATTTATTTAGGCCATGGTCATTTCAATCACTTGATATGCATCCAAAAGCTGAACAATGAGTAAAGATGGCAGCAGAATTTATGCCTTTGGACTCGGGTGTTGGAGAAGACTGCTAAACATCCCATGGACTTCCAAAAGAATTACTAATATTTCTTGGAGAAAGAGCAGCCAAAGTTTCATGTCACATAGTTTTGGCATGCTAAGAGAGACTATTCCTTGGAGGACATCATCCTTGGAAAGTGGAAGGTCAACAAAAGAAAGGAAGACCCTCAATGAGATGGATTGATACAGTGACTGCAGCAATGGGTTCAAGTACGTCCAGATGGTCTTGGGGATGGCACAGGATAGGGCAGGGTTCAGATGTTCACTGGGTTGCTATGAGTCATACGTCAAAGTGTCTAAACACAACAACTGCATGCACAGACTGGGACGTCGCAACTTATTTGACAATATTACTATATGTTCCCATAAATGGAAGAAAGGCATTTTAAATAATAAGAAAAACTACAGGTTCCCTTTTAAAATACTCTAAGCATAAGCAAGACTTGAGAATCATTCAAGTGGAAGATAAACAATAGCTTCCATTTCTAAAATCCTGGATTAGAAGATCTGCAAGAAGAAAGCATTAACATGGGGAGCAGCCCGATTACATTAACTCAACAATTGTCAACGTGCAATGATGTTTATCTTCCATTGTTGTTGTTGTTGGTTGCTGTCAGTTGAGCACAGCTCATAGGAACCCTGTGAACAAAAGATCGGAAGCCTTATGATACCTATCATTTCTCAAAGTTCATAGAGTTT
>NW_006399774.1:9373374-9378329 GCF_000299155.1 Elephantulus edwardii
TTGGCACAGGATAGAACAGCATTTAGAGCTCTTGTACATAGGGTCACTATGAGTCGCAAACGACTCAATGGCACATAACAACAATAACAACATTTGGAAAAGAAGGAGATATCTTGATATATTACAGGTCACATCTCTCTCCTATAGAGCCACTGCTGAGTTTCAAGCCACTGACCTTTAGGTTAACAGTCTAGTACTTAATCCACATGTCACCAGGTCTCCTTGGTATATCGCTTATAGCAGAAAATGTAAAATTAAAAATGTTTTATTGTTTCTAGATGCATTTTACTCTTAATAAAGCATAAATTATTAAACTCACCTAGTTAGTTTTTTGATCTGTTCTGATAACTTAAATTTGATGATTTCTTACAGCAATTAACCTAGCCAAGAAACATTTTTTCTAAATTTTTATTATTTGTGTGTGTGTGTGTGTGTGTGTGTGTGTGTGTATACCGTCAAATCGGATCTGACTGGTACAGGAGGATATTGCCCCTCCTTCTTCAGCAGAGCATCTGGTGGATCCAAACCAAGTGCCTCTGGGATTGCGGTACAGCTTCTTCCCACTAGGCCACCAGCGCTCCCTGCCCAGAAACATTCTTATGCTATTTTGATGCAAGTACACATAAGAACTCCTATTGATGTTACAGCAAGGGGTAAGAATTTTTACACTGCACCATATTCAAAGGCAGTGAGTAGAGTGTTACCTTAAGGACATGGCCAGAATAACAGTGGCATGACTCCCAAAGGTAAGTAAAATCCCCACAGATCACTGTGTGTGATGTCTTGTTGTCAGTCATTAAGCCCTCAATGAATGTGAGCACATCTATGAACATGACACATCAACTGTGATGAAGCTGGTGGCGGGTCAGGCATTATTTGTTTGTATGTGATGCTGCCATGACTGGGGGCCGACTTGATGCCAACTACTATCATGGTGCACTTAACACTGTGCTAGACCCTGTCTGGGGTCTAAAACAATCTGGGGCATCTGCCATAAGAATATAACAAGCAGGATATACGACCATAGCAATAGCATAATTAAAACAGGAATAGGACAAGAGACTATGTCTACTGAGCTGCACAGGCCTACTGGGGATATTAGAAAGCACTTCTGAGTGGGAATACATGAGTTAAAGCTCATGGAGGAAAGCCGGAAGGATTAAGCAGAGACATTCCTGATGTCAGTTAGCAGAAGCAAGGTGAGAAAGCGTTCAGCCCTCCGTGTGTATTTTCCTTAGGTAAAGGTTGGAGCATCTGGTCACAGTAGGGAAGTTGTAGGTATAGCTTATTTTATTGTCCCTCACAGATCGGGCATTTTTGAAAAATTGAAGATTTGTATGGCACTTATCTCTAAGCCCCATTTTGCCAATAAAATGTGCTCATTTCATGTCTCCATGTTACATTTTGGTAATTCTTACAAATGTTTCAAAGAATACTGCATACATCATGGGCCATCAAAAGAGCAATGCTGACTTAGAAGAAGTGCATTCAGGGTGCTGTTCAAAAGCTAGAATGGCCAGACTTCAGCTCGCATACTTCAGGCGTGTGGTCAGAAGTCAGCCCCTGAGGAAAGAATTCGTGCTTGGAAGAAGCATGTTTGGTCAAAGCAAGAGAGGCTGATCCTCAGCGAGATGGATTCACACAATGGTTATAATAATGGATTACTCATAACAGCGAACTGTGAGGATGGCACCGGACAGAGCTAGGGTCTCCTCTGTTTTAAGTATGGTCAGATGAGTTCTTGGATGAGTTGCAGCTGACGCAACAGCACCTAATATCAAAATTGCACCCTTAATAGTGCAAAACTATTGCAAACTTTAGAATTGTAAACATAACTTAATTTTAATGAAAGTTTACAGAGAAGAAGGGTTTCTAGTCATTCATTGTTGTACTTTTCTCCCTGACCACCCCTACCCCTCAATTCACTCTTCTTGAAAAGAAAAAGGAAAATTCTGTCATTGTTATGGAATCCCTACCCCCAAGTCCACTCCACTATGCAACTTTCACTCTGGGCTTCTGTAATGATAAGAATACCCATTCATATGTCCCTTTTAAATAGTTCTCTTCCTCATCTGTTTCCATGCAATATACATCATGATCCCCTCTTCTTCTGTCTTCCCTCAACTCTGATGTCAGTCCTGTTTTACAACAGTGGCCCTATGCAATATTTGTCCTTTTGTGACTGAGATATTTCACTCAGCATTATGTCCTCCAGGGTCATCCATTTTGCATAATATTTTGTGAGTTCCTTGTTTTTCAATGTTGCATAGTATCCCATTGTGTGAATATACCAGAGCTTCTCTATCCATTCATTTGTTGATGGGCACTTAGGTTGTTTTCAAGTCTTTGCTGATGTGAAAAAAGCCACAATAAACATGGGTGCGCATATATCTGCTTGGGTGGCAGTTATGGTTTCTTTAGGGTAAATTCCTGTTAGTCAAATTGCTGGGTCAAATGGTATTTCTATTTGCAACTTTTTGAGAAAGTGCCATATAGCCTTTCATAATGGTTGCACCATGTTACACTTCCACCAACAGTGAATAAGGGTTCCAGTTTCTCCACAACCTCGCCAACATTTGATGCTTGCTGTTCTGTTTAATTTTGCTATTCTTACTGGGGTGAGATGATATCTCATAGTTGCTTTGATTTGAATCTCTCTTAGAGCATTTCTTCATATGTTTGTTTGCTCGCTCCCAAGAATTGTAAACATAACTTTTATATGCATTAGGAAGCTAAAGAAGTCTGTCGTTTGCTTTATTGTGATATTCCCTTGATTGTGGAAGTCTGGAACTGAGCTCACAGTATCTACAACATATCTTTATAGAGAGAGAAATTGGGAGCAAGTGATAAGGCTGAAGAAAAATGGTGAGTCCAAACTGTAAACAACTCTAAATACTAAATACAGACTCTTGGTGAGGGGATGCTGATGTACAGAGAAGGATGGAAGTAAAATAGGTGATGCTTTCACGAGGTTGTCCTGGAAAAGTATGCAGATTTCACTAAGAGGACCTGCATCCGTGCATAAACATTCACTGAGCTTCAAACACTCCAGACCAGAGACCAACATTCCACAAGCACTGTTAGACTTCTTGCCTCCTTGTCCAGCCACCACTGCTCTGTCATTAGAAGCTGCCATGTTTCTATGATCCTTCAAACGTTTCAAAGAAACTTCCCAACTAGAACAGGTTGGAAAACAAGGTCTGGTGATCTATCCAGAAAGCAACCAGCAAAGACCCTGGGGATCACAATCATCTGATCTCCAGCTCACAGTGCAGGCACAGGACCAAGCTGTGTTTTGTTCTGCTGTGACA
Organism: Elephantulus edwardii; assembly: GCF_000299155.1. Taxonomy (NCBI): domain Eukaryota; kingdom Metazoa; phylum Chordata; class Mammalia; order Macroscelidea; family Macroscelididae; genus Elephantulus; species Elephantulus edwardii. The sequence goes on from NW_006399774.1 coordinate 9,376,686, forward strand.
GGGTTGCCGTGACTCGACAGCAGCTCACATCATCAACATTCTTTATAAAGCGAAAGGTCAACTACAATTAAAATACCAGCTGCAGGAAAGGTCAAGCTGAGCCTGCCCAAGAGATGAGTGGCCCCAGCAAGAGCTTTTCCCTGATGTTTCCTCCTGCAGTGCGCCAGGTGCTGGCATGTGATTCGCTAGCCCTGGTCCACTTAGTGAATCACAGAGATGATGCTAACATATGCTCCAGAGGATAGATAATGTAGGGGGAAGATCAACTCCGTGAGAAGATGAAGATGTCCCCGCTTCAGAGAGGCAGGTTTTCCTGGAGGAAACCAAGTACAATTAAGAAAACTTGTATTCCTCAAATTTCCTGTTGTATAAATCAATGCTGTCCTCCTCTAGTCCCACTGTATATCACATGGATTTATGGGCTTTCGGATTGATTGAGCCAGCTACCATCCACGTTACATCAGCAGGTTCTGTATCTCCTGGTGTCAGCAAAAAAAAAAAAAAGTTACTTTTACATTCAAGATGAAATCACATTGAATCTTCAAAGCACATGTCATCTGAAAAATTATGCTTAGGCAGGGCTTTTTATATAAATAATTTTCTACTGGGCAATCTATCAGAAGCGGCTTTCCACTCTCTCTTTTTAAGTTGGCTTAGTGTATTTTAGAGAAAAAATAAAAGAATAAACTTTAAAAGCTCATCTCTGATAGCTAGCTTTGCAAGAAAAAAGAGGAGACTTTTCCTCTGGTGAATGCTGTTTTTTCCTCAACACTTAACGCTTCATCAACTTGATTCTTGATCCAAAAGACAGAAAAAAAATGTTAACCCTTATATTTCATTCATCTACATTGCTGTGGTTGTGTTTCTGTTTATGTTTGCAGATAGCTTTATCTCCTTGTGTCTCATTTTTCTTTCTCAAAACCACCTAATTTTAAATTTGGATTGTTAAATGCTTCATGTGCTTTTGAAGTTTTTAGAACAAAGAAAATGAGACCAAGAGAGCTTAACTAAGTTAAACAATTACTTTATCTTCTTTTTTTATATATAATCATCAAAGCAACAGAACATTATAGCTAAGTTACCATAGAAAATGTATCACGTCCTACCTTCTAATGCCACTAATATAGCTATAGGAATATTTTCTAGTATGTCTCCTCTTGTGAACAATTCATGGCTGTTACATTGTTGTTTCTGCTGTTGTTAAGGCTTCTTGAGTTGACACCATACAACAACTTTATACACAAGAGAAGGAACTTCTGCCACACCTTGTGCTACCTTCACAATAATGGTATGCTAAAGACTGTTATTGTAGGCTCTATGGCATTCCAGATCTTCTTATTGTGTGCTGATCCTCCATTGTACCACACATGATGTCTTCTCCAGGACTAGCCCCTCCTTAGACCACCTCCCAACAGATGAGATAAAATCTCTTCATTCTCATGCCCAAGGAATATTCTGGCTAATCTGTGCTATGCAGATGACACAACCCTACTTGCTGAAACTGAGGAGAACCTCATGCACTTGCTGCAGAGGGTCAAGGACTGCAGCCTTCAGTATAGACTGAGGCTCAATGTCAAGAAGACAAAGATTCTCACCACTGGACCAATTGGCAGCATCAGGATGGATGGCGAAGAGATTGAGATT
>NW_006399774.1:9378774-9380006 GCF_000299155.1 Elephantulus edwardii
TGGTAGGGTGGAGGGACAACACAGGAGGGGAAGATCCTCTATGAGGTGGATTGATTCAGTGACTGGGGTAATCGGGATGGGTGTGTCAGAGGCAGTGCAATTGGCACAGGATAGAGCAGGGTTTAGGGCTGTTGTACATAGGGTCGCTATGAGTCACAAACTACTCAATGGCACCTGGCAACAACAACAACTTCTTCCAAGATAGATTTGTTTGTTCTTCTGGAGTCCATAGTACATATATCAATATTCATATTTATCCATTATTTTCTATTTTATCCTTATTCATTGGCTAGCTTTTGAATGCATATGAAGCAATTGAAATTATGATGCCATGGGTCAGATACACCCTAATCATCAAAGAGCTATCTTTCCTTTATAACATTTTAAAGAGGTCTTTTGTAGCAGAATGCCTCAATGAAATATATCCTTTTCTTATTGACTATGGCCAGAGATCTTTAGTTAGGGGCTGGGGAAAAAGAAAATGACTTGAAAGTCAAATTGGTCCTCACTCCCCATCTCAGAAAGCTTCCTATCCACATTTAACTCCAAAGTCTCTCCTCATTCTCCAAGAGATTGCTTGTATGGATTGGTCTCCTGGATAGCCATATATGGGGAGGTAGTAGGCAACCTGGTAAGCCAAGAGCCCAGAATCTGCTATTTTTAATACTTTTTCCAGACAGTTAGTAAACCAATTCAGGAAACTGCTACCTTACCAGGTGCACTTCTCTTTCAGGTTCAGTGAACTCAGGTCACTAGACCCTCACTCCTTAGCCCAAGTGCAGGTACATTGTAGTAACTGATCCAGAGTCTAGATGGGGAGGAAATGGGGGCAATAGAAGGTAGGAAAAGCCAAGGAGAGGTAGAGAGGAGGAGGGGAGGGGAGGAAACCGACCTTCCTTAGACTCTACAACTGAGTGTCAGCGTTTATCCCAAAATTTGCTGTGGACTCAACTTCCCAATCAGGTTATTATCCCAAAGGCCAGAGAAGAAAGTTGTGGTGGAGCTGAGAGAGCCCAGGGTCCATAGTTAATGCACCATGATGCCCATAACATAGTTATTGTCTAACCAGGTCTCTTAAGAGTGTCTAGTTAACCGAGTCTGGAACAGAGTGCCCGATTCATCCCACAGACATTCCCTTTTCTACTCTCCCTTTAAAATCAGGAGATTAAAAACACTCAACAAAATAGGACTAGAGGGGAATTTCTTCAATATAGTAAAAAGTATTTATGAAA
>NW_006399774.1:9382161-9385414 GCF_000299155.1 Elephantulus edwardii
GAAGGGTGCAACAATGAATGAATGGAATTCCAAAATCTCTGTAGATGTTCATTGAGATGAAAAATAAATAAATTAAAATATTTTAAAAATCAGGAGATTATACACACACATGCATGCACATCTCGATTCCAAGCTCCTCTTTAAACATTGTGACATATGGCTACCACCCAAAACCAAACCGACTGCCAACTAGTAAATTTCTACTCATAACAACACTGTAAAATGAGTAGACCTTACCCATAGGATTGCCCAAGCTGTTAACTTCAGGGAAGTGGATTGTCACGTGTTCTTCTCAAGTGGCTGGCGGATTTGGTCAGACTTCCAGTTAGCAGTGAGCACTGAACCACCGCACCACTAGTGTCCCATCTGGCTATACTGGGTCCTGATTCAGGTAGTTGCATTTGACTAGACGGGCTCTCCCTGTTGTTGTTGTTGTTAAGAGCCATTGAGTTGTAGACAACTCAGCAACCTTATGAACGAAAGACTTGAACACTTGTATAACTTTCTTCATTTCTCCAAGTCCATAGTGTTTCCAGAAGCAAGCTTGAAGTGGATGCCGCTCCTGCTTCCAAGCTTGTTTAATTGGGGACCTCCCGAAACAGTGTCCACCATGGGTAACTCTTACCGCATTTGATATATCAGTGTCACAGTTCTTAGCATCACAGTGACCACGAGTTACCTCTGTACAGCAAATGGACAGACCAGAGCTATTCTAATTTGCCAGATTCCCCATGTCCACCATCATTGGAAACCAAGACAAGAAGAGTTGACCCTTATTCTCATGCTCTGAACAGCGTATTTTTTTATCATAGAAAAGACATAGATATTTTTCTTGTACCTGAGTCTCCAGAGAAAGTGTAGGCATGAAAGACTAAGAGAATTCATATTCCACAAAAATTAATCTACTCTTACATGCTTGATATGTCACACATGTAGAAAAAGACTTCCTCTCATTTTCGTTTTTCTCTTGTTGAATTAGGCATTTAGATGATGTGATATTTCATCCACAATCCTGTTATGGAAAAGAGATAAATAGATATAGAGATGGAGATAAAGATAGTTTTTTTGGGTTTTGGTTGGTTTTTTTTTTCATGTCTGCACAGGAGAACCTTTACTAGTTTGTATAAAATGATAACAAGTCTCATGGTGTTATTATTAAACCAACGACCATCAAGTCTTCCTTGGTAAAGGAGACTCCACCCACATATCTCACAGGGTAACTGTGCTCTTCAGCACTTCCAAAGGCTGACTTTTCAGAAGAGGATTATCAGCCCTTTTCCCAAGGTGTCTTTAGATGGACTTGATCCTCCAACCTTCCATTAAGCAGCTGAGTACTTTACCATTAACACCACCCAGGCACTCTTATTATTATCATTTATTAAGTATTTATTTTTTGAAAGTACTCTATCATATATATACACACACACACACACACACACACACACACACATCTTACTGAAGTCTTTGAGGGACATATTACTCTCCCCATTTTACAAAAAAGAAGAAGCAGTTTGAGGGAATTAACCTGTCTCCAAACCTCAAATTAATAAATGACAAATAAAAAAATGACAAATTAAGATAGAAGCACAGGTCTCCTTGGCTTCAAGCCCAACCTCTTTTTATAACAATTATCATTGGGTTGTACAATTTGATGGGGGGGGGAGGTGAGGGAGGTAAGGGAAGTGGAAATAATTTATTCAAATTTGTATTAGAATTTTGTAAATAAACTAGCAAAAAAAAACTTTAAAAAGTTATGTAATGCTTTACCTTAAAAAAATTAAAAATGTTTTAAATTGTGATTTTAACAAAAATTTACAGAGAAGTTGTACTTTTTTAATTCATTCATGATTGCACCATTTTTCTCCCTACCACCCCCACAGTTCGCTTTAAAAAAATTCTTTCATTGTTGCATAATTTCCTCCCTCCCCCTGCCCACTTTCCTAGGCTCCTCTTACTCCGGCCTGTGGTCAAACAAATAATGCATAATCATATTTCCTTTAAAACAGTTCTTTCCCTCATCTGTCCCCATGCAGTGTTCATTATTTATCCCCTCTCTTCTTAGTTTTCCTCCAACCTCTTTTTAATCTGCAAGTCAAAACCAACTTCAGGGAAAACTTATGATCACAACATTCTTTTTTTGTGATTTCAAAGCAACATATCTCATTGCATGAGAATTGAAGTATGACTTTAAACAAGTATGTTTCAGAAGTTAGCAAGGTCGGGGATGCGGCTTCTCAATGCTAAACTTTTAATCCAACTTCATGGCAAGAGGGTGGGGAGGAGCCGAATCAATGCCAGTTTGCAAAAGAATGTAAAGGTAGCCTACGTATCTTCAAACTGTGCTCCTTGGAACCCCGAGTCCATAAAGGAGTTTCAGGGGCACCCGCTTCCTCCTTCAGCCACAGTCACTCCAGTTGCCTGCCTCATTGCTTATACTCCAAACTAAGTATCAGAAATGTTTCCACAGCTCCAATATATTTAAACACCACTGAGCTAGCCAAACATCACTGGGGTACATTTTTTTAAAGGAGAGCACATGAACTTCTCAAGCCCTGAATTGACTTCACCCAAAACATGCATAGCTGTTGGAGGCAGGGTTCAGCCTGGAACCCATGAGAACACTGCTTTGCTTAAGACAGGCACCCTTGAGGGCGTGAAATTTGTTCACTTGAGACCCTTGGAAACATAAAGTTTTAGAGACACTGCCATCCCGTGTTGCACCCTATGAAAAACTTCACTGGTAAACTATTTTCTCCTAAATGTGATGATGGATCATATATGAAGGCACTGGGTAATTCAAAGAAATTGTGGGCATTCTCACTCTCTCTCTCTCCTTAGCAATGTCGATGATTTCTTGATGAGCTCCACTGTTTTCCCTGTGACTCATCTCTGGGCCCTCCATAAGGCTCATTCAGTGCCAAGCATGACTCCAGCCTTCACTGACCATAAAAATTATTGGAACTTACCCTGGGAAAGGGGAGGGCTCCCTCCTACTAAAAATAACATGCCATGGAAAAGCCAGATGATAAAAAATCATCTGGAATTTTACTAGCTTATTAAACTATAAATATATGTAAAGGGGGGGGAATGATGTCCAAGTAGAAGGAAAACTTGAAGACAGACTTGAAAAGTATCAAATGGGAAAATATTTCTGATAAGTGAACTCATACTGCTTTAGTGTGATAATTGCTTATTCTCATGATGAGAATAAATACACAAAATGTAATGGGAATTTGGACAAGGTCAAACATGT
>NW_006399774.1:9386304-9388303 GCF_000299155.1 Elephantulus edwardii
ACTGAAGGCTGCAGTCCTTGACCCTTCGCAGCAAGTGCATGAGGTCCTCCTCAGTTTCAGCAAGCAGGGTTGTGTCATCTGCATAACGGAGATTGTTAATTCCAAACATGCATATGGTCGCTTTCTTTCAGTTGGCACACCCACAATTATCCCCCAACCTAGAAGCTGGCTGAGAGCCATACTATCATCAGGATTAATGGCCTCCACTTGGGAGACCTGAGCCCAAACAGCTCGTGACCCTTCCAAAGCTGCACTATTGCTGCTGTGTCTCACCTGTTTAATGAAACAAAGTCTCTTATACTGCTGTAGTGTTTTATTAAAGTCTTCTCACTTTTCATCTGACAGTCTATAAGACAAAGGGACCAGCCAACAAAACCATACATTCTGTTGTCGTACCAACACTGCTGAGCGTCTGCCCACACCGAACTACCCATTTTTAGTGATCCCGCAGAATAGCTCTGTTACTGATCGAAGATTTCTTTTTCCTAAAAATGTGGTGTTTGCAATGATGTGAACAAGGCACAAGATCCAACAAGGTGTCTGTTTTGATCTGTTGGGATTGGGGTTGCGATGAATTGGTCAACTAAAAAACCAAAAATTTATCTTTTTAATGATTTAATCTGTGGGTGGTGGTGTTATGTGCTGTTGTGTTGACGATGACTTGCAGTGACACTATGAACAATGGCTCTGAACTTCGCCCTGTCCTGAGCCAGCCTCACGTCTCTAACACATCTGCCCCCATTACCCTAGTTACAGCGTCAATCCATCTCATCCAAGGCCTTCCTTCCTCTCCTGCGTTGGCCCTCTACCCTTCCAAGTATGGCATCCCTCTCCAAGGTCTGGCATCTCCTGACAATATGTGCAAAAATATGTGAGAGGGAGTTTCAAAATCCTTACTTCTAAGGAACATGTAACGTAGATGTTGTAAAATAACTTCCCATCATCTGATAAGCCAATCAGAGTCTTATTCATGGTGCCTCCAATGGTCCATCCATTTTTCAGGCTTTCAACCTTACTTTAGAGTCCATTTTTCCTCCATCCAAGCAGCTGGTGGATTCAAACCACCAGCTGAAAATAGCATCTGCTACTAGAAGGCTTCCCTGCAAGGGACACTGCATTTACTCCCTCCTATTACAGTCCAGTATAGGGCTGTTGTACATAGGGTCGCTATGAGTCACAAGCAACTCGACAGCACATGACAACAACAACAACAACAATTACAGTCCAGCTGTTTTACCAATGACGAAACAGTGGCTCTGAGGAGCTCACAGCTCTGCCTCCTCTGCTCTCAGGTCTAGAGGGTTTTGGTGAAGCAACAATTGCACGCTGACTCCTCCTTGTCCTTCAGTCTCTAAAACAAGCCATCTTCACAGAGAAGCCTTTCCTGACCATCAAGTCTAAAAGAGTCCTCTAGTCCCTCTCACATCCCCCCACGGTTATCACTCTTTATCTTTTAAGTGGCACTGACCTTATCTGAAATCATGGTGTTCATTTGTCTCTCCTTCCCCCAACTAACTCTCTCCCAAGAGCGGGCATCTCATCAGTCTTGCCCATTGTTCTATTCTCTATATCAGGAACAGATTCAAAACATAGTAGATAGTTAATTAAACATTCATGAAATGAATAAGTGAGTGGGTCAGTAGAGTGAGTAAGATGATTCAGCGAGTAAGACTCAGGGCATAGATTTAAAACCAAAGGTGTTCAGGTCTCAAAGGCAGTACCTTTCTTTCCAACACCCAACCTAATAATTCTAAGAATGACTTGACATGTTTGTTGAAATACAGGTTTCCAGGTACCTTTCTCCAAAATTCATGTTCCATAGAATCTGGCATCTGTCTTTTTTTTGCAGTTTTAATTTGCATCTTTCTTTTTTTTTTCCTTTTTTTTAAATTAAATTTTATTAGTTTTAATGAACATTTACAGAGATTTGGGGTTTTCATTCATTCATTGTTGCACTGTTTTCTCCACCCTCATCCCCAGTTCGTTCTTCCCTGCCCCC
>NW_006399774.1:9407134-9425445 GCF_000299155.1 Elephantulus edwardii
GAGGAATGTGTCATCAGGATTGGTGGAAGAGTTATCAACAACCTGCGTTATGCAGATGACGCAACCCTGCTTGCTGAAACTGGGGAGGACCTGAAGTGCTTGCTGCAGAAGGTCAAGCAAGGACTGCAGCTTCCTATACGGATTGAAACTCAACATCAAGAAAAGGAAGATTCTGGGCCAATTGGCAGCATCAGTATGGATGGTGAAGAGATTGAGATAGTTAACACTTTTAGTCTGCTTGGCTCCACGATTAACTATGGACTGGATCAGACACACTTTAGTCTCTCGACTGACTTTGTTGGTTGCTTCTCAGTACTCTGGAAAGGTCCCTGACAGCAGATTTACCTAATACAATTCTTCTTTTGATTTCCTGACTGCTGGTGCCAAAAGTGTTGACTGTGGAGTCAAGCAAACTGTAACTGTTAACAGTCTCAATCTCTTTTCCATCATGGTGCCAACGATTGGCCCAGTGGTGAGGATCTTTGTGTTCTTGTGGTTTAGCTTCAATTCATATTGAAGACTACAGTGCTGACCTTCTGTAGAAAGCACTTCAGGTCCACCTCAGTCTCAGCAAACAAGGTTGTATCATTTGTATAACGTAGGTTGTTGATGAGTCTTCCTCCAATTCTGATGCTACATTCCTTCTCATAAAGCCCAGCATCCCGAATGATCCGTTCTGCGTATAGATTGAAAAGGTATGGAGATAGGAAACATCCCTGACACATTGCATTCCTGATTCTGAACCATACACTGTTTGCTTGCTTTGTTCCAAAGACTGTTTTCTGGTCCAAGTGTAGGTTTCACATAAGCACAATCAAGTGTTCTGGGATTCTCATTCTCCTCAAGATTAACCACTATTTCTTGTGATCTACATGGTCAAATGACTTTCCATGGGTCAATGAAACACAGATAGACATCCCTCTGGTACTCTTTGCTTTCTGCCAAGATCCATCTGACATTGGCGATAAAATCCCTAGTGCCATGGCCTCTTCTAAACCCAGCTAGGATTTCTGGTAGTTCTCTGTCAATGTACTGTTCCAGTCATTTCTGGATAATCTTCAGTAGGATTTTGCTTGAATGTTTTTTAAGTGATATTGTTTGATATCAAGATTGGTGGACAATTTATCAACAATCTGCTTTATGCGGATGACACAACTCTGCTTGCTGAAACTGAAGGGGACCTGAAGCACCTGCTGCAGAGGGTCAAGGACTGCAGCCTACAATATGGATTGAGGTTCAATGTCAAGAAGACAAAGATTCTCACCACTGGACCAATTGGCAGCATCAGGATGGATGGTGAAGAGATAGAGATTGTACACAGCTTTAGTTTGCTTGGCTCCATAGTCAACAGTCTTGGCACCAGCAGCCAGGAAATTAAAAGGCACATTGCCATGGGAAAGTCTGCTGTTAGGGACCTCTCCAAAGTACTGAAGAGCAATGGTGTCACTCTGGAGACTAAGGTGCGTCTGATACAGGCAATGATCTTCCCAATCACTTGTTATGCATCAGAGAGTTGGACAATGACCAGGGAGGACAGAAGGAGAATTGATGCCTTTGAGCTGTGGTGCTGGAGAAGAGTACTGAGAATACCATGGACTGCTAGGAAAACAAACAGATTTGTCCTGGAAAGGGTTAAACCGGGTGGCTCCTTGGAGGCAAGAATTCTGAGGCTCCGTTTAACATACTTTGGACATGTTGTGAGGAGAGACCGGTCCTTGGAGAAGGACATCATGCTTGGGAGGGTGGAGGGATGGCGCAGGAGGGGAAGGCCCTCTATGAGGTGGATTGATTCAGTGACTGGGATAATTGGGATGGGAGTGTCGGAGACAGTGCAATTGGCACAGGACAGAGCGGAGTTTAGGGCTGTTGTACATAGGGTCGCTATGAGTCGCAGGAGATTGGACGGCACATAACAACAGCAACAACAACAACATTGATAATTTCCACACTGTTGTGTCACCTTTTTTTTTTTTTTGAATGGGAATAAATGCAGATCTCTTCTAGGCAGTTGCTAGGTTGTTTTCCTCCAGATTTCTTGGCACAGCACGTTGAGGATGTCCAGAGCAGCATCTGTTTGTTGAAATTCGTCAGTTGGTATTCCATCAATTCCTGGAGCTTTATTGTTTGCCAATCCTTCAGAGAAGTCTAAGCTTCCTCCTTTATAACCACTGTCTGTTGATCATATGTTTTTTTCTTGAAATTGTTCTGCGTCAGCCAATTTGTTTTGGTACAGTGCCTGTATACTCCTTCCATCTTCTTTTAATACTTCCTAGATCATTCAATATTGTACCCATAGCATCCTTAAGTATTGTGGCTCAAGGCTTGAATTTGTTCTTTAGGGTTCCTTCAGCTTAAGAAATGCCTGACAAGCAAATACGGCCCTTTTGATTTTTGAATTCCAGTTCTTTGCACACTCCATTATAATCTTTTGCTTTGTCTTCCCTTGACATCCTTTGAAATGTTCTATTTAGTTCCTTAGTGCCTTGATTTCTTCCTTTACTTTGGCGTCTAGGAGCTCTAGTGCAATTTTGAGTCTCTTCTGACATCCATTTTGGTCTTCTTCTGTCCTTGTAAAGACCTTTTGCATTCGTTGTAGATGATACTCTTGATATCTTCCCACAGCTAATCTGGTCTTTGTTCATTAGCATTCAAGGCCTCAAACTTGTTCCTGAGTTGATTTTGTAATTCAGGTGGGATAGGTCAAATTTTTATTCCTATGGATTTGATTTGACTTTCTTTAACATTAGTTTGAACTTGCAAATGAGTAGTTGATGATCTGTTCTGCAACCAGTACCTGGACTAGTTTTCACTGCTGATAATTGAACTTCTCCAGTGATTCCTTCTACAGATGTAATCAATATTATTTCTGTGCCTACAATCAGGTGAAAGTCATGTGTACAGTCTGCATTAATGTTTCTTATAAAAGGTATTTGCTATGAATAAATCCTTGATTGTGCAGAATTCTATCATTTTATCCCCAGCCTCATTTCTGTCACCAAGTCCATGTTTTCCGACGGCTGATCCTTTTCCCTGGTTCTCAACTTTAGCAATCCAGTCACCCATCATTATTAACACATCTTGGTTGCATATTCAGTCCACTTCTGACTGCAGAAGTTGGTAGAAATAATTTTAGTTCTGGTTGTTGGTACATGAATTTGGATGATAGTTATATTAACAGGTCTTCCTAGTATAAATGTGGAAATGATCATAACATTATATTTAAACTGATATTTTTAATGTTCATTTATTCAATTACTAGAACGATAAACCACTGCTGCTTTCATTGGGGGCTGTTGTGTTAAAAGCAATTCGTAGTTGACCCTCCAGTGGGTTTTCAGAGGCTGTTAATTGAATGAAGGAGACTGCTCATCCTTTTCCAAGGGAGCAGTTGGTGGGTTTGAACTTTGTGCCTTTGGGTCGGCAACACAACTTCTTACCCACCAGGTCAACAGCATTCCCTAATAAAATATTAACACATGTAACACAATTTTTAAAAAAATTGTCAAAACCAAAAAGAAACATTAAAAATAATGGCACTTTTTATACATTTTGCAAAGCTTTTCTAATATTCTTTAATATTTTATAATAATTTTATTTATTTTAAGAATAATTCTGTTTCTACATTTTATGTATTGAGTTCTTTCTTTTGGTTCATGTATATGAAGAAAATGCAATGGCATCAAGATACAAAGTTGAAAAAGAATATTTTTATCAACTTTTTCAGATAATTTTGGATATTATTCTTTGTATGCCAAAACTCAACAAGCAGTTGTTTCTTAAAAGTTAGTTGTCAGGTGGAATCTAAAGCCATATTGGTAACATTTTCTTACTTGATTATATTATAATTCATTAGTCTTTTCTACATTTTGAATAGATCTTTTATTCAGGAGTGATTTTGTAACATCATGCATTGATTAGTTGGAAAATATCATTGCATTGATTTGTGAAAATCTTCCAATTGTTGACTCTTTCATTACACAATGTATAAAAAAAATGTATTAACATCACCACCAACTCCACCAAGAATGTCTTGTATAATGGGAAGTTGTCAAGCTGATAATGGTGAATACAAATTCTTGAAATACTAATTTTCACTTGAAGGCTCAAATTTTATCACTGGCAACAAGCACTGTCAGTTGTTTTCCTAGAAGTGACAGGCTTCCTTCACTCATTTTTAAAAGAAAGCATCTGCCAAATACCCAAGTCTGTGTAACCAATTTGTCTAATAGACATTTGCAAGTGAAAAGCAGGGTTTTATGAGAAGCAGCTAGGTCGGCTCACCACTCAACCACAGGACTGCTTTACCTAAAGACAAATATTGTCCTTACTATGTGAGAGGGACAAGTGCTGTCAGTGAAAAAGTATGCAGTTTGAATCCATCAGCTGCTTCGTGAGTAAAAAATGGGCAATCTCCTCCCATCCAGTTAATGTTGTTATGTGTCATCGAGTCACCTTTGACTCATAGCAACCCTGTGTACTATAGCTCTAAACCCTGCCCTATCCTGAGCCAGTCTCACTGACTCTGACACACCTCATCCCATTGCCCCAGTTACCTTGTCAATCCATCTCATCTGAGGTCTTCCTCTCCTGCACTGTCCCTTCACCTTTCCAAGCATGCTGTCTTTCTCCTGGCCATGTGCTTGAAGTATGTAAGACAGAGCTTCAAAGTCCTTCCCTCCAAGGAGAAATTGGTTTTATCCTCTCCAAGGCAAACCTGGAAATTTGTGGGTATGTTCAATATTCTCCAGCATCGTAACTCAAAGGCAGCAATTTTTCTTCTGCCAGCCTTGGTCATTGTCCAGCTCTCTGATGTGTAACAAGTAATTGTGAAGAACATAGCCTGGATCAGGCACACCTTAGTCTTTAGGATGACATCATTGGTCTTTAACACTTTGGAGAGATCTCTAACAGTAGACTTCTCCAATGTAATTTGTCTTCTGATTTTCTGTCTGCTAGCACCAAGAATATTGATTGTGGAACCAAGCAAGTTGAAGTTGTTAACAACCTCAGTCTCTTCTCCATCCATCATGGTTCTGCCAATTGGTGCCACGGTGAGAATCTTTGTATTCTTGATGTTAAGCTTCAATTCATGTTGAAGACTACCGTCCTTGACCTTCTGCAACAAACCCTTCAGGTCCTCCTTGGTTTTGGCAAGCAAGGTTGTATCATCTGCATAACACAGATAGTTGGTGAGTCTTCCTCCAATCTTGATGTCATACTCCTCCTCATAAGGTCTAGCATCCTGTGTGATCTGTTCCACAAACAGACTGAAAAGGTATGGAGACAGAACACATCCCTGATGCGCTCCTTTCCTGATTTTGAACCACACAGTGTTTTCTTGCTCTATGCTGGCAACTGCTTCTTGGTCCTAGTACTGGTTTTGCAGAAGTACTATCAAGTGTTCTGGGATTTCCATTCTTCTCAAGGTTAGCCACAATTTGTTGTGATCCACACAGTAAAATGCCTTTGCATAATCAATGTAGACATTCTGCTAATACTCTTTGCTTTCAGCCAAGATTCATTGGTGTTAAACAGGCTAAGAAACCACATTCACATATGCATTCATCCCCATACATATATATGCAAACATGCATACATATATGCTCAGGCACATACATACACACCTGCACACATACACATTCATAAATGTATACATATACACACATAACACAGGACCTAGTCATACTAGTTAATTGTTGTTGTTGTGTCTTTGAGCCATAATCAACTCATAGTTGACCCTCCAGTGAGTTTTTAGAGGCAATTAATCACACAGGAGCCAAGATTCATTGGTGTTAATGACGTAACATCGGTGTTAATGTCTTTAGCGTCATGGCCTCTTCTAAATTCAGCTTGTATTTCTGGTAGTTCTGTCAATGCACTGTTCCAGTAGCTTATATGATATTTGTGATATTGTTGAATAATTTCCACACTCTGTTGGGTCACCTTCTTTGGAATGGGAGTAAATACAGATCTCTTCCAGTCAGTTGGCCATGTAGTTGTCCTCCAGATTTCTTGAACAACCTTGTGAGCACATCAAGAGCAGCATCTGTTTGTAGAAATATATCAATTTGTATTTCATCAATTCCTGAGACCTCGTTTTCTCCAATTATTTCAAAGCAGCTTGAACGTCCTCCTTCATCACCATTGTCTCTTAATCATACGTTGTTTCATGAAAGTCTTTTGTGTCAACCAGTTCTTTTTGTACAGTGACTCTCCTTTTAATGTTTCCTGGATTATTTAACTTTCTGCCAATAGTATCCTTAAGTATTGCAATTCAAGGCCTGAATTTGTTCTTTGGTCCTTCAGCGTAAGAAACACCAAGCAAGCTTGGCCCTTTCGATTTTCTAACTTCAGCTCTTTTCACATTTCCTTATACTGCTTTGCTTTGTCTTCCCACGCTGCTGCTTTTGAAAACCTGCTGAAGCAATGGGTGGGGTCTGACTTGAGGGCACACAACAACAAAGACAACCCAACTGTCTCATGTGCTCTCCTCATTTTTCACACAATATTAAGAGCAAATGGACTCAAATTTAAAAAGTTAATAAAATTTCTACTTTTTACTGCTCTGCCAATGACATTTTAAGTGAAACTGGATTTTTCCTTCTTTCATTTCCCTTCAAGTACAAAGCCTATTAAGAGCCCAGGTTTTATATATATAGTTTAGTGACACTAATTGTATTAGTCGTGTTGGGCCACCATCACCATGATCTGTTTACAGGTTTCTTATCACCCTAAACGGAAACGCTGCACTCATTAAGCTGTTCCTCCATGCCCTGGTCACTTCCAATCTGCTCTATGGCTCTATGCACTTTTCTCTTAATGATAATTTCTGTAAGTGGGATAATACACTCTTCACCCTTTGTGCTTGGCTTATTTAGCATAATGTTTTCAAAGCATTTCAAATGAACCCTGAAGCACAACTTCATTTCTCTTTATGGCTAAATATCATCCCTTTGTGTTTCTGGACCACATTTTGTTAATCAATTCATCTGTAGATAGATATTTGGTTTGTTTGCAACTTTTGACTATTGTCAGTAGTGCCACAGAAAACATTATTCAGGTAGAGTACTTGGTTTCATTTCTTTTGGGTACATGTCCAGGAGTGGAACTGCTGGGATAGGGTAGTAGTAATACATAGTTACTCCTATACCATCAATACAAATGTTAACTCATAAAGACAGCAAAGGACATCTATAGGATTATCAAAATGATTTTAATCTCACCGACTCTTTCCTCGTAAACAGGCTAAGAAATCACATCCACACATGCATTCATCCACATACGTATGTATGCAAACACACATACATATATGCTCATGCACATACATACACACATACGCATTCATAAATGTATACATATACGCACATAACACAGGACCTAGTGGTACTAGTTGATTGTTGTTGTTTGTCTTTGAGTCATAATCAACTCATAGCTGACCCTCCAGTGAGTTTTCAGAGGCAATTAATCACACAGGAGGGGATTGCTCCCTCATTCTTCTCCTGCTTAAGATACTTAAAATTCTTCAAAGTCTTCCTATCACTCTCAAGATAAACTTGATCTTCTCAGTAAGACACACACTATATTACATGCCCTCACTCCTGACCCTTTGATCACTAACCATCTTAATACTCAGGCTTTTTCTCAAATTCATGCACTTTGCCAAGAGTTATTTAGCTCACAGAGACCAGAAAGCAATTCCAAGTGACTCAAGAAAAACAGTGCCTGTGTTTTTTAGGACACTGTGGTTAAAGCATGATACCTTAGTTGAAGCTTAGCTAACCAAAAGATCAGTGATTCAACTCCAGTGGTTGTTTCTTTGTTGTGATTAGGTGCTGTCCGACTGCAAGTATTGTGCCATAGTCATCAACTCCATTATGCTCAAAATCATTTCTGCAGTCACTGTGTCAATCCATCTTTTTTTTTTTTTAACAGAAGACTCAATCCCTTTGAGTTACAGAGTTGAAGAAGAGTGCTGAACATACCATGGACTACCAAGAAAAAAAATAGGTCTGTGTTGGAGAGCATGAAACCAAGTTTCTCCTTGCAGGCTAGGATTTTTAAGCTCTATCTCACATACTATGGGCACATGGCCAGGAGGGACGAGTCCTCAGAGAAGGACATCATGCTCAGAAAGGTGGGAGAGGAAAACCTCAGGTGAGATAGATTAACACAGTAATTGGGATAATGGGGGTAGTTGTGTCGGAGTCAGTGGGACTGACTCAGAAAAGGACAGGGTTCAGAGCTGTTGTATACAGGGTCAGTATGAGTCACAGGCAACATGACAGCACATAACAATAATAACAATGTTTATTGGTGGCTTTTATTTCTTATTTACATTTTCTTTTCATGTGATTTAGCTAGATGTTTAGATACATTTATTTAGATTTAGATACATGTTCTAGGAAATGCTTTCGTTTTTATTGATTTATGTCTTCTATCTATCTATCTATCTATCTTAAGAGTCCTTTATGTATACATAACCATATACAATGCACACATATATACTTCAATGTCTTATTCTTCTCTACAGGTATTATCATAACTGTATACAGTTCTGTTATTGATCATTTTATTCTCTTGATGTTATTTCAATCATGCAGAAATTAAATATGTGTAGTTAAATCAGTTAAGATTTTCCTTTAAGGGTTATACATTTTCAGTCTTTAGAAAGGTCTCTGCTATTCCAAATTGATTCTTTTACATATCAATTCCTTAAAATAAAACCTATTTTTTCTTGTTTTTATTTAATTTTTTACTTTATCAGCTTGCTTGCATTGTTTGTATACATTGTGTTTCACTATCTCCTTCATTCACTTTGTGTTTCATACAATCATTCCCATTCATTATGTGTTACAAAATGGGGAATAAACCTAACTGGAGAAATAAAAGATCTTTACAAAGAGAACTACAAAACACTTTTTCAAGAAACAATAAAAGACCTAAATGGAAAAATGTTTCCTGTTCATGGATTGTTGTGTTGTTGTATGCCGTTGAGTCACTTGCAACTCCTGCTCTATCCTAAGCCAACCTCAATGTCGCTGGCACACCTACCCCCATTACCCCAATTACTGAGTCAACCCATCTCAGCAAGGGTCTTCATCTCTTGTGGGCTGTCTTTCCACTCTCCCAAGCATAACATCCTTCTCCAAGGATTTGTCCCTCCTTGCAACATGCCCAAAGTATGTGAGATGGACCTTCAAAATCCTTGCCTTGAAGGAGCAGCCTGAGTTCACTCTCTCCAGGATGAACCTCTCCGGGATGAACACAAGGCCCTTCCTGTCGTCAGACACCTCCTGTAGGAAGCACATAGAACCCACCTTCACCAAGTAAGCACCATTCCCCGGACACCCTTGCACCAGGAACACAAATATCACAGGGGAGTGACGAGGAAATGGGAGGCCAGAGGGAGTGGGAGGCCTGAGCTTACAAGCCAATTGTTCATGGACAGGAAGAGTCACTAAACGGAAGATGACAAGCCCTACCAAAATCAATCTACATACAATCCCAATACAGATATCCAAATTCTTTTTTCAAAGAGATAGAAAAGGTAATTAGTAGATTTCTTTGGAGAGGAAAGTGACCCAGAATTTCAAAGTACTCCTAAAAAACAAAAATGAAGTAGGAGGCATAGCACTCTTGATCTCAAAACCTACTATACAGCTATAATAACAAAAACAGCATAGTATTGGTACAAGACAATCTCTTCAACAAATCGTGTTGGTAAAACTGGACTACTATTTGCAGAAAGCTGAAACAGGATCCATGTCTCCCACCATTCACAAAAATCAACTCATGACAGATCAAAGACCTAGAGCTAAAGTTCAAAACCATAAAGATCATGAGAGACAAAGTGGGATGAAGCTTAGAAGGCCTAGCCTATTGTATAAAGAAGCTGACAAATGCAGCCAGAAATAGACAGCCAGGAGAGGATAAAACTGGCGAAAGGGATCTTCTAAAGATTAAATCTCTGTGTGCATCAAAAACTTTTTCCAACAGGGTAAAAAGAAAATGTACTGAGTGGGACAAAAACATTTGGCAATACCATCTCATACAAGACTCTCATAACAAAAGTTTACAGAATACTACAGGGCCTCCACAAGGAAAAGACTGATAACACAGTTACAAAACAGGCAAAAGACATGAGAAGACTTTTTACGAAGGAAGACATTTGGATGGCCAACAGGCACATGAAGAAATGCTCAAAAATCCCTGGCCATAAGAGAGATGTAAATCAAAACCACAATGAGATACCATCTTATACCAGCAGCAGTGGCAAAGTTTAACAGGACAGCCAAGCAATAAACGTAGAAGAGATGTTGTGAGATAAGGAACTCTTATACATTGCTGGTGGGATTGTAAAAATAGTGCAACTACTCTTGGTGTTTTCTCAAAAATAAACATAGAAATTCCATATGGCTCAGCTATTCCACTACTAGAAATATACTTTGAGGAAATTAGAACTAAGTCACAAATGAAGACCTGTACACCGATGACTATAGCAGCATTGTTCAGTCCCTCTTTTTGAGGATATTCCTCTCTTTTGTTAACTCTCTATCCTTTCTAGGATAATGTCTTTTTCCAAGAACTGCCCCTTCCTGAAAACACATCCAAAGCATGTAAGACAAGGTGTCATTATTCTCGCCTCTAAGGTGGGCTTTTTTCAAAGCAGATGTGATTATTTTTTGGTAGTCCATTGGATAATCAACAGTCTTCTAAAACATGAAAATTTTAAAGCATCGATTCTTCTTCAGCCATCCAACTTTCAAATGCATATGAAGCAATTGAAAACACCATGACTTTTGTCATGCTCACTTGTGTTCAAAGAGACATTTTTTTAGCACAATTCTCTTTAGCATTTTAAAGAGGTTCTTGACAAGGAATTTCTCCATGAAACATTTATTTCTTGATTCCTGCTACCATGCGTGTGGATTGTGAATTCAAGAAAAATGAAATCACTGACAACTTCAACTTCTCCATGAAGAATCTTTTCTTCATGTGAGGGAGCTCTAGTGTCTAGGGGGGAAGGAGCTGTGCAGTCAACTTGAAGACAACTGATTTGAATCCACCAGCTTCTCTACAGGAAAAAGAAGGGCAATCAACTTTCATGTGATTTATGCCTCTAAAAATCCTCAGGAGAGTCAGCTATTGGTCAGTTCCAACTCAATGGTACATACCAGCAACAGCATCATGATGTGTATTGATCCAATGGTGAAAATTTTCGTTTTCTTGACGTCAAGATGTCACACCAATATTGAAGGCTGTATTTTTTTTTCACCTTCTCTAGTAAGTGCTTTAAGTTTTTCCTCACTTTCTACAAGTAAGATTATATCATCTAGATAACTCAGGCTGTTGACGAGCATTCCTCCTCCAGTCCTGATATCACATTGTTCTTCATTTAGTAAAGCTTATTTAATGAGTTGACCAGAATATAGATTGAACATATATGGAGAAAGTATCCAATCGTGATATACACTTTTCCTGATTTTAAATCATGTCGTGTTCCATTGTTCTGTTTGGACAACTGCTTCTTGGTCTATTTATAGTTTATTTATTATGTTTCCCATGAACACAGTTAAATGTTCTGGGACCGTCATTCACCTCAGTGTTACTCAGAATCTGTTATGATGCACATAGTCATATGTCTTTGCGTAACCAATAAAAGACAAGCTGCTGCTGTTGTTGTTATGTGCTGTCAAATCGCCCATGCCTCATTAGCAACCCTATGTACAACAGTTCTGAAGCCTATGCTGCTCTGAACCAGGCTCACTGACTCCAATACATATACACCCCCCACCATTGCCCTAATTACTATTATTAATCCATCTCATCTGGAGTCTTCCTCTTCTGTGCTTTCCCTCCACCCTTCTAAGCATGATGTCCTTCTCCAATGATTGGTCTCTCCTGGCCACGTGCCCAAAGTATGTGGAACAGAGCTTAAAAATTCTAGTTTCCAAGGAGAAACTTGGTTTCATCCTCTCCAAGATAGACCTATTTGTTTTCTTGGTGGTCCGTGTTATGTTCAAGACTCTTCTCCAGCACCACAACTTAAAGGTATCAATTCTTCTTTCTGTCATCCTGAATCATTGTCCAGCTCTCTGAAGCATAGCAAATAATTACAAAGACCACGGGCTGGATCAAACACACCTTAGTCTCTAGACTGACATTGTTGCTTTTTCAGAACTCCAGAGAGGTCCCTGACAGAATATTTACATAAGTTAATTTTTCTTTCGATTTTCTGACTGCTGGTGCTAAGAGTGTTCATTGTGGAGCCAAGAAAGCTATAATTGTTAATAACTTCAATCTCTTCTCCATCCATCAAGGTGCCGCCAATTGGCCCAGTGGTGAGAATCTCTGTTTTCTTGATGTTGAACTTCAATCTATATTGAAGACTACAGTCCTTGATCTTCTGCAGCAAGCACTTCAGGTCCTCCTCAATTTCAGCAAGCAAGGTTTTGTCATTTGCATAATATAGGTTGTTGGTGTGTCTTCTTCCAATCCTGATACCATCTTATAATGTCTTTTTTTTTCATTCTTTATTTCCAGCCAAGATCCATCTGACAACAGCAATGATATCCCTTAGCAATGGATTTCTATAAATTTCTTGCTATTATATTACTGTTCCAGTCATTTTTAAATAATCATCAGTAAGACTTTACTTGCATGTGATAGTAATTATATTGTTTGGCAATTTCCACCTCTTTTGAATCTCTTTTTTTGGGAATAGGAACAAATAGGAACCTCAACCAATTTTATTGGCCCAGTAGCTGTCTCCCAGTTTCTTAGCATAGACTGGTGAACACATCCAAGGTTGCCCCTGTTTATTACTCCCAATTTATATTCTATCAATTCCTGGAGTCTTCTTTTCTTTGCCAATACTTTCAGTGCAGCTTGGACATTTTCCTTCAGCACCATTTGTTATTGATCATATGCTACTTCCATAAACATTTCTGTGTCAATCAGTTACTTTTGATGCAGTGACTTTGTGTATTCCTTCCATCTTCTTTTGATACTTCCTGCATCATTCAAAATTTTGCCCATAGGATCTCAGGATCGCAATTCAAGGTTTGAGTTTGTTCTGTTGTCTTGAGAAATGCTGACTGTGTTCTTCCTTTTGGTTTTCTAACTCCAGCTCTTCCCATATTTTGTTGTAGTACTTTGTCTTCTGGTGATCCCTTTGAAATCTCGCTCAACTCTCTTATCTCTGAATTCTTTTTCCTTGTTTTGGCTTCTTTTCCCTCCAGTGCAATTTTCAGAGTGTCTTCTGACATTGTTCATTTTGATCTTTTCTTCCCCACCCCCTCGCTGTCCTTGCAATGAGCTTTGCTTTCTCCTTGGATGTCGTCCTTGATTTCATCCCACAACTAATGACCAAACGGTCTTTAGTGTTCAATGTCTAAAGTCTGTTCCAAAAGTGTTTCTTATATTCAGGTGGGATAGTCTCAAGGTCATACTTTTATTTTCATGAATAAGGAATTTCAAAGAATTGATGCCTTTGAATCATGGTGTTAGTGAAGACTATTGACTATACTACGGACTTCCAGAAGAACGAAAGTCTTGATGGAGGTGCAGCTAGAGTTCTCCTTAGAGGCAAGCATGGTGAAACTTTCTCCCCTCATGTATTTTGTGCATATTTTCAGAAGGAACTGGTCCTTAGAGAAAGATAACATGCTGGGACACGCAGAGGGTTGGCAAAAGAAAAGACCCTTCAATGGGTTGGGTTGATGCCATGGTTACCACAAAGGAATCGAGCAGGACAGAAAGTGTGAGGATGTATAAGACGGAGGAAAGTCAGATCTGGGGTTCCTACAGTTGCTTTGAGTCCTGGTGAACTTGACCGAACCCAACAACATTCCTCTTCTGTTTCCAACGTCTGCATTCCAGTTACCAGTTATTATTAACGCATCGTGATTGCATGTTTGTTTAACTTCATGGTGTAAATATTTGCAGCAATGCTCCATTTCTTCATCTTATTCTTCTTTTTCAGGATTGGGGATCTTATGAGGCTATTCTACCCAGCCCTGTGGGGCAGCTACTTGTTGGGAATTGACAGCCACAGAAAGAGAGTGCTTGGTACAAGAATAAAGGGACAATCAATGGATAAACACAATGTGATTTATTCTTACATATTTGGGGATGAGCCCCAAACCAATATTCACACAGTTAACCAGTAAACCCAGATGGAGTAGTGTGTTACATGTTAGGCTACTAAAGCAAAGGTAGGTAATTTGAATTTACCAGCTGTTAAACTAAAGAAAAATGAAGTCTCCTCCCATAAAGATGTGCAGACTCACAAACCCTGCGGCGGGTCGCAATGAATCAGAATTGACTAGGAAGCACTGCGCTTGGTTTGGCGTTTTAGGATCTTCATCAATGACAGAAATATTTGAGCAGATAGATAATAAACCCATTTCAAGGTACTTATTTCTGAAGGCCCACTGATTTCTATCAGCTACACCTGTTCCTTTATTGTGACACCTCTTTGGTCTTACAGAGAGATTAAAATATTCCTCTCTTCTGAAAAGGTATACACACTAGCAACAAAATCAGCAAAATACATACATTTTTAATTAGACTCTAAATGTTGACCAATGAATCTTTATGACAATTATTGACTTTACAAAGCTCCCATGGAGTAATGTGTGGAAGAATCTGTGCATCTACATTTTTTTTAATCAATGTTTTCATTTGGGTATTTTTCTCTCCTAGTGGTCCCCCCCCTTTTTATTTTCCCAAGGAACAGAGGAGGTGGTAGATAGAGCAGTTTGTCATTCTTAAGGCCCAAGGATTATGTTTTGATTAATTAGAAAATTTGCCCATTATTTAAATGAAACTTGTCCACAGTTTCATCATCTAAGCAGCTCTGGAAAGGCAGCCGACCAGCCATCAATTCGGCTGGAGAAGAATAAATGAGCAAAGACACTGGCTGTGCTCTCGTGGGAGGCTCTCTGTCGCTATATTGTTTCTCCGGTATTAATTATCCACGTAAAAATAATTCACTACGCTGCAGTATTATCTCCCAGCTCTCAGCTCCCCTGTCAGCTGCTCCTGGCCTGCCTTTTCCTCCATGCTTCCATCTCCTGACGTCAGCAAGTGCTGCTCACTGGCGTGTTGCTCTTTGTCAATGAACACCAGGCACAGTGTTCTCGCTTTCAGCTGCGTCTGAAGGTGAGGTTACCTCTCCTGCTCACTGCAGGGGCCTCTTCTTGATAGTCATGCTCTCCTTCTCTGATTAGGGCGTTGAAACGTACTGCCAGACCTTCCTGAGCTTGGGGGATGAGATACATGGGGAGCTGTTGCTGATGGACCACTTCAGGCGTTCAGATGAGCAAAGCCACCGAGCCTGCAGGGCAGGGGAAAGGCAGAAGACAGGCAGAGAGAGGGAACGAGCACGGAGCAGACTTCTCTTGCTCCATCAAAGCTCCCCTAAACAGTTATTAGCGTTAAAGGTCTGATCAGGCCTTCCGTGTACTGCTCAGAAGGTGAAGGAGGAGAAGATCTGTTTACATGACGTGCGGGAATGACTGTGGATCCTGAGAACAGAGAGATTTCAGAGCTGCAGACATGCGCAGCCATGGGGAGAGATGTGGGGCTCCAGAGTGCTTGCTGGAGCTTCAAAGCCCTCAGTTTCAGTGCAGGCAATATTAAGGGGCTTTTTCTTAGAGTCAGATCCATGTGTTTTCCATTACAATCTGAGCCCTGTACTAGACCCAACTCATAAATGCATTTATGGGTTTGTCTACCATTAGATAGCATACTAAGATGGCTTTGCATTTTTCCTTTTTATAAAAAAACCAAGGTCGTTCTGCATAGCCACCCTCCGAATGGATGTTCTCACATTCTGCATACCCATCCTTCAGATAGAACAAGGATGCCCCCACCCTGCTTCCAGATACAGCCTCAGAAAGGCACTGGCTCTGAGCCCCACTTTGTGTCTCCCTGTACCAGGCACTGTCACCAAGCCCAACATGTGACCTGGCCAAGCCCCATTCACTCCCAGGACTCGCACTAGCTTCTCTCCTTCTCTTCCAAAAGACCTCTTCACCCTACTTCCAGCCCTTAGATCTTCTGCAGTAAGCTGTGTCCTCTCTGGGGTGAGCATTCACTACCTTGGCCAGTGTCCCCAAAAGGCCACTAGGCACCCCAGAACAAAGCTCAGTACAGTGTTCTTCCAACAATTCACAGAATGATCTCAGTGTATCCTGAAGGCCTGATACAATAATTCAGAAAATAAATGCTGTTGTTAGGTGCTATTGATTCAAGTATGACTTATAGCAACCTATGAACACCAGACCTTAACTCTCTGTAGTCTCAGCTATGGGTCAGTTCTGACTTGATGTTCAACAACAGCAACACATGTACAAAAGGCAGCTGTGGCGGTCTAGTAGGTAAGGAATCGTGCTGATGACTCAAAGGCACCCAGTTCAAATCCTCTAGTCTCTTCACTGGATAGAGATGGTCAGTCTCTTCCTGTGTGATTTGTAGCTTCTTCCCATGCAATTTGCAGTCTCTGAAATCCCACTGGAGGGTCAGCTATGAGTCAGTTCTGACTCAATGACACACACAACAGTAGAATGTACATAGGGCCCTGGAACCTTTGGGAGGGTGGCTTCTATGTTGCAGACAGTTTCGTTTCTGGCCTGCGTGCTCTCGTCAAGCACAAAGCCTATAGCTTTATGGTGTCACTGTTTCATGCTTCCCTAAAGGGTGCCTATGCCTTGACAGAATCCCCTTACATCTCATTCTAAATCAACACAAGCCTAGACCCTTCCGTTTGTCCCTGCCCCAGACTTCCCTGAATCATAAAATAATTTTCATTGCTTTTGCTTTACTTACTCGTTGCTACAATATCCTTTTTATACCAAAGTGATAAGAACCAAAAATGATATTCTAAATGAGACTCTGCTGGTTCTTTTATGTAAGGGTAGAATAATTCTCTTTGACTCAAATCCAATACTCTCTATTCAAAACGCTGAGGGACGGTGCCACGTGTTTGTATGCTTTATCATAGTCATTTTGAGCACAGCTCCCGTGTTGTAGGGTCCACACACTGCCTGAGGCTTCCAGGCTACAACTCAAATCACTTCTCGTCTCTCCCGTCACCATGTGACTAGTGCCTGAAATCTGACCCGGACAACATGAGTTTCTGGGCACTAGACTCAGTACCACCAATTTCCCCGTATTAATTAGGTCAGGTACATCAAGGCCAAATCCTTTCCACTTCAGGAAAGAAAAGTTGAAATCACTGGGCAAGCACCAACTCTCCCAGAACTTTCCATTCACTGTTTCCTTAATTCTAAGTGATAGATATCATTGTTGTTACTATTACTGTATTTAACTCTATTATTTCTGCCTCACAAAACAAAGATCACCACAAGTCGCTGCATCAGATGGAGGGCTGGAACCCAAGGCTGCCCAATTCCAAGATTGTTTGGACCACACAGCCAACCAAGCAGGGAGCAGAGGACACAAGACCTTCCTGACTGCGGCAAAATCGAGACCCAGGAAACATATGTAACAAGTTGATGAAGCAGTGTACCGTCAGAAAATTGATTCAGGAGTGAGGAATCTGAGTTAAAGACATCAGCTTGTTCTTCAGGAACAAGTTCTTAGAAAAGACCAGTTGCTTTGTTCACCATCGCAAGAACACGAAAACAGCCCAGATGTTCAACCACAATCAAAAGAATTGAGAAATTATGGTACATTTACACGATGGAATACTAAGCAGCACGCATGAGCAATGATTTTTAAAATCATTTCATAATTTGGGAGGGACTGGAGAGCATTATGCTACGTGAACTAACTCAGCTCCAAAAGGACAAATACTATAAAAGCCCAATATCGTAGAAATAGAAAGATAACTAGTAAATTGTACACGAGGATCCAAAGGGAAGGAGGAGGTAGGAGCAGAGAGGTGAGGAGGAGGAGGGGCATAATCACAGGGTTGCATAATTTAATGGGTTGGGGGAGGGGTAGGTAAAGGAAATGGGAAAGATCCAATGCAAAATACAAAGTACATAAACCTTCTAAGTAAACAGTATAAAATAAAACCTTTATTGACAACAACAAAAACCAACCCAAAAAAAGAGTGACAGAGCTACACACACACAAAGGACAGTTTGGAAAATTAAGGCTAACTCTAAATTCTACATCAGTTTCAATCTTTCTATACCACTCTACTTTCCTTTGCTTTCTTCTGTCCAAATCAAATTCTCTGTTCTTCTAAATAAGAAGCGCATTGCAATACGGACTGGGAGAGGAAAAAAGAGGGAGAAGAGAAAAAAATGCACAACAAGGTTGTTGTTGTTGTTGTT
>NW_006399774.1:9429310-9457909 GCF_000299155.1 Elephantulus edwardii
ACCAGTCCTTGGAGAAGGACGTCATGCTTGACAGGGTGTAGGGACAGCGCAGGAGGGGAAGACCCTCTTTGAGGTGGGTTAATTCAGTGACTGGGGTAATCGAGGTGGGTGTGTCTGAGACAGTGAGATTGGCACAGGACAAAGCAGAGTTTAGGGCTGTTGTACATTGGGTCTGTATGAGTCATGGGCAACTTGATGGCACATGACAACAACAATTAAAAAAACACTCCTTTTAAATATCTTTAAAAAAAGAGCAATGCCTAGAATAGGACTTTATCCTAGGAAAAGCCAGTGGAAAGGAGAGAAATGCTCTGTAAGATTGTTGTAGTTGGAGGTGCCATCCAGTCAACTGACAATGTGAACAATATGATCAATCCCATGAGCAATGAATAGGAACCCTGTCCATCCTGCACCATCCTCACTCCCACCCCCATGCCTGAGAACATTGTTACCATCACGTGTCAATACACCCTGTGGAGGGTCTTCCTCTCTTTCACTAACTCTACCCTTTCCCAGACTGACGCCTTTTGCCAAGGACATACCCAAAGTGGGTGAGATGAAGTTTCATCATCCTTGCCTATAAAGAGCACCCTGATTGCAACTTCCTCCATAGTAAATGTGTTTGTTCTTTTGGTGGTGTTGTGGTGCTGGTTGATTGCCATCGAGTCAATCAACTCATAGCTACTCTATGAACAAAACACCTAATGCCTTTCCACAACTATCGTCATTTCTCCAAGTACATAGAGTTTCCAGAGGCATGTGGTTTAGGAAGTGATGCCACTCCTGCTTCCAAACCTGTTTCACAACTGGGAGCTCCACCAAACACTGTCCACATTGGGAAACCATTATGGTATTTGATATGTCAATGGCACAAAGTTCAGCATCACAGAAAACCCAGGTTACGTCCTACAGCAAGCACATTGACGAGCGATGTGCAAAGTGGAAGAGTGCTCCTCCAGATATAACAACACTGGTCTCATTTAGCAGTGTTTAAGTGTCATCAAGTCAAATATGACTCAGAGTAAGCTTTGCACAAAAGACCTGAACTTTATTCTATAACTAACATCATTTCTATACATTTAGAGAGTTTAGAGAGTATGTAGAGTTTCCAGAGGCATCTAGTTTAGGAAGTGGATGCCACTCCTGCTTCGCAACATGAATCAATCTGGAAGCTCATCCAAACATTATATGTAATGGGTCACCATTATGGTATTTGACAAGACTATGGAACAGTGTTCAGCATCACAGCAACTCCAAGTTGTTCAGTACAACAAATAGAAAAATGACTGCTGTGACATTTAAAGAGTATTTATTAAAAAAATAATAAATTTGGCCTGTTATAGGCAATGCTCTTCTCAAATATCACTGTTAAAAGATTTTGCTTCTTTTTATTCATTTCTTTCTTATTTATTGTTTAAATTTCAGGCGTATATGAATCAGTACAAAATATCATGTCTTAGATCACCTTTAGACTGTGGTTAATAAAATTGATTTTTACAATAGTTTGAAAAACAAGCTCAAACATCAAAGATATTGGAGATGATGGTACAGGGCTGGACAATATTTTGTTTTGTTTATACTCAAGGTCAGTGTCTCAGGATAGTGCCAAAGGAGAAAATTGAACTATTGATTGAAAAATTGGCAGTTCAAATCCATCCAGGAGCCTCGGGAGTAAGACCTTGGCAATCTCCTGCCAGAAGATCATATTCTTGACCACCCTTCAAAGTACAGTCAGACTCTCCACTTTGGGGGATGGCATGGTTCAGAATAGATTCAAGAGCTTAAATAGCCACTATCAACAACAGCCCTGAACTGAATTGGTCCATTTCTTAAGCTTCTATAAAATGACTTGGTGGCATAATTAAAGCCCTATTCTTGCCAACCTCAAAGTCAGCAGTTTCAACACACCAATTGCTTTATGGGAAGAAGATGACACCATCTGCTTCCATAAAAATTTACCATCTTGGAAATCCTATGAGCCAGTTACACTCTGTTCTCTTGAGACTCTCTGAGTCAGCATCAACTCGATGGCGGTGGCATTCTTAAACGTCTACAAGCCACAGCTTCTAGAAAGCATAGACTTTGTTTGATTTACACCATTGCTACCTAGTTCTGAGCAAATCTCTGAATCTGCCTGGACTTCATACTTGTTATCTGTAAAATGAAAGGCTCTGAAGAGGTACCCTTTGTATTCACCAGAGCTGCAATCTTGATGATCTCAAAAACAGAGGTTCTGTGACAGATTATTTCCCATGATTTTAGCTCCTGTTTGCTTAAAGTGTGTCATGTTTATCATGCTTATCACAAAATACTCACAATTTCTTTTTATTTCCTTTCTCTGCATTTCCTTGTTTTCCTCAGAGTGAAAGCATATGGCAAAACAAGGAACCAAAAGACTCTGCCCACTTCTGCATCCCTGTCAGACTCCCGTGTGGGTGAGACCAACTGCCCTCCTACTGCTGTGTCAGCGACAGGGGGGCCCTGGGGAAGGGCCTCTGATCCGATTCCGCAGCTCCACTAGTCACCCTTGACCATGTGCAGCAGTTACCATGGCAACCATCCCACAGTTCCCCTTGGAGGCCACAGGTCACCACTGCAGATGCCACTACCAGCATGCACATACTCTCCACCTCCCTGGCCTGCTTCTGACTCAGCAGCAGTATTCCCTGCGCCCCAGCAATAGGAGACCAAAAGATGTCAAGTGCAAAGCAGACCCTGGTGGGGAGTTTCTGGCCTCCTAACTCTCTCATACACAGACTGGGCACTAGATCCCTCCCCTGTGGTGGGAGACAATCCATGGGATACTCCCAGAAGATGGACTTGCCAGGCACCGAACAGCACAGAAATCCCAGCAGTTCCCCACCGCACTATGGATTCCAAGTCATCGTCTTCTCAAAATTCAAAGAAAACAGCGAGCCTCACGTTTACTAATGCAGAAGCCCAACCCTGCTGCCTTTCGTGGGTTCCAATCCACAGAGGTCTTCCATGGTAGCCTAGGCAAAGCCACTGGATTATTGAGGCTGTAGGTTTCAGCGGGCGGAGACTGCCTTATCTCTCTCCCGCAAAATCCCTGGGTTGGAGCAGCCAAAGGTAGGGTTCATAGTTCAACACTTAATTCACTACCAGCATTTAACCACCAAGTAGAGGGCGAAGGAAAACACGGGACACCTCCAGTGAGATGGATTGATATCACCCACATCAATGGGTCTGAATATACCCATGGTCAAGACGATGGTGTAGCATCAGGCAACACTATGTGCTATTAATAAGACCCCCACGACTTGGAGCCAGCTTGATGGCTTACCAACCTCACCAACATTATGAAGATGGGCATCTAAGTAGATTTGGGTTTAGGAGTCTGGAGTGAGGCTTGAGAGTTCCCAAGTGATGATGCCACCACTGCTGGTCCAGAGACCACACTTCGAGGAGCAAAGTCTTAGCCCACACCGCTCCTGCCTATAAACCTGGCCCTGCCCAGTCGTGACATTTATTGTTTCAAGAGGGAATCAGAGTAAATATTAGCTGATTCAAAGCATATGTTTCTCCAGGGCTGAAACATCTATTTGATGCATTATCATTCATTGAGAGCTTTCTCTTTGCATACACACTCAGACATACATGTGCGTGCACGTTCTCCACACAGTGGGCCCTGCAATGCAGGGGTTTCTTAGTCTGTTTCTTAAAGAAGAGCACTAAGACACAGCGACCCTTAGGTTAAAGAGTCAAAGAGTGGCACTACCAACTCAAAGGCAGGTGACTCAAATCCAGCAGTTTCTCCAAAGGAGAGAGATGAGCAGTCTCCTCCCAGGCAATTTAGAGCCTCTGGAAAGCCACGGGAGGGTCAGCTCTGAGTCAGCCATGAGGGTCAAGAGCAATGAGCTGTGCTTACAGAACAGAGTTGTTTAATGTCTTAGCCAAGGTAACATTGTTCGTGAGTGGCAAAGCCAGGATTTGAACCTAAAACCCTAAATACTTCTCTCCTCATTCTGCTTTCCTTCAGGTAACTTCCCAGCAAGCAACACACAGAAGAGATGTGAGCACACAGAAGAGGTGTGAGAACACAGAAGTGGTGTGAGTACACAGAATGGGTGTGAGCACATGGAAAGGGTGTGAACACACAGAAGGGGTGTGAGCACGCAGAATGGGTGTGAGTACACAGAATGGGTGTGAGCACACGGAAGGGGTGTGAACACACAGAAGGGGTGTGAACACACAGAAGGGGTGTGAGCACACAGAATGGGTGTGAGTACACAGAATGGGTGTGAGCACACAGAATGGGTGTGAGTACACAGAATGGGTGTGAGCACACAGAAGGGGTGTGAACACACAGAAGGGGTGTGAGCACACAGAATGGGTGTGAGCACACGGAAGGGGTGTGAACACACAGAAGGGGTGTGAGCACACAGAAGGGAAGTGAGCATGCACAATGGGTGTGAGCACACAGAAGAGGCATGAACACATAGAAAGAGCATGAGCACACAGAAGAGGTGTGAATGCACAGAAGGGGTGTGAACATGCAAATTGGGTGTGAGCACACAGAAGGGGTGTGATAACACAGAAGAGGTGTAAACACACGGAAGGGGTGTGAGCAAACAAAAGGGGTGTGAGCACACAGAAGGGGTGTGAGCACTCAGAACAGGCATGATCACATACAAGATGTGTGAGTACACAAAAAAGGTGTGAGAACAGAGAAGAGGTATGAGAACACAGAAGTAGTGTGAGAACACAGAAGTGGTGTGAACACATAGAACGGGCGTGAGCACATAGAAAAGATGTGAGCACACAGAAAAGGCATGAGGACATAGAACAAGCATAAGCACACAGAAGAGGTGTGAACATAGAGAATGAGTGTGAGCACATAGAAGGGGTGTGATAACACAGAAGAGGTGTAAACACACAGAAGGGGTGTGAGCAAACAAAAGGGGTGTGAGCACTCAGAAGAGGCATTATCACATACAAGACGTGTGAGTACTCAAAAGAGGTGTGAGAACAGAGAAGAGGTATGAGAACACAGAAGTAGTGTGAGTACACAGAAGTAGTGTGAATACGCAGAAGTGGTGTGAACACATAGAACGGGCGTGAGCACATAGAAGGGGTGTGAGCACACAGAAGAGGTGTGAACATACAGAAGAGGTGTGAGCACACCAGAGAGGTGTGAGAACACAGAAGAGGTGTGAACACATGGAAGGGGTGTGAGCACACAGGAGAGGAGTGAGCATGCAGATTGGGTGTGAGCACGCAGAAGAGGCATGACCACATAGAAGAGGTGTGTCATCAAGTTGAAACTAATTCATAGCTGATTCTCCAGTGCGATTTTAGAGGTCACGAATCTCATGGGAGAAGACTGCTCATTTCTTGCTCAGAGAAGCTGGTGAATTTGAACCACCTGCTTTCAAGTTGAGAGCATCACTCTGTGCCTGTTAGGCCACTAGAGCTCCCTAAGATGAAGTAAAGTAATAGTTTATTGATTGTTGTTGTTCTTGTTGTTGTTATGTGCCATTGAGTCACTTGCAACTCATAGCAACCCTATGCACAACAGCCCTGACTGCTGCTCTATGCTGAGCCAACTTCATTGTCTCTGACAGAACAACCCCCATTTCCCCAGTCACTGAGTCAATCCATCTTGTGGAAAACAAGAGGAGGTAGCTTTATAGAGGTGGAAATTGCAACATAAGGTCTGCTCTATGCTGTTGCTGCTTTACAATTATTTTCATTTTTTTATTTTTTTAATTTAGTTTGTTTATTTTTCATTTCAATGAACATCTACAGAGATTTTAGAATTCCATTCATTCATTGTTGCACTCTTCTCCCCGCACAAACCCCTCCCCCCTTCCCCCCTTATTTTCATTTATTTACTCTTTTGAACAATATGATATGTGAGAAAAACCTCTGATCCTCTCCCTCTACCACAAGTTTTTGACCCTACATTGCAGGTTTTTTCCATATTATAAGAACAAAAATTGTCAAACTTGACTGTGTCTACAAATTTTATGAAGCTCATTATAATAGGAAGATCTTTGATTCAGTAAATCTAGCGTGGATGCAAAATTCAACCCTTCCAGCGAGCTCCCCAGTAATGCTGAAGTTGCTGATCTCCACACTTCGCTGGGAGTACCAAGGCTCTGATACAAGGGGCAGAGAGCGCAGCCCTGACAACGTAAGGCAGCCTGCAGCCTCAGCTTTGCTCTCTCGCCTCTTTGCTTTCAAAAAAGGAAATTCCATCAGTTTAGATCCATCAGCCCCTCCACAGGAGAAAACTTGAGGCAGTCTGATCTCATAAGATTGTACAGCCTTCAAAAGGAGAGAGGGAAAGGCTGTGGGGGGTGGGGAAAGGGCAAGTAGGGAA
Organism: Elephantulus edwardii; assembly: GCF_000299155.1. NCBI lineage: Eukaryota > Metazoa > Chordata > Mammalia > Macroscelidea > Macroscelididae > Elephantulus > Elephantulus edwardii. The sequence goes on from NW_006399774.1 coordinate 9,435,657, forward strand.
GTCACGAGGATAGCTGAGGATAGAGGCAGATGGAGGCAGTGAGTAATAATAGGAAAGATTCAACCGGGACTTTAAAAGACAGGTTAATGGATAGGCATGGCTCAACAGTAGTTAGTTATATAAAATACAGTGCATATAAATGATTGGATAAAGCACAATGTAAATGAGCAAAACAAAAGGTAAATGAAAGGTTGTGTAAAACACAATGCATGTGCATGAAACACAATGTATATGAGAGATTGTACGCAAACCATTAAAAAATATGAGAAGAGATAAAAACAATAATGTGGAGGAAGAAGGGAAAGAGATAGCAAAGGTTAGTTCAGTACTGATCAAATCACATATGCCGAGCACAGACGGTTGTTCTACAAAATTTTAATGCTCAGTCAGTATTGTCAGGTTTATCTTAAAAAGAAAAATGGGAATCCCAAAACGTTTGATTGTGCTTAGTGAAGCCTATACTTGAAGCAAAGAGGCAGTCATCAGAACTGAGCAAGGAAACACTGCATGGTTCAGTATCGAGAAGGGTGTCTTCCAGGAATGTATTCTGTCTCCATCCCTTTTCAATCTGTATGCAGAACAGATCATGCAGGACACTGGGCTACACGAGAAAAAATGTGGCATCAGGGTTGGAGGAAGATTCATAAACAACTTGGGTTATGCAAATGACACAATCCTGCTTGCCGAAACTGAGGAGGACCTGAAGCGCTTGCTGCAGAAGGTCAAGGACTGTAGCCTTCAATATGGATTGACGCTCAATATCAAGAAAACAAAGATTCTCACCACTGAGTCAATTGGCAGCATCATTATGGATGGTGAAGAGATTGAGATTGTTAACAGTTTTAGTTTGCTTTGTTCCACAATCAACACTCTTGGTACCAGCAGCCAGGAAATCAAGAGACAAATTACATTGGGAAAGACATCTGTCAGGGACCTCTCCAGAGTACTTAAGAGCAATGACATCAGGCTGGAGCCTAAGGTGTGTCTGATCCAGGTCATATTCTTTGCAATTGCATGCTATGTGTCAGAGAGCTGGACAGTGACTAAGGATGATAGTAGGAGAATTGAGCCTTTCAGCTGTGGTGCTGGAGAAGTGTATTGAATATGCCATGGACTGCTAGGAGAAGAAACAGGTTTGTCCTGGAGAGGGTGAAACCAGGCTGCTCCTTAGAGGTAAGGCTTCTGAAGCTTTATCTGGTATATTTTGGGCTTGTTGCAAGGAGGTACCAGTCCTTGGAGAGTGACATCATGTTTGAGAGAGTGGAGGGATAGGGCAAGAGAGGAAGACCCTCGATGAGATAGATCAATTCAGTGATTGGGGTAATGGGAGTAGGTGTGTCAGAGACAGTGAGGTTGGCACAGGATAGAGCAGGGTTTAGGGCTCTTGTACACAGAGTTGCTATGAGTCACAAGCAACTCGACGGCATATAACAAGAATAATAAGACCATTATTATAGAATGTGTATGAGGATCCAAGGACCGGAAGGGTGCAGAAGGGTAGAGCAGGAGGTTAATCATAGGGTCTTACAATTTGGTGGATGGAGGGATGGGCGGATAAAAGAATGGGAAAGATCTGGTGTGAAAACAACGTATATGAACTTTGTAAATAAACCAATATAAAATCAAAATTTTCTTTTAAATAAAAATGTTTTGGATTTTTAAAAAATTTCTGACTTAAGGTGGTATCTCAGAAATGGTAATGGGTGTCTTTTCCATTTTTGTGGTTTTGTTTTTATTAACCTAAAAGTTAGTAGTTCAAAGCCCTGCAGAAGTCCCGCAGAAGAAAAGGCCTAACAACTTACTCTCCTAAAGATTGTTGCCAAGAAAGCCCTACTCAGTCATACATAGGGTCTGTGCAGGGGAATGACCTGGTGACACAAAACAACAGACTGGAGAAAGGTGGTGCTTTCTGACCCTGTTCACAGGATTGTCTGGTCAGCACAGGAGCTGCCTGAGGCCTAGACGCTCTTTGATACGCCCTCCCTCAGCTCCCTAACCCCACAGAGGCCTTCCTCTAGGACTATCTCCTGAGGACCCTGTGGGGTGACGGGAGAGCATGAGCTTTGTGGTCAGGTGAGCCAGACCGCAAGGAGGACTTCACTGCTCATCATCCAAGTGACATTAGGCATCTTATCTTTTTTTATTTTTTTTGCTTTGGGGAGTTTTTTAGATAAAATTTTTATTTTATGGTGGTTTACTTGCAAAGTCTGTATACATTGTTTTTCACATGGATCTTTCCTATTTCTTTTACTCACCCCTCCCTCTATCCATCAAATTGTGTGACCTAGGATGACCCTTCTGCCCATTTTCACCCCTCTGCTCCTACCCTTCCACCCTCCCCCCCAGATCCACATACATGTTTTATTAGTTATCTATTCACCATAAATGGTCTTATGTAGTATTTGTCCTTACGGAACTGAGTTAGTTCACTTAGCATAGTGCTCTCAAGTCCCTCCCAAGTTGGGTAGTGATTATCAAAATCATTGCTTCTGCATGCTATGTCATTTTCCATCATGAGAATGTATCATAATTTCTCAATCCATTCAATTGTGGTTGAACATCTGGGCTGTTTCCATGTTCTTGAGATGGTGAACAATGCTGCTATGAACACTGGTGTGCAAGTCTCCATTTGTTGTGGGGTTTTTTTGGTGAGGTTTTTTTTCTATTTTTAACATTTTCTTTCTCTTTTGAGTGAACTGAGACAATCTCTGTATTGTATTGTTGTTGAGAAGATGAGACAATAAGTGTAAAATGCCTGTGTTACAAGCCAGACCCACAGCTGTTGTCATTTCCAGGTGCCCTCAAATCTAGTGCGGCTCATAGCAACCCTGTGAACAACAGAGCTGAACCCTGCCCTACCCTGAGCCCTCCTCCCAAACTCTGACATGCACAAGCCATTGCACCTTTGTGACATCACTTTGTGATATCTGACATCACTGTGTCAGTCCACCTGCTTGACGGTCTTCCTCTGACACAGTAGTGTCAAAAATCACAACAGGAACTTACTGTCCACACACAAATATACTCAGCTGGAACACCATTTCTTTTTCTGAAGAGTTTGAGTCAATTGACTCAGATCCCTCAAAGGCTAAGGAAAATCCAACCTCCACAGCCAAGGTCGTGGTTAGGGAAGGGACCAGCAGATCACTTCCTGACAGATTCAGCTACCTCCTTGGACTGCGTAAGGAGGAAGCCAACACCCCCATCCCACAAGGCATGCTTGGCACCTGGGAAAATCCAAACCTTTGCCATCAACTCAATTCTAACTCATGGTACCCCCCGAGTGCTGTAAAGTAGAATGACACTCTGTGGGGTTTTCTTAGCTGTCGTCACCATGGAAGCAGATCACAAAGCCTTTCTTCTGTGGTAGCCTGGATGGAATCAAACAACCTTGAGGTTAGCAGTGGAGTGTACACCCTTTAGACCACCCAAGGATCTTATACCTGTAGGGAAGATTTTAAGTGAGGACTGAAGGTGACTTAGATCACGTGCCAGCAAAAAGCCACCATTCTATACCCTCAATGTAAATCCCTCTGAGGTCTGTTGAGGAGGAGCTAGTGAGGTCACCTGCCACAGGCAGGGCCAGGGCAGCTGGAAGGTGCGTCCCCAGGACAGTGAAGGGGGATCTACAAGGCATCGTCACACTACGGCTAGGAGTGTCCTCCTCCTGAAGAGAAAATAATATTTTTGCTGTGCTTTTTGTGCTTACTAGGAGCACTGGTGGTGCAGTGCATATGTGCCAGAATGTTAACCCAAAAGTCAGTGGTTCGAATCCACCAGCTATCCCTCAGGAGAAAGATGAGTGGTCTCCTCATATCAAGATTTACTGCTTCAGAAACATATGGAGTCATAACAGAGACGTGTGTGTGTGTGTGTGTGTGTGCGCGCGCGCACACACACTGGCAGGAGCTTTACTGTGGCCTTTGCATTATGTTCAGGTATATATTTTAGGAAAAAATTCATTATAAAGGATTTGGGGCCCCTGGGGACAAGTGCCTATTACACACCTGTAATGGCGTGCAGTCTATAGCCTATGATAACTGTAGGTTCCAATCCTGAGTCCTCTACACGTAACTCAATATGAAAGATGGAAGGCGAAGAGGGGTAAGGGAAGAGGGGCAGATCTTGGGTTTGGTTATCAATCGCTTTCCCCTCCTGCGTTCGCTGCTGCACTCTGCTTTCTGAAGGGCCTAGGACCTGGCCACCAGCACAGCTGGGAACTCCATTAAAGGATGTAGATTCCTGCCTGCAGCTCCAGATCCACTGTCAGAATCCAGAGGGAGGGACGGGCAGGGGTCCAGACAGTCAACTCACCAGAAATGTCTCATCAACACACAAAGGTTTGGAAAGTGACATTGTTGAGGACTGAGTCCTGTCCTCTCTTTAACAAAAGCTTGTTTACCATGATGCATGGCTGGCTCTACTTGTTTTGAGGACTTGGTTTTTGAGCACTGGGCGCCTCGCCTCTTCTTAAAGAGCCCTGATAGTCCAGAGGGAAGCGCTGAGCTGGTAACCAAAAGGTCATGGGTTTGAACTCACCAGCTATTCCTTGAGAAAGATGTGGTGGAATGCTTCCAGAAAGGTCACACCCTGGGGAACACTGGACAAGCCTCTTTTAACTTATAGGACTTATTATCCTACATGACCCTGTTCTTGTTGTTCTTGTTGTTGTGTGCCATGGAGTCAGAACCAACCCACAGCTGACCCCCCGGTGGGTTTTCAGAGGCAGAAAATTGTGCAGCAGGAGATTATCTATCCTTCTCCCAGGGAATAGCTGGTGGATTTGAACCACGTGCCTTTAGGATTGCAGTACAGCTTCTTGCTTCTAGGCCACCAGAGCTCCTTATATGACCCTATAAAATACCCTGTAGAATAAGGTCATGAGTCAAAATGGACCTCATGGCAGTGAGAATGAAAGGGTGATTCCTGGGTAAAGCGGTCTGAGGTGGACTGGTTGAAGGGTCATCTGAGAGGTTTATAGCCAGATGGTCTCTGTAAGGAGGAAGGGGTGTGTGTGCGTGTGTGCGTGTGTGTGTTTGTGTGTGTGTGTGCGCATGTGTGTGTGTGTGAAGAAAAGAGGAAGAAGTCAGGGGGAAAGAGGTGAAGTTTGCCAGGAGTCTTCCAGTTTCTGGGTCCCAGTAGCCACTCTGTCCCCCGGGTGTAGCTGAAGCAGGTGAAAAGTTCCAGCGAGCCTACTTCTCTGGATGTCCCTGCTCCCCCTTCCTTCTCCCCATGGACGCTGGATCTGGAGAGCTGCTCACCTCTGTGAAAAGCCCAACTTCCCAGAACAGAGATGTTGTTTGGTTAGCTGCTAAGGATTTCCCTTTTCCTCTACCCTGGGGCCAGCCCTCCCCTGGCACTGCCCACTTGGAGCCCATCTCCTCCTCACTCCACATTCCTCACAGCTGGACCACCCTCCCACCTGCCCACTGCCTGCCATCACCGCCATTCACAAACACACACAACCCTCCAACACACACATCACTCGCCGGCAGCCATCAACCTTGGCTGCACTCCTGAATCATCTCAGGAGTTTTTAAAAAGTAATGACTCCTGGATCCTCGCTCCAGAGGATGTGACACAATTGGTCAGAGGTGTGTCTTGGATATGGGAGAGTAGAAGAACACAGCAAGTGATTCTAAAACAGAGCCAAGACTGAGCTACTCTGTCTAGCTCTGAGAATAACCACGGCGCAGAGAAATGGGTGTCCAGATGACTTCATCACCGTTGCCTCGCAGGATCACTGGGGAAGCTTTGAACATTGCTCAAGCCCTGTGACTCCACCTGCTGCTGCTGGGGGGAGACACGTCGGTGGCTGGTAACCAAAGGTCAGCAGATCAACCCCACCAGTGTCCGTTCTACGCCTATAGCCTTAGACAACTCCATGGGCAGTTCTGCTCTGTCCTGAAGGCTCTCTAAGAGTCAGTCTCAGCTCAACAGTGGAGGCTTTTGGCTTGAGATGAATCCCAGATCAATCAAATTAGAGTCTCTGGAGGTGAGATTGAAATGTCGTTATGTCATCAAACTTCCCAGGTGATCCTCGTGCTCAGCAAGAATGGACACCCCTTCTGTAGACCAGGCAGGCCCAGCTGCTGCCTCAAGGAGGAAGGCAGAGAAACGAGTAACATATTCTCCGCTTACAGAGACGTAACAACGAGGGGCCCTTTCTAAGGCTCTGATTATACTTTATGTGTTTGACTATCTTTTCTGACTGTTAGCTAGTTACCTGCATGCCAATATTTGTGCATAGGCTCTAGGAGTTTACCGTCAATAGAAATGCCACCTGCAGACTTAAACAGGGCTATTATCTGGTACAATGTCGACATGATTGCTTCTGTATTACAGAAAGATTTTATCTGCTGGTCTTTCACTGTATTCAGGCCGTGGGAGAGGAGAGAGCCTAGGAGACTCAGAGCACATTAACAAGGCTGGCTGAGGAAATACATGTGGGGTTTCAGAAAATCGCCTGCCTGCACTGTCAGCCTTTCCCTCATATTTTAGATCGTTAGAGGGAGCTCTGGTGGCCCAAGTGGCAAGAAGCTGTGCTGCGATCCTGAAGGCACATTGTTCAAGACCACTAGCTGTTCCACAGGAGAAAGATGGGCAATCTCCTCTCATGAGATTAACCGCCTCTGAAAACCCACAGGAGGGTCAGCTATGAGTTGGTTCCAACTCTGAAGTACACAACAACAAATATACACACACATACACACACATGTGTTTTTGTTAGTTGTTGTCAAGATGAATGCGATGCAAAGCAACCCTATGAAAAACAGATCTGAAGTCTGTTCTATCCTGTTCTGTCCTCATCATCTCTGACATACCTGAGCCCATTGCTGAAGTCACTGTGTCAGTCCATCTGGTTGAGGGTCTTCCTCTCTTTCACTGACCCTCCACTTATCCAAGGTCCCTTTGCAAGGAATAGCCTCCTCTAACAATATGTCCAAAGCATGTGTGACAAAGCTTCGTCATCCTTACCTCTTGGGAGCATTCTGGCTGGACTTTCTCCCAGACAGAATCACTTGTTCTTTTGGCAGTCCATGGGAAATCCAGCACTCTTCTCCAACACCACAGCTCAGAGGCAATGATTCTTCTTCTGTCATCCTGATTTATTTTCCAGCTCTCAAATGCATAGCAAGTGATTGAGAAGATCATGACCTGAATCAAGTGCACCTTAGTCATTAAATCAACATCCACCATTGCTCTTCGGGATTTTGGAGACGTCCCTTACAACAGATTTTCCCAATGCTATATAGCTATCTCCTGGCTGGCAAGAGAAAAACAGTTCTGTCCTAGAGAGGGTGAAGTCAGGTTACTCCCTAGAGGCAAGGATTTTGAAACTGTGTTTCACATACTTTGGTCATGTCGCTAGGAGGGATAAGTCCTTGTAGGAAGACATCAAGCACGGAAGAGTAGAGGGTCAGAGAAGGACAGGAAGATGCTGGACAAGATAGACTGAGCCAGTGACTGTGGCAATGGGACAGTTGTATCAATGACAGTGAGACTGGCTTAGATAGGGTAGGGTTCAAACTATTGTGCATTGGGTTGCTAGAAATTGTAGTTGACTCACTGGCACATAACAATAATAATAGATATACCTTTTCAATCTGTATGCAGAACAGATCATCTGAGATGCTGGGCTGTACAAGGAGGAATGTGGCATCAGGATTAGTGGAAGAATCATCAACAACCTGTGTTATGCAGATGACACAACCCTGTTTGCTGAAACTGAGGAGGACCTGAAGCACTTGCTGCAGAAGGTCAAGGACTGCAGTCTTCAATATGGATTAAAGCTCAATATCAAGAAAACAAAGATTCCCACCACTGGGCCAATTGGCAGCATCAGTATGGATGGTGAAGAGATTGAGATAGTTAACAGTTTTCTTTTACTTAGTTCCACAGTCAACACTCTTGATAATAGCAGCCAGGAAATCAGGAGATGAATTGCATTGGGAAAGTCAGCTGTGAGGGACCTCTCAAGAGTACTGAAGTGCAACGACATCAGGCTGGAGACTAAGGTGCGCCTGATCCAGGCTATAGTCTTTGCAATTATGTGCTATGCATCGGAGAGTTGGACAGTGAATAGGGATGATAGAAAGATAATTGATGCCTTTGAACTGTGGTGCTGGAGAAGAGTGTTGAATATACCATGGACTGCAAGGAGAACAAACAGGTTGGTCCTGGAGAGCGTGAAGCCAGAATGCTCCCTGGATTCAAGGATTCTGAAGCTTAGTCTGACATACTTTGGGCATGTTGCAAGGAGGGACTGGTCCTTGGAGAGGGACACCATGTTTGGGAGAGTGGAGGGACAGCGCAGGAGTGGAAGACCTTCAATGAGATGGATTGATTCTGTGAGTGGAGTGGTGGGAATGAATGTGTTTGAGACAGCGAGGTTGGCACAGGATAGAAAGGCATTTTAGGGCTCTTGTACATAGGGTCGCTATGAGTCACAATCGACTCGATGGCACATAACAACAACAATATATGTTAAGTTGTTGCTTTTGATTGCCTTTGAGTCAAGCACAACTCATATCAGCCCTGTGAACAAAAGGCCTGAAGCCCCTCTACAACTATAGACATTTATCAAAGTTCATAGAGTTTACAGAGGCATGTTGTTTGGGAAGTGAATACTCACATGTACAAAATGTTGTTGTTGTTGTTATGTGCCGTCGAGTCGCTTGCGACTCATAGCGACCCTATGTACAACAGCCCTAAACTCCACTCTGTCCTGTGCCAATCGCACTGTCTCTGACACTCCCATCCCAATTATCCCAGTCACTGAATCAATCCACCTCATAGAGGGCCTTCCTCTCCTGCGCTGTCCCTCCACCCTCCCAAGCATGATGTCCCTCTCTAAGGACCGGTCTCTCCTCACAACATGTCCAAAGTATGTTAGATGGAGCCTCAGAATCCTTGCCTCCAAGAAGCCACCCGGTTTAACCCTTTCCAGGATGAATCTGTTTGTTTTCCTAGCAGTCCATGGTATTCTCAATACTCTTCTCCAGCACCACAGCTCAAAGGCATCAATTCTCCTTCTATCCTCCTTGGTCATTGTCCAACTCTCTGATGCATAACAAGTGATTGCGAAGACCATGGCCTGTATCAGACGCACCTTATATATTGTAAATATAAATTAACACTTACATGTTGTTATTACTGTTAAGTACCACTGAGTTGACCATGAGTCATAGGCCTTATGCATAATAGCTCTGAACACTGCTCTATCCTGGACCAATCTCACCATCTCTAACATACCTACACTCAGTACCTCAGCTACTGTGTCAATCCAGATCATCTGGGGTTTTCCTCTCCTGGCTCTCCCTCCACCCATCCAAACATGAAGCCCTTCTCGAAGGACTGGACAGTCATGGCATCATGTCCTAAGTATTTGAGACAGAGACTCAAAATCCTTGCCTCCAAGGAGCAACTTACCCTCACTCTTTCCAGGAGAAGATAAACATATTGATTACAGATATTTGAGATTCTCTGCTTGGTACGGCCGACTAAATATTGGACTGCTGATTTAACTGGCTCAGGATAGAGCAGGGTTCAGAGCTATTGTGCATAGGATCACTATGAATCAGAATCCACTCAATGGCACATAACTACAATAATGAAAAGATCAAGGGTGTGAATCCACCAGCCTATCTGTGGGAGGAAGATGACACAATACGCTTCTGTAAAGATTCACAGTTAGAAACCCTAAGGATGGTTCTTCTCTACTCCACAGGGTCACTGGTTGGAATGGACTTGACAGCAGTCAGGTGTATGTTTTGAGTGACTGTCTGTAGTTGTTACTATGATCCAGTCACCTCTCGCTCATGGGCTTTCTCACCCACAAGAAAAGCACTGTCCCATCTGGTGCTATCCCCGTATGAGTTGTGATCCTCAGAAGTCTCCAGTCTTTTGTTCCTAGTCCACCTTGTCAGAAGCCTCTGCTGAAATCTGCTTAACATGACTGCAACAATCAAGCCCCCCCCTTACAGCAAGGTGGTGGCTGAGTACGGGGTGCATTGGCAGGAATTTAAATCAAGTCTGCCCCATGGGAAACAAAAAATTATGTTTCCAATGTCCTCACTTTGAAAAGTGTAGAATTACTTCATTACCTACTTATCACAAGAAGCAAGGGAGAGTGCAGTAATATAGTGTAGTTTTTAAAATATACATAATGACACTTCACCCCAAGCCATACACCCTAAGAAACAAAGTGTAGACAGAAACACAATCTCTCAAAAACATACAATGAAATGAATTAAAAGCAAAATCCCACTAAAATAGTCTACTTTTAAAATTCCTATATTTATTGTTTATGTATACTGCTCTCATGTTTACTTTTGTTCATATTTCCTGAGTAATGTATTAGAGAGTGAATTCTTTACTTGTTGAAACACTAGGGTGCAGTTTATAGGTTTTGAAACCTCCCTTGACTCCCTTTTATCTGCACTCTTATTCCCTTATCTTCACTTTCTTACTGAATCAGCTCTTTCCCATGGGTCAGACAGCATGCAGAAAAGGAATTTTCTGGAATTGCCAGGCTCTCTTTCATGTAGTGACTATTTTGATGAGGTCTCTAAATTGAGAGAATTGGAAATATTTAACTGTTTTGGAGACTCTATAAGGAGGAATGTGGCATCAGAATTGGAGGAAGATTCATCAACAATTTGCTCTATGCAGAGGGCACAACCTTATCTGTTGAAAGTGAGGAGGTGCAGAAGTATCTGCTGCAGAAGGTCAAGAACTGTAGTCTCCAATATAGACGGCAGCGCAACATTAAGAAAACAAAGATTCTTATCACTGGGCCAATTGGCAAGACCACGACATATGAAAAAGAAATTGATATTATTAAGAATTTTAGCTTACTCAGTTCCACAATCAGTTGGCAACAGCAGTTAAGAAATCAAAAGATGAATTTGGAAAAGTCTGCTGCCAGGGACATCTCCAGAATGCTATAGAGCAATGATATCAGTCTAGAGACTAAGGTGGACCTGATCCAGGCCATGGTCTTTGCAGTTACTTGATGGCAGAGAATTGATACCTTTAAGCTGTGGTGTTAGAGAAGAGTACTGAACATACCATGGACTACCAAAAGAACAAACAACTCTGCCCTGAAGAACGTGAAGCCAAGCTGCTCCTTGGAGGCAAAGATTTGACACTCCACATAATTTGGGCATTTGGTCAGGAGGGACCAGTTCATGGAGAAGGACAGCGTACTCGGAAGGGTGGAGAGACAGCACAGGAGAGGAAGATCCAGAATGAGATGGATTGACCCAGTAACTGGGGTAATGGAGGTAGGTGTGTCAGAGAGAGAGAGAGACTGGCTCAGGATAGGGTAGGGTTCAGTCACAAGTGATTCAATAGTGCACAACAATACATCAACAACAACAAGTTATGCTAGCCAAAAACCCAGTGGTTTGCATCTACTAATCATTCCACAGGAGAAAGCAGTAGTCTGCTTTTATTAAGACCTGTAGCCTTGGAACTTGACAGAGGGCCCCATAAGCAGCAATCAGCTCAATAGCAATGGATTGAGGTTGGCTTTTGGTCATATAGTACAGATATGTTTACAGGTTTCCCCTTTATCAATCTTTCTTTCCCATTGAGAACATGTAGATTTTTCCACTGGTAATAGACCCTCCCCAGTTTTGTCCAGTCAGGTACAGGATAGCTGAATATAAAGAATTACCTAAGCATGCAATCTTCGTAAGAAGCATTCTGTCAGGGGCATAGAGCAGAGGTCTACGTAGCAGATAATCTTCACAATGACAAGGTTGTGTATCTAAGAAGGGGGAGCCCAGAGGCCTGAACTGTAAAGTGGTACGGCTAAGCCAGAGGCTGTGTCTCTCTGGTGGTTAAAATCCACCATGATTCTGAAGGACCAAGATGTGTAATCTCCTCCCGTGCCATTTATAGCCTTGGAAATGAAGGATCAGCTATGAGTCAGTTCCTACCCAAGGCAACGAGAATGATAGACAGTGAGCCAACTAAGAAAAGACTGAATGAAATTTCTCTCACACTCTTACTCTCAGAAACGAGAAATCCTAAGGGTCATGATTCTGGCCTCCCTTTGGCACAAATTCCTTCTAATCATCTCTGTGCAATGATGATTTAAAAAGGAATCAACATCGACGCTACACAAAAAATGATGACAACATCAAAGAGGGATTAATTCATTAAAAAACAGTGGCAGAAAATGCAAGAACAAAAAAAAGTTTCTTCTTCAGTTTTAATTGAAATTATTTTATGTCTTTAAAATTAATTTTTCAAGTCTGAAATTTCGCGTTAATGTGTGTGAGTGTGTGCTCTGACACTGAAGGCAGCATTTCGGAGACATCTGTTCTAAGGATCTCTTCTCTGAGTAGAACATTTTGATATGCTCCAGTTGTGTGGTAAACTCCACTTGGCAAAACCTCAGAGGGAGAAGGCAGTTCTCAGATTTGAATTTCAGAGCCCTGCCAGTGGAAAGAGCTGTTCAAAAATGTTTCTTACTTTTTTGGAGAGGGATTAGAAATTTTCCTTTTCCAGATTGAGGGAGTGGGGAGAATGTATCCGGAATTTTTGAAAGAAGAAAAGAAGTTATGGGAGATTTGAAAATCAGTAGAGAATGACTTCTGGTTTTGAGTCACATCTGAAGCACTTCAGCTAAGAATTCCTTCAACTGCCTGTGACCATTTGATCTGCCCACATGGTCAACTCAGTGAGCTAAACCCGAGGTAAGAATGTGGACGGCAGGTAAAGGTTTATGCTGAGTATCCCAAAACCATGCTTTCCCATTAAGCTATTACTAATATGTTGACAAATGAAGGAGAAAGAAATGGAGCTGTTCTTTAATTCTTCTTTGAATTAAAATCTTGCATCCAATGTGTTGTTATACAATTCAGCCATTTGAACTATTACTACCTCTGTAGAATTTTATTTCTGTAATTCAGGCCTGGGAAATTCCTAGGAATGAGTATGTTGAGTTGGAATAGATATCTGAGACAAGATTCCTATGATTAGCACACCTAATTATGTTGTTGCTGTTTTTGTTATGTGCCGTTGAGTCACTTGGGACTCATGTACAACAGCCCTAAACCCTGCTCTGTCCTGTGCCAATCGCACTGTCTCTGACACACTCATCCTGATTACCCCAGTCACTGAATCATTCCACCTCACAGAGGGCCTTCCCCTCCTGTGCTGCCCCTCCACCCTCCCAAGCATGATGTCCTTCTCCAAGGACTGGCTCCTCCTTACAACATGTCCAAAGTATGTCAGACAAAGCCTCAAAATCCTTGCCTCCAAGGAGCCACCGGTTTGACCCTTTCCAGGATGAATCTGTTTGTTTTCCTAGCAGTCCATGGTACTCTCAATACTCTTCTCCAGCACCACAGCTCAAAGGCATCAATTCTCCTTCTATCCTCCCTAGTCATTGTCCAACTCTCTGATGCATAACAAGTGATTGCAAAGACCATGGCCTGTATCAGAGAGAGGCACCTTATTCTCCAGAGTGACACCATCGCTCTTCAACACTTTGGAGAGGTCCCTAACAGCAGACTTTCCCATCACAATACATCTTCTAATTATAGGTTCTATTATTTAACCAGTGAATCGACCAATTGAAATCATTTCAACAAACATTTATTGAGAATATTCTATACAAATAGATGTGTGATTTTGCAAAACCAAATATACAAATGATGGCAAATATTATCTTTTGTAAAACTAGTTAGGAGCTAGCAGAGGTCTAATGAACCAGAGACTATGTATTTTAGGTTGAGGTAGGTTTTAGATTTTGCAGAGTGATTATTGTTATTGTTGTTATGTGCCGTTGAGTCGCTTGTGACTCATAGCGACCCTATGCACAACAGCCCTAAACTCTGCTCTGTCTTGTGCCAGTCGCACTGTCTCTGACACTCCCATCCTGATAACCCCAGTTACCAAATCAATCCACCTCATAGAGGGTCTTCCTCTCCTGCATTGTCCCTCCACCCTCCCCAGCATGATGTCCTTCTCCAAGGACATCTTACAACATGTCCAAAGTATGTTAGACGGAGCCTCAGAATACTTGCCTCCAAGGAGCCGCCCAGTTTAACCCTTTCCAGGATTATAGCTCTGTTAAAATGGGACATTCTGGCATCCTAAAACCACTGCCTATGCAAACTCACACATTATAAACCACAAAGTTTATGGAAAATGGGCTTAGGGACCTAACACTCAAACACCTTGTCAGTGGCACACTTGTTGTTGCTGTTAGGTGCTATTGAGTCATGTATGGTTCATAGTAACCCTACGAACAACTGATCTGAACACTATCCTGCCATCCTCACAATCTCTGATACACTCAAGAACATTGCCACAGTCACCATGGAAACCCACCTGGTTGAGGGTCTTCCTCTCTTTACCCACCTCTCCACCTTTCAAAGCATTATGTGTCTCTCCATGGAATAACCTCTCCCAGGAACATGCCCAAACTCTGTGAATCAAAGCTTCATTATCTTTGCTTCTAAGAAAAACTCATGCTGCACCTTCTCTGCAACATGTTTGTTCTTTTGACAGTCCATGAGATCTTCAGCACTGTTCTCCAACACCATATTTCAAAGACATCAATTCTTCTGTCATCCTTAGTCATCGTCCAATTCTCAGATGCATAACATGTGCCTGAAAAGACCATGATCTGAATCAGGCACACCTTGGTCCTCAAACTACCATCCGTACTCCTCAATAATTTGGAGAGGTCTCTAACTACAGACTTTCCCACTGCAATGCGTCTCCTCATTTGCTGACTGCTGGTACCAAGTGTACTGATTATGGGTCCAAGTAAGATGAAGTCATTTATAATCTGAATTCTTTCTCTGTCCATCTTGATATTGAAAAAGTGTCACACTAGAAGCTATTAAAAATCAAAGAACAATAATGCATGTTCATGTTAAATAGCTAAGAAAAATATATAGACTATCTGTTGCGTCGAGTTGAGCCCAACTTGCAGCAACTTGTGCCATTGAGTTGATTCCAACTCTCCCACAGGACTTTTCTTGGCTCGACTCTTCATAGAAGCAGACTTCCAGGCTTTAATTCCTCACTGACACTGAATAAGCGCAAGCTACCAACTACTAAGTGAATGGTCAAGTGCCAACTGTGGGCATCGTACAAATCAAAGCCAAACTCCGTGGCTTCAAGCTGTTCTGACTCACAGTGACCCTTTAGACTCCCAGGGTTGTAAATCTTTACAGGAGCAGGCTGTCTTCTCTTCCTCCCAAGGTTTGATCTGATGTCCTACCTTTTCATTAGCCATTCAATGCTCAGCCTACTGCACTACCAGGGCTCCCTGTGAGCCACCCAAGGACCTCTATATCCCACGTTAAATGTCACGCTTCCTTTCGAATACAAGCTGAAATTTCTGGAAGGAAATCTCAGAAAGATCACAGTTTCCAGGACAGTGTACGTGGGCAGAGAGAAAGTCATTTGAGAACTAATGGAAGGTTATAACCCCATTCACCATTTTTCATGGTGTGACTCATAGCACAGCTGATGGACTGAAACAGCTGACTGGTGCTTGAGGTGTGTGCATTTTGTATATTCCTGAGGCTCAGATCTGCTGGCCTTAAGCTTTTAAATTTGCCTAGGGTTTCTTGTAGCAAAACTGCTCAAAAACCAAAGCAAAATTCACATCATGTTTGAACTGGACCTAACATATCAACAAATGGCACTGAAACAAAGTCACAGTTTCAAAATAAATGTTACATCAGAACTGCTAATAATCTATATATTCTGATGTTTTGCAAATAATATTCTTTCTCACCTTTCACAAAGCCTATTTATTATTTGTGTCTAAGCAATAAAAAAATTACAGTATTCTATAAAAACATCTGTGGTTTTAAATAAAAACAGTAATAATCACACTAATTGATAGAATAGCTCTTTATCAAAAGCTGAACAGATAGTTTCATTCTGAGAATGGGTTCAATATTTCACCAGCATCTTTAGAGTTAAAGCACTATGGGTTCAAGCTGCCCTATTGAACTAGATTGCCCCTGGCTGATGCCCACAGGTGAGATTCAACTCAGATATTAAACTAAGGTTGCTGGTTCAAATTCACCCAGTGGTGCCACTGTAGTTATTGTAATTAATGTTGAAAAAGAAATGAATAGGGCATGGTTGAATGGAAAACCAGTGTGCTCACCACACTTTCACTCAAATTACAATAAAAAAAGGAAATCTTGTGCAACCATTCTGGAAGGCAGTTTGGTGCTTCCTCAAAAAGCTGAACATAGAAATTCCCTATGACCCAGCTAGTCACTACTTGGAATGTACCCTGAGAATAAGAAAACTGAGGCACAAACGGGGATTTGTACACCAATGTGCATAGTAGCATTATTCACCATCACAAGAACATGGAAACAGCCCAAATGTCCAACCACAAACGAATAGATTGAGAAATTAGGGTACATTCACACAGTGGAATACTATACAGCACACAGGAGTGATAACTGTAAATTACCTAACTTGGGAGGGACCGGAGAGCATTATGTTGAATGAACTAACTCAGTCCCACAAAGATAAATATTGTATAAAGCCGTTATTGTAGAATGAGTATAAGGAACCAGGAGGGGTGGGAGAGGCTGGAAGCAGAGCGATGTGGGTGTGCAGGAGGAAGGGAGCATTAATCTTTGGGTTGAACAATTTGATGGATAGGAATGAGGGAAGTTGAAAGAATTTGTTCAAATTTGTATCTGAATTTTGTAAATAAACTAGTAGAAAAAATTTTTTTAAAAAAAGAAAATGTTATTGGAGGGAGATTACAGCTAAGAACACCTTGCAGAGTACTTCTGTGACACACTGGGTTCCCAGGGCTTGAAATCAGTTCAACGACAATGGGCATTTTGCTGGGTCTTGGTTTGGTTTAAGTGGAAGTAGAGTACTTCGGGCCCCTCCTCTTATCTCTGGCAATGAGTGATGCTCATCCCTAGCTTCTGAAACACTTGTACTTAAAATAACATCACTCATTGGAAGAGTGAAGCTGATCATAAAATCCTCCCACATCCCCGGTAAGGGGTGTTCCTTGGACACAACACACCAGCAAAGCAGACCCCTTCTAATATTTATGTTTGACCAGCACTTTCCCACAGACTACCTTAATTATTTACCCAGAGTAAGTACACATTAAGTCACAGACTAATGGGTGGCAGAGTTTTTAATATAGAATCAGATTCCAGTAAAGTATTTCAGCCCAACGGGTAGTATGAATCCTTATGGGGTTGTGAATGAATCCAGGGCTTCAGAAGCCCAGTTTTCCAGGGTTATGTCAAAAAAGAAAAGTAGAAAGGAGAGCCCGACACAGCCAGATTCCAGAAGATTCTGCACTCGTGGCCTTCCAAAGGACATCTAGTTGTCCCAAGGAAAGCACACAGCACAAACTTAATTTTGACACCCAACACGACAGCGTTGTCCTCAAGAAACTACCAACTTCTCTTTGTGCGTTTTGGCTTCACTTTGCTTCTCTGTCCATAAATTATCCTGCAGGGCTTAATTCCTGCAAAAGAGAATATACTCAGCCTTCTGCTATAAAAGCAGCTACAATTTCATCCCTGTGCCAAGCAGCAGAAAAATCAAACAGTGGGCCCCAGTGAATTCCTCTATGCGTCCCAGTTTCCGAACACGAACCATGCCTCAGACAATAGTCTGGATTTTAACTCTTTCTCGGCAAGTCCTCGTCATCAGCAGCCGGGATGCACGTTCTTCTCACTTCTCACCTCATTATTCACAAAGAACATCTTTTCCCCTGAAACCTAAGCTAACACACTGTCCGCAACCAATGCCAGCGCGAGTAGCCAAGAGTCAGCCTGGCCATCAGAAACACATCAGCATACAAGTATTTCCATAGGAAGAGAACAAAGTCTGTCGATTGCAGGAGCCAAGTTCCATTGCCTTTAATGCCTCAGTTAGAACGCTCACCCACCTCTGCTTTGAGCCAGTGCATGTTCAGATCATGGGAACCTTTTAAAGAGACTGAGGGCCCCTTCTAGGGAGGCAACATCTAAATGACATTTCAATTAGATTGTACTTAAATGAGGAAAAGGTTTCTCAGACAGATAAAGAAGGGAGAATGTTTCATTATACTATTCTTTGAAAGAACTATTGGTCTAAGTTAAGATCCTCTCTTGGTAAAGGAAAGGACAGACGCGTTCCCTTGCTATCCATGCTGTGATGTTATGGAGAAAACTGGATAAAAGAACCCAAACGAAAAACAAACATATTCCCTTCCACAATATCCTCAGTTTATCGCATGCCACCCAGCGGTCAGTTAGGCAGGCAAATGAATGGTTAAAAGGCTCCACTGAACCATAATCCCCAATCGTTATACTTAAATGGCTCCTCTCAGTATAAAGGAGGCTCTTCAATAACCATAGATCTAATTTCTGTTAATTTTATGGAAGTCTAACAGAGACATTAACATTCGTGGGACCCACTCCGTAGGCAGAGCCCCTCCTGCTCTGTCTCCCCTCATCTCTCTTACGAGCGTTATCTCTTGAAAATTTAATTATTACCAGTGGAATTCCTGCACTAACTAAAGCCTTTTGCAATCAAATCAATAGTTGATGAAAGAGTGATCTGAGAAAGCCGTGTTAAATGCACCCTCCTCCCTTCCATTTCCACATCAACGGTGGGACCCCTCCCATGATGCTACAATCAGAGACCTCGGCGCAACACCACTTCCAGGGAGTTAAAATGTCTAAGTGTTATCCAGAGGTGGCTATTATATATTTATAAGGGCTCCCAAAGATGTGTCTTCTGGATTTATTAAGTGGTCTAAGGATCTGCTTGGCTTATACCAAGTACCAAAGACAGATGGGAGATCAAGGAATACTTGGTCCATAACTGGGCAGGTAAGCGCTGTGACCCCTACAGGGAGAGAGGCCACTTTTCTGATTTCCTTCAATGCAAGTCCGTGTCGCCTCCCCCACTGCTCACCCTACTCTCACCACCCCCCAGTGTTCTGCTCAAATGGAAGAGCCCAAAAGCTGTGCTGTCGCTCTTTGTGCATTTCCACCTATGAAGAGTCTCCTGCACAAAATAATGTGCCTTTGGGGAGAGAGGGATGCATGCTTCCATGGCGTTGTGTCCTTTGCTGCGATTGGTGGAGCAGGCTTTGGTGCCTTAATGAGACTACTATTGTTGCTCTAGAGATGGTTCTGTAAAGAAAGCACTTTATCCAGACCAAACACAGTGTATCTCACGGCATTTTTTTAACTGCTCCTGCATCTGTGACTATATTTGAAACATAAAAGGCCTGGCTATATGTAAATGGCTATCTGGCTCTTCAACAGCATGGCTAAGGGGAGTTGTGGGCAGTAATTCATTAACACACTCACACCGCTAAAGCCCAGGCCAGAGAGAAGAGTTTGAATGAATTCTCTGAATAAAGTGCCAGAGTCCTCTGCTAAAGGGCTGGCAAGATCAATGAATAAGAGAGACTCCTAATATATCAGACCAGATGTGCCAACATCGTCTAGACTGCCCGTCAAATGGGTATAGCGCAGAGCCACACATTATCTGGAAAATTCCATCTGCTACTATTTTCCTACTCTCTTATTCAAAAAATTACTTTAGTCTTCCATTTGCTTGGAAACCGAGTTACCAGATAATGACATGGCTGAAGCTTGTTTACTTATCGATTTATGATGCCAGCCTATCAATAAGCAACTCCCATGGGCCTACCACTACCCTCGGGAAAGTTTCAATCTTATTGAAGTCAGTACGAAGACTCCAGGAAGATCAGCCAACGGGAACAAAGATCCATTAAGAGCTGGATTCACTGAGAGAACTTTAAGAGTCAAGCAGCCCTAGGGAAGGAATTGGAAAGGAGACTCCATATAGATTTTACTAAGGCCCAAACTTCCTTACGTGACGTCTAGAAAGTACACAGAATGAGGTACCATTAGTCACAAACATTACGATCTATACTGAATCACTGTTTCTAGGAATAATACGAAGTTAGGGGTCTGTGAGCCTCTGGTCACAGCACTTGTGTCAATTAGTCAATATCTTACTAAAGGACCTCATAGCTTACATATATTGTTGATTCATTAACAAAGAGACCAGGAGAATAGCAACGAATGCCTGAGGACAGCTTCTCGAACGAATTATCTTGAAGGCACATCACAGCTTTCTTGTGCCTAAGAACAGTGTTCAGCACTGTGCATGGAGGTCATTTCAAATGGTGACAAATCAATGACAAGTACAAAAGTGCAAAATACATAGTGCTTCAGAGACCAGAAAAAGGGCGTTTGTTGAGAGCGTGAGAGCTGAAACAAGAAGTCAGGCCGCTGCTTGGTTCAGTCTCACCTAGAACTGTGCACAGTGGGCAACTCAGTTCTTGGCAGTTTTAGAGTTAAGGAGCTGTGCTGCTTTCCCAAAGGCATGTAGTTCGAATCCATGAGTTGACCTGTGGTAGAAAGATAGCTAATCTCCATGCAGTGTAGTTAAATTTACGAACATCTGCTGGAGGGCCAGCTATGAGTTAGTTCCCCCTTGATGGTACACGACAACACCACAAGACGCATGCCCACAAAAGCACAGGAATTACTGACATGGGGAACTACAATAAATTTTGGTGACTAGGGTAATTTGCAAACACAGAATTCACTCATATTAAAGATTGATACCTTTATATCACAGGTCTAGATTGATGAGGCTGGTTGCAAACACAGAATTCACTCATATTAAAGATTGATACCTTTATATCACAGGTCTAGATTGATGAGGCTGGTTACAGCCAACAGTGACCACATCTGGTCAACTCAAAGGGGGACTGGCTTACAGGCAAAGGGTACTAGGATTACTGTTTTGGTACCAATGGCGACCTATTATTCATAGTCTTCCAGCTGCAATATTTTGTTTTCAAGCTTTCACAGGAGGTCCTTGACTTATGAAATATTTGACTTCTGATGAGCCACACTTACGACCGTGGGTTTTTTTGGTTCCTTTTATCATTGATAACATATACTACATGTGATGCTGCAGTATACAGTTTGCTAATGTTATCATTCTCAGACATTAAAGTGATGACTTATTAATCAAAATACCATTGTAAATTATCATACACAGTTGTGGGATTGTAAAATAGTTCAGCCACTGTGGAAGATAGTGTGGCATTTTCTAAAAAAAAAAAAAATTGAACATAGAAACTCAATATAACCCAGCTATTCCATTGCTAGGAATATACCCCAAGGAAATTAGAACTGAGACACAGATGGACATTTGTACACCAATGTTCATAACAACATTATTCACCATCACAAGAACATGGAAACAGTCCAAATGTCCAACCACAACCAAATGGATTGAGAGATTATGATACAACCACACAATGGGATACTATACAGAACTCAGGAGCAATGATTTTGAAAACTACAACGTAACTTGGGAGAGGCTGGAGAGCATTATACTGTGTGAACTAATGCCATTTTATAAGGACAAATATTGCATAAAATCATTATTATAAAATTAGAAGAACAATTAGTAAAATATGCATGGGGGCTCAAGGTGGGAAGGGAGGAGGATGGATGGGGCAAAACCACAGGGTTGCACAGGCTCAGGCTGAGTTCACAGGTTAAGGGTAGAGCGAAAGAAATGGGAACAAGATCCAGGCAAAAAGACGGCAAAGATGGGCAAGGTCCAATGATGATTAATTTTATACAATATAATGCATGATAATGGTTGTATGAAACACGATGTAAATGAGTAATAGTGTGAAAGACAAGGTATACAAACCTTGTAAGCAAACCAATAAAAAATCTTTTTAAAAAGAAATTTGCAAGTGACCAATAAACAACATCATGATAAGTGGGGGGGGGGGAACAAACCCAAACCTTTGTACTTTGCTGCCACCTGGTCTATAACTGAGTCTATGTTGGTGTTATCAGGAGTGCTACCAGGTAGATAGCTGGACGATGTTTGACTCTAAGGGCCTAGGGCAATTGCACTGTGCATACACAAGCAGCCATTAGGGCTCCAACTTCATTGTTATGACTGATATTGACAAATAAAGACCACGTTTATAAAACTACTGACAATAAAAAAAAACGATGAAAACTATTTTTTTAATTTATTAGTAATTTCAATGAATATTTACAAAGACTTTGGATTTACATTCATTCATTGTTGCACTTTTCTTCCCTCCCAACCTTCCCCCCAGTACACTATCCTCTTGGAAAAGTAAAAAAAAAAAAATTCTTTCATTGTTTTACAAACCCGCCCCCAGGTCCACTCCTCTATGC
>NW_006399774.1:9459989-9464882 GCF_000299155.1 Elephantulus edwardii
CTGGGAGGAGGGTAGAGAGAATAGTGCAACAATGAATGAGTGGAAGCCCAAAATCTCTGTAAATGTTTATGAAAATTAATAAAATATAATTATAGAGGAAAAAAAATAGATTAATTGAATCTTCTAAGAATCAAATCCTTATGCACATCCAAAAATTTCTCCAACAGGATAAAAAGGGAAAACTTTTTAAAAAGAGGTATTTGACTGAAATCAGAACCAAGTTCGAATGGAGTTGAAGAAACAGGATGTGCTGTAAGAAGGGAACTATCTATCTAGGTTGAGTTTAATTAGGCAGAGGGAAGGGCATGAGGAGAGAGAAAACCTGTGATGTGCACTGAAGTGCAAGTCCTTGAAGAGCAGTTTTGGCTACTGTTAAGAGAGATGTAAAGAGGAAACAAAGACTCAAGAGGCACTGGCAATTTAGACAATTGAGTTTTCTCAGACTCCACCCCATCACTAACTAGGTATATGCCCTCAGAAACATTCACTTCTTTGTGTTTTGGTTTTCTAAGAAGGAAAATAGGAAATACCACAGTACTTACCAATTAGCATAATAGTTCCTTTTGTTGTGTTAGGTGTCACTAGGTTCGATGTAAATATAGGCAACTAGAAGTCAACACAATGAAGTACACAATGTTCACAAGTGTCTTTCTGTCTGACCCTCTTGTAACAGCCACTTTTTCTTTATCTAAGTAATGATACCTCATAGACAATTGCAGTATGTGTGAGAAAATGTCTGGACATCCCTGCCTCCAAGGACCATTCTGTCTGCACTTCTCCCAAGACAGACTTGTTCTTAAAAACAGGAGAGGGCTCAAATCTGCTGTTTATAAGGTTTGTTTATAAGCCGTATTGATACAGTATCTGTGGCAGTGGGGGTTGGTGTGTCAGAATGAGGGAGACTGGCTTAGGACAGGGAAGGGTTCAGAGCTGCTCTACACAGAGTCCTCGTACATTGCAGGTGACTCAATGGCACATAACATCAATAACATACTATATTGGTTGTTTGTTGTTGTTTTTGTTTGTGGTTTATTTGTTGTTGTTGTTTTTTTAATTTAAGCCTCCTGTTTAGAGTCAATAAGACCTTGGAGAAGGCCTTTGTATTTAAAGTTTGTTGTTAGTATATTTTTGAGGAACATTCTTCTAAGTGGTACAGCACTCTTCTGTCAATATGCTGTACTGAGATAACCTGAGGTTGCTGTGATGCTTAACTTTGTGCCACTGGTGTGTCAAATGCCGTAACGGTTACCCATGGTACACAGTGTTTGGTGGAGCTCCCAGTTTAAGACAGGTTTGGAAGCAGGAGTGGCATTCACTTCCTAAACAGCATGCCTCCAGAAACTCTATGAACTTTGATGAATGCCCATAATTATAGAAAGGCTTCAGGCCTTTTGTTCATGGGGTCCTTAGGAGTCATGCTCCACTCAACATTAATCAACAACAAACAACATGAGTCTTATTAGTCTTGAAGATAACTTTACTACAGTAGCAATATCTGCATACTACAGATGTTAGTGAGTCTTCCTCCAGTCGTGATTTATTTTTCTTTACATAATACAACTTCTGGAATTATCTGCTCACTATACAGAGTGAATAAATACAGCCAAAGAAAACAGCCCTAACACAAAAATTATTTTTTCTTTTAAACCATGAGTTGTTCCTTTTGTTCTTTTCCAACGACTACCTCTGAGTCTGTGCACAGAGTCTACGTGAGCAAAATGAAGTCTTCTGCAATTACCTGTCTCCATAAGACTATCCATAAGTTGTTATGATCTTCACAGTTGAGTGCCTTTGCATAATCAGGAATACAGGTAAACATATTTCTGATATTCTCTGCTCTTAACCTATCAATATATATCATACAGAATAAATGAAAGGGTGAGAATGATGTGCTGGGCATAGAGCCTGGCATGTAGACTATTCAGCAAATGCCAGCAAGGGCCTTTGTTTTACAAGTATTACTGTTTGTCTTGCCAAATGATGACTGGCATTTTTAAAAAATCAACAAATAGGGGCTAAAAATGAGGGGGGAAAGTATGGGTTTTCAGAAAAACAAATGGACACACAAACATTGTATGTATGTATATGTGTGTGTGTGTGTGTGTATAATGCTTATAAACCATGAATAAATTTTATATATATATATAGTGATAAAAAAGAAAAAATTCTTTTTTAAACAGAAGGCTTAATATGATCAGAGAAACAGAAATGTTTTAACTCTAATCTAGGACCTCTAATATTCTGCTTCCAGAAGATATGTTTAAATTTCTATTTCCAAAGTATCCAGTTTTCTCTTCTCCCACTGTATGTGCATTCATTCTTTCATGAAGAAGCATGACCCAGTGGACACAAAGTTGAATGTAATAGCCAAAGGGGCCAGTTCTTTTGCATTTGCTGATAAGACCACTGGAAAAACTATGGCTTCAATCAAGTATATTTGATCATCAAAAGTTGAAAACAACCCAAGGGCCCATCAATAAACGAATGGATAGAGAAGCTGTGGTATATTCACACAATGGAATACTATGCTGCGTTGAAAAACAAGGAACTCATGGAATAGTATACAAAATAGGTGACCATGGAGGATAGTAAGCTGAGTGAAATATTTCGGTCACAAAGGGACAAACACTGTTTAATGCCAGTGTTATAAAACAGGACTGACTTTGGGATTAGGAGGAATCTAAGAAAAGAGGGTTTAAATAATTTAGACTGTATTGAAACAGATGAGGGAGAGAACTGTTTGAAAGGAATATATGATTAGATATTATTTTCATAACAAGAGTCCAGAATGAGAGCTTCATGGGGGAGTGGACTAATGAAAGTTTTTTGTTGGTTTTTTACTTTTCAGAAAGAAAAACCAACTGGGGGGAGGGGTGGGCAGGGAGGAAAATTTACAACAATGAAAGAATGGAAATCCAAAGTCTCTATAAAATTTTATTAAAAAAAAAGTTAACAACAACAGAGAGTTGTATCTTTGCTTTTCGAGACTTGAAATAGGACCTTTGCAGTAGACTTTGCCCAATATAATTTGTCATTTGAAGAGAAAAGAGCCATAAATATTTGAAGATTATCCAACGAAAGTGAATGGAATTATCTATTACCTTCTGCACAGCCAAACCTAAGTCGAAGTTAGTTACATAATTGGAGATAAAACTGAACTTCTTTGAAACAGAGAGACCATAATTTCCAGCACAGTCACTTGTCACACATAAACACGCACAATCTGCAAAAGGAGAAAATAAATGATAAATCATCAGCATCTAGCAGGGTATCATTGACACAGTCAGTGATCAATTTAGACTGATGATAGATAGCGTCACCCTATTTGGAGAGTAGATTCATCAAAATTTTCTCAGAAAGAAAAAGGTTTGCAATTGAGAGATGTCATTAATTGTACATTTCATCGTATTATTTAGAAATAGACATCTCAACGCCTCAAGTGAAATGCCCATGTAAAACGCATTTATAAAGCTTCTCATTTACAAGAGACTTGACATCTATTTATCACTCTGAACTTCACCGTCAACCAGGGGCACTTTAACTCCGTTTTACAGATGAAGAAATTGAACTCAAAGAAATTAAGCAAACAGTCCTTGGTCATACCATTTGTAAGGCACAGGACCAAGACTCGAATCTGGATTTTCAAATGGATGCTCTTGCCTAAGGATGGAAACCTTTTTCTAAGTGCATGAGAACTAAGACTGAGAACTAGGGCCCCCATATTGCAGCTGAAAAAACATGTCAAAGAAAAAGAAAAACAAGTGATGTATCATAAGATCATGTCATTTAGCGTATCAGCGCAGTGACTGGTGTGATTTTGGAAGAGGGTACAGATAATGACTCCCTTGGTGTTCTTAACCCCGATGCCAAAGTCTTCCCCAGAGATTGACCCATAGGCAGCTGAGAGTTACCTCAGAGCTTTCTGGTTGAGGGAGGATATAATTACATATGAGGTATCAAATGACAGGAATCTTAGGTGGAACATGCTTGTCTGCTAACTAAAAGGTTGGAAGCTCAAAACTTCCCAGCGATGCCTCAGGGAAACAAAACAAAACAAAACCCCACAACTATGACAATGTAATTTTTCAAAATCAGCCATTAACAATCTGTGAAGCATAGTTCTACTCTGATGCCCATGGAATGGTCATAAATTTAATTCAACTCAATGGTAAGCTGGGGAAAAATAAGATATGAAAAGACTTAAGGAGTTCCAAATCAATATAAACTATTTTAAAAAAAGACTTGAAGAGTTGATGATTAAACTGTAAATCTCTCTATTTCTTCAAGGGAATTAGAAGACACTTGGCTCTGTCATTGGCTCCTTCTTCCTCCATAGGCAAAATGATAACTTCTACAATATGAAAGTTAAAAGAGATGTTGTTGGTAAAGGACTGGGGTGGGGAGGTGTATGCATTAAAGCATAGTGTGGGGTTTATCAGGCAAGATTTTTAGTTGATCAAAATAGAATCTATTTCTACAGGAGATATTTGGACTATCAGGCAACTAATGGCTATTAACTTTGCCCCAGTGACATTTCTATTTTTTTTTACTTTATTATTTTTTTTTGTGCATGTACTGTCAAATTGGATCTGAATGACGCAGGAGGAGATTGTCCCTCCTTCTCCAGCAGAACATCTAGTGGATTCGAACTGCACGCCTTTGGGATTGCAGTGCAGCTTCTTGCCACTAGGCCACCGGAGTTCCCTACCCCAGTGATTTTTTTTAATTGAATTTTTATTTATTTATTTACTCTTTTTATGTGTGTACCGTCAAACTGGATGTGACTGGAATAAGAGGCGATTGTTCCTCCTTCAGCAGAGCATCTGGTGGATTTGAACTGCGCACCTCTGGGATTGCAGTGCAGCTTCCTGCCACTAGGCCACCAGAGCTCAC
>NW_006399774.1:9468097-9483363 GCF_000299155.1 Elephantulus edwardii
TTAGGGCTGTTGTGCATAGGGTCGCTATGAGTCGGAAATGATTCGACGGCACATAACAACAACACCAACATAGTTTCCCCTTTAAAGTTTCAAAATGGAAATTTTTGTTGTTGCCTTGAGACACTCTAAATAAAATTTAATTACCTTGTCTTGATTAATATAACTCCTGACACACAACAGCCATCTGGAAACTACTTCTTGTTTCATGACCCCACCTTGCTTAATTATATAATGCCTCAGAACAGGACGGGGTCTTCACAGAGCAGTCCGTATAGATTCAACCACTCTGCTCACTGCCTACTGAAAATATGTGTACTTTGGGGAAGTTGATATTGGGCAAGGCAGATGTGTTCTTCAATCAGTAGAAGAACTGGTCCTATTACCTCAAGATTAACTTCCTTGATCTCCATAGGTACAAGTCACTATTAAATTAAGTCTTCTATTTGCCTTATGCACACACAAATCAAGTACACAGCCACAAATACTCACATAATCTGACACTAGAGACTGAAATGTTGGATCTGAGATATTGTATAAGGAGAAGTGAGATTCAAAATAGGGGGAGAGGAGTAGAAATGCATAAATATTGTTTCTACATTTGCAACAGGCGCAGTCACAAATAAGTAAAGTGAAGAGATTATCACTGTTGACTGTTTCAGATCACCATCTGTGAGAAGAGCACAACAGAATGGAAATTGCTTTTATAAAATGCTCAATACGATTTCAACATCTCATGGTATGCAATGGGGCTCGCCGAGATGTGCCAGATGCTATTAAATACAGCATGCTCTATGGGAAAATCATGCAAAGTACATTTACCAATTGAATTATATTGCAGGGCATAGGGCTGAATACAGAAATCAACCCCTGTTATCCTGGTATTTGGCATTTTCTCTTTATAACTCTCAGATACAGATTAAAAAAAAAAGGTGCAAGCAGGATGCTCCTTGGCTAGTAAGTAGCAGAGCCCATGAAACGTCATCTCACACACGTCAGGGGGACGGGCCCTTAGGAAAATACATTGGGGTGGGAAAAGTAAAGGGTCGGCAAACGAGAAGAAGATTCTCAACAAGATGGATTGACAGAATGAACTGCAACCTTGGCCTTGAACATGGCAGAGGTGGGAAGATGGCATAGGAGAGGACAAGGCTCTGATTTGTTGTTCATGAGGTCACTGTGAATCATAATCAACAAGAAGACACCAAACAGCAACAAATCTGTAGGGAGTTGTGATGATAATACAAAGGCCAAGTCTCCCTGGAAGTTTGAATCCACCATTGGCTTCAAGGGAATAAAATGTTGACAGTTTTGTCACATGTGATTCATAGCCTTGGAACACCAGCAGAAGTGCAGTTATAAGTCAATCCCAATTCCACAACACTGAATGAATGAATTATTAACTAACATTCTCAGTAAAGACAATTTTTCAGTCCATAATTGTGGTTGACTCTGAGCAGAATGGGAATCCCAGAACACTTAATTGTGCTTATGCAAAATCTATTCTTGGACCAGTAGGCAGTTATCAGAACAGAGCAAGGAAACACTGCATGGTTCAAAATTAGGAAGGCGGTGTGTCAAGGATGTGCCCTTTCTCCATATCTTTTCAATCTATATGTGGAACAGATTATCCGGGAGGCTGGGCTCTATGAGGAGAAGTGTGGCATCAAGACTGGAGGTAGACTTATCAACAATCTTCATTATGCAAATGACACAATCTTGATTGCTGAAAATAAGGAGGACCCGAATTGCTTGCAGCAAAAGGTCAAGGAAGCTCAACATCAAGAAAACAGATTCTCACCATTGGGCCGATTGGCAGCATCATGATAGATGATGAAGAAATCGAGATTGTTGACAGCTTCAGTTTGCTTGGCTCTATAATCAACACTCTTGCTACCAGCAGAAAGGAAATTAAAAGGCAAATTGCATTGGGAATGTCTGCTGTCAGAGACCTCTCCAAAGTACTGAAGAGCAACAATGTCAGTCTGGAGACTAAGGTGTGCTTGATACAGTCCATGGTCTTTGCAATTACTTGCTATGCATCAGAGAGCTGGAAAATGACTAGGTATGGTCGAAAGATAATTGATGCCTTTGAGCTGTGGTGCTGGAGAAGAGTATTAAATATACCATGGACTGCTAGGAGAACAAACAGGTTCATCCTGGAGAGGGTGAAACTGGGCTTCTCCTTGGAGGCAAGGATTCTGAAGCTTCATCTCACATACTTTGGGCATGTTGCAAGGAGGGACCAGTCCTTGGAGAGGAACATCATCTTTGGGAGGGTGGAGGGACAGCACAGGAGAGGAAGACCCTCAATGAGATGGATTGATTCAGTGATTGAGGTGATGAGAGTATGTGTGTAAAAGACAGTGAAATTGGTACAGGATAGAGCACTGTTTAGGGCTCTTGTACATAGGATGAGTCACAAGTGACTTGACGGCACATAACAACAACAACTGAGCTAACCAGTGATGGGAGCAGAAAGTAGAAGGGTGATTTGGCAATATGTTGGGAAAGGTCACCATGGAGTTAGGAGTCACCCTTGGCCTCCTGGCTCACAGAGTACTATAAGATCATGGAGCAATTACAGTGGGAGACCACTGGGCCAACATACACTAGCCTTCATCATGCTCAGTGACTTGGTGGACAAAGGATGTTGCATACAAAGTCCAGAGTGCATACAGGACAGTGGGGAGACCAGCAGATATGTCTATGAGATACTTCTCTTCCCCGTCACAAAACCATGAGCGAATCCACCTTTCCCAACCACCATACTCATACGACATTTTGGAATTGATCACAATGAAGAGAAGAATAAAAGGTTAAAGATATATTTGAAATCAACTCAACTACCTGTAAAAAATGGCTTATTCCAGAAAAGATGGAGACCAATTAGTTAATTCAGGTTTAACCCACCTAAGAGCCAGGAAGATCAAGTTGAAAAGGAATTTATGGAAAAGATCATTATAGCAAATCGGCTCGATTCAGGCTTTACACAGATGTGAGTTAGCAGCCCTGCTATACTTGCCTCACACTATGTTTTAATTATTTATTCAGATATTTCTTTCCCACACTAAACTAAGGTTTTTGAAAGCCAAGACTTTCTTTTCTTTTTAGCAATTCTGCGATGATATCTGGCACACCAGAGGCCCCCAATAAATATTTTTAGAATGAAGTGATACAAGAGTAAGGGGGAGTAAAGCGGCATGAGACTAACATTTCCAAATATATAACATAAAAATAAATTCAAGAATGTATCCCATAAAATCTTTCTCTTGGTCTTGTTTTTTTATGAGCTTTATTTATACATTTTCTTAGTCTAGATACTCTTCTTTTTCTCTTCTTGACCCACTGTAACATTAAGGAGAAAGGAAAAATAGGAGAAGTGATCTAATGAGCACTTTAAAAACCACTTTGATGTTTTTTGGGTTTTTTTTCTTTTTAAAGCCTCATCTCTTCTGTGTGTGCCTTGATGCAATTCAGGTGGGGGAAGAATGTGGGGTGCAGGCAGGGAGCACAGAAGAGACAAGAATACAGTTAGCCTCCATGTTTATACTTGCAATCAAATACATATATTTGAGTATATTATTCATGTGGTTCAAATCCACCAGCTTTCCCAAGGAGAAAAGATGGACAATCACCTCCCGTGTGATTTACAGCCTCTTAAAAGTTGCTAGAGGAGAAGCTGTGAGTCAGTTCTGACTTGATGGCATTGTTGTTGTTATCGTTGTTATGTGCCGTCGAGTCATTTGCGTCTCATAGTGACCCTATGTACAACAGCCCTAAACCCTGCTCTATCCTGTGCCAATCTCACTGCCTCCGACACACTCATCCCGATTACCCCAGTCACTGAATCAATCCACCTCATAGAGGGTCTTCCCCTCCTGCACTGTCCCTCCACTTTGCCCAGCATGATGTCCCTCTCCAAGGACCTGTCTCCCCTTACAACATGTCCAAAGATGGCATGTTGTTGTTGTTGTTATGTGCCATCGAGTCGTTTCCGACTCATAGCGACCCTATGCACAACACCCTAAACCCTGCTCTATCCTGTGCCAATCTCACTGCCTCCGACACACTCATCCCGATTACCCCAGTCACTGAATCAATCCACCTCATAGAGGGTCTTCCCCTCCTGCGCTGTACAACAACAAAAACAACATGGTAGTTATGATGTGTGAAGTTGCCACAAACACTGGTAAATGAATACTGAACCATCATGCTATGAAAAACTCATTGTTAGGTGTCTACAGGACCCTGGTCATAATATTTTCATCAATCAATACATATATTGCTTTTGCATGTGTATATAAGTATTATTTGATATATGCTGTTAATTCATTAATACTATTTTATGACCATGGCACTATAGCTTATTCTTGAATGAAGTTTATCTAATACACACATTTTTATCTGTAAGATACCTCATGGCCTTCTTGCAGTTAAGAACTATACTTGGGAATCATTTTAAACCACAAAATCCCCAGGAAACCCATCACATTTCTCAGAAACAATCCAAGTCTTAACTCCTCCATGAAGCCTGCTATAATCAAAATGCCATCTCCCACCACTCAGTTCCTCAAATCTCCATTCCAGCAATTGGCCTTCTACTATTCTTGGAACAAAGTATACTTGATCCCACCTCAGAAAACTCATGCTTGTTTCTGTTCCATCTAGAAAGATCTTTCCCTGGGTCTCCACTACAATGTCACCCTCTCTAAGAAGAGCTATCTGATAGCTCGCCCTACAGCTTCGTCACCCTCTGCTCTATTACCTGCCTTACTTTCCTGCAAAGCTCTTCTTTACACACGTATTTATTCACTGGCTTATTCTCCAGTCTCTGAACAAGAAGCTTTCTGAGGGAAAGATCTTCAGCTGTCGTGCTTACGGCTGAATCCAACAGTGTCTGAAACGAAGTCCAAAGAACAGCAACTGCTCGGCAATGATTTGAGGTTTAAAAACAAGCATGATTTTCTTTCAACCCCTCAAGGGATACTGAGTCTTTATATGTTAAAACTAAAATTAGTCTCAAAAAAGCTATCTGCATCCATAGGAAGCTACCAATAATGAATTTAAATCAAATTTAAAAGTTGTTATTTCTTATTCTTCTCATACACCATTATAGTCCTTTTGATGTGACATTGACATAATTCTTGCTGTGTCGTTTCCATTTTATAAGACAATTTGCATAATTTAAGGACAAAGCCACAAGCTGCGCACAACTGAAGGCGATGATGGAAAACATATTTCAATTGTCTATTGATGGTACCTGACAACAACAGATGATTTTTCCGTCCTCACCAGCTCAACACTGTCTTGAAATGTTCTATGGTCAAGGTACAGCATGCTGTGTGCATATCACATACAGGTCACCCTGGGAAGAAGAATGGGCAGAGTTGTTGAAACAGTCAGACAGAGAACAATGCTCTGGCTGATTTATTTTGATGTCAACAAAGGTTGCCTTCTCCAACACTGATTCAGCAATAAACACCAGGGACGGGAAACACTGACTTGAAAGCAAGCACACAAAGAGCAAGAATACACTAACATCATTACCCATCTATCATGAAGTCATCAATTGGTTCAAGGAAGAGAAGTTTAAGTTTCTTGACATCGTGATGCAATCCACATTGAAGGCTGTATTCTTTGATCTTCTACAACAAGTGCTTCAAGGCCTTCTCACTTTCAGAGAGCAAGGTTGTGTCATCTGCATAGCACAAGTTGTTGCCACATTCTTCTTCACAGAGTTCAGCTTCTCAAAAATTTACTCAGCATACAGATTGAACAGGTATGGAGAGAGGATACAAACCTGACACACACTTTTCTAAATATTAAGCCATATGGTATATCTTAGCTCTATTCACACAACAGTTTCGTTTCTCAGTCTGGGTATAGGTTTCCTATAAGTACAATTAGGGACCCGAGGTTCTCATTCTTTTCAATGTTAACCACGATTTGTTATCATTCACACCATCAAATGTCTTTGCATAGTCAATAAATCACAAACAGCTTCTTGATTGTCTCCAACTTTTGCAATCAGGTAAAAAATTGTCATTAATGAATCTCAATTGCATCATCAATTTGAAACTGCAAGATTTGGTAAAAATCTTTAATTTCCTCCTCTTTGGCTTTAGCTGTGGGAATGTCTATTTGAATAATAGCCATATTAGTGGGTCTTCCTTGTTTGCATATGAATAATAACCTATCACTCACAAGAGTATGCTTCAGGATAGAACTTGAAATTAACTTTTTAACTATGAACGCAACACCATTCTTTTTCTGTTTTTTTCATTCACAGCATAGTATACCATGGATTGTCTGATTTAAAGTGGCCAAATCTTATCTATCTTATCATTAATTCATAGAATGTCAATGTTCATGTGTTCCATTTCATTTTTCACAACTTTGAATTTTCCATACTTTATTCATTCCATGTTCCAATTATTAAAAAATGTTTGTAGCTGTTTCTCCTCATTTTGATTGATATCTAATCTAGGCTGTTTCTCTAACACTGTAACTATCCTTGCTACTCTTTTATTCATAGGGTTTTCAAAGGCCTAGTATTGAAGAAGTAGGTGGTCAGTCCTACTTTTCAGTCTTTCTTAACTTAGGATCTCTACGAAAACCTGTGCATCATGGGGAACTTTTGTGCATTTGATATGGTAACATACCTTTCAACATCACAGCAACCCACAGATTACCTCAGTACAGCAAGCTGACAGACAAGTCTTATACTTAGTAGAACAATGAATTCTCTCAATTTAACAAACTGACAGGTCTTATACCTCTAATAGCAAGTTGTTGTTATTGTTGTTGATTGCTGTCAAGTCAAGCTTGACTCATAGCGACCCTATGAACAAAAGACCTGAAGCCTTTCTGTAACTATCGTCATTTATCAAAGTTCAAAGAGTTTCCAGAGACATGTTGTTTAGGAAGTAGATGCCACTCTTGCTTTCAAAATAGCAAATTAGGCATACAAATTATTAGAAAGAATAAGCAGAATTAAATAAGTTAATCACAAAAGGATAAATATTGCATGATTCCACTTCTAGTAAATATTTGGAATAAGCATGTGAATAGAGAAATAACTAGACCTGTGGACCAGGAAACAAGAGGAGGGAAGGAGAAAGAGGAACTCATACGTTGTGTCTATTGATAGTGATGGAAAAATTAGAGACTGGATAATGGTGCCGGTTATACAACATTATAAGCATAATTAATGTCACTGAATTAATGTGAGAAATCCTGGAGTAGAAAATATTTTGCTATTTACATAGTTAGCACAATGAAAAAAAGGTAATATGGATTTTTTTTTCTGTCGTTGTTCTGAGATGTCCTTGAGATGACTCCAACTCCTAGCAAGCCTATGCATAGCAAGTGGAAACCTTGGCCCATTCTGAATCATCCTCACCATCTCCTCGGTGCTTAAGCCCATTGCTGCAGGCAGCAGGGGAAAATCACTCAAAAAAGGAAAAATTGGGAAATAGATTGCACAATATGTTAAGTACAATTACCGGCAATGGTCCATGCATGTGAAAAATGCTAAAATGGCACATATTATGCGACTGCACATTTTCTTTGCTGACCAAGTGTATTATACATGACACTACTAACTCAAAGGTCATAAGTTCAAATCTTCTAGCCACTCAGAGGAAAAAAGATGAGAAATATTGTCCCATTAAGACAGCCTCTGAAAAGAAGGTCACAGTGAAGTGGAATCTGTTCAATGGGAGTAGGTTTGGCTTTGGTTTTATACATTCATCACAGGAGAGAAAAATGTATCCCAGACTTATTCTTACTTAAACAATTCATTTAAATCTAGCAAAAATACTTTAATTCTTTTTAGAACCAAAATATATAAATTTTCCTAAGATTGCTCCCAACAAAATAATGTGGAAATATGTTTCACTCAAGTAAAATGATGCAATTAAATCTAAGATTTTAAAAGCAAGGGCAACAAAAGTGGAGTCTGGAGAACAGAGTTGCTTAGAAATTTAGATCCATTGTCACTAACTAAAAAACAGGCCCTGTCCTGGAAGCAGTCTCCATAGATTACCCGTGTCATTATTTACGATCTCTTCTGTAAATAATCTGAGTAGGAAAATTATGTTGTTGTTGTTAAATTGTTAAGTGCCATCAAGTCTCAGGCAAGTCATAGCGACCCTACGAAGGAAAGTCCTCAACACTTGTGTGTCTTTCATCCTCTCTCCAGGTTATAGGGTTTCCAGAAGCAAGCTATTATGTAAGTGGATGCCACTCCTGCTTCTAAGCTTGTTTTAAATGGGGAGCTCCACCAAACACTGTCCACCATGAGTAACCAACCATTAACGCATTTGACACATCAGTGTCACAATGTTCAGCCTCACAGCAACCACAAGTTACTGCTGTATGGCAAGTGGACACACCAGGGCTATACGACCTAGGAAAATTATACCAAAGAAAAATATTGTTTAATTAAATGTCCCTGAGTTAATATCTTCTTAGCTGCTCTATAAGAGAAAGATCTGGTGAAGTCTCTCTCAGGGAGGAGTGAAAGGGAATGGCAAAGGACACACTGACAAAGGAGATTAATCAGAACTGGCTTTGACAAACACTGTGGAAATTAGACAATTAAAACACTTTCAAGGGGGGAAGAAAAAAAGAACAAACTGGGGAGGAGGGTAGAGAAAATAGTGCAACAATGAATGAATGAAAACCCAAAATCTCTGTAAATGTTCATTAAAATTAATAAAATTTAATGATAAAAAAGAAAATAAATAAACAAAAAAAAAGAGAAAGATCTCCTCCTTTATCATTTACAGCCTCTGAGAACCCACTGGAACGCCAGCAGTGAGTCAGTTCCCACTTGACAGCAATGGGCTGAATGTGATAGCTTGCTCATTGAATAATAAAAGATCGATAATCTATTTTAGTATCAAGAAAGCATGAGAAATTTTAGAATTAAGAAAATATTACTTAGTTGTTCCTTGAACACAATGGCAACTTGTGTAAATATGAAAATTGCCCTTCTCTCATTGACACTGAGTCAGAATTCATAACTGACCGTCCTTTGAGTCCGTGAGTCCACATATTTCACATTAGGAGATTGTCTATCTTTCTCCCCTGGAAGAGTTGTGGCAGCATAGTCTATAGACGGTTGTGTTGCTAACCAAAAGGAAAATGAAATAATAAAGGATTATTTCTAAGACTCAGCATGCAAATCCCACCGCTGATGCTAAGCTGTTGAACATGTACAAAGAAGACCCCATCAGTACAAACATTACAGATAGGGGCGTGCTGTGGTGAGTGAGGGGGTGAAATTCATCACACTCTTCCCTTTAAAGTCTTGGTCTGTAGTATTGATATTGAGTCAGAACTGACTCATAGCTGATTCTCTAGTGGGTTTACAGATGCTGTCAATTTCACAAGAAGAGAATGTTCCTTTTTTCTCCTGCAGAGCAACTGGGGGATTTGAACCATGTGCCTTTGGATTGGCAGCACAACTCCTTACCAGTTAGGCCTTAGCTGATGTTCCCTTTAAACAGCTGCCATTAATTTCATTGCAAGTCACAATCCTATTAAAGTAACGTTCACATTATTCTTGGTTATTAAGATAGTCTGCATGTGACAGAAAGACTTGGTTGAATGCCAAGAAAAGCAGCACGATCTTAGAATACACAAGGTGGTGCACAGAAGAAACCTGGCTTAGGGACCCTGAGGATTTCACAGTCTTAAAGGGCCTCTTTGGGAGCTCTGGTGGCCTAGTTGCTAGAAGCTGCACCGCAATCTTGGAGACACATAGTTCGAATCCACCAGCTGCTCAGCAGGAGGATGGGTAATGTCCTCCTGTGCGATTTACTGCTTCTGAAAAGTCACTAGAGGGTCAGCTCTGGGTGGCTCTGACTCTATGGTACACAGTAACAACAACAAAGGCCCTCTTTAAAAAGAAAAAGGATAATAGGTCGTGAATGCACTTTTATAGAAGTGTGTATTTATACAAAACAGTCAAAGCCAAATTCACTGCTGTCAAGTTGGCTTGTAGTGACGCTCCGTTGGATTTCTAACACCATAGATCTTTATAAGAAGACACCATGCATCTTTCTCCCCGAAAGCAACGGGTGGATGTGAACTGCCAATATTTAGGTAGCAATCAGATAGATTGTGCACTACCTCACTGTTGTTGTGGTTGTTAGGTGACTTTGTGTTGATTATGACTCGTAGAGACCCTGTGAACAACAGAACTAAACTCTGTCCTATCCTCTGCCATCCTCATCATCTCTGATGCAGTCAAATCCGTGGCTGCATTTACTGTGTCAATCCATCTAGTTCAGGATCTTCCTCTCTTTTGCTGACCCTCTGTCTTTCCAAACATGAGGCCCCCTTTCAAGATATAGCCTCTCCTAGCAACACGTCCAAAGTGCGAGAGATGAAGCTTCACCCTCCTTGCCTCCAGGGAGCACTCTGGCTGCACTTTCTCCAAGACACATCTGTTTGTTCTTTTGGCAGTTCATAGGATGTTATAAATACTGTCATTACACAATTATAATTTTTGTTATAAAATAAAATGTGTATTAGTGATGTATATTTTTTTATTAGTTTATCTTAGAAGAGTGAGGCTCAGAGAAGCTAAGCACTGCTATCTATGGACAAACATGCAGCAGAGAATGGCGCTGGGCTTTGAGTCTGTCTGAGACATCTGGGGATCTCATTTACTCATGGGCATCGCGCAGTGACCCCTGCATGGAGGTGCTTTGTTTTTTATAATTTCTAACTAGCAGCATCAATGAGTAACACGAGGAATTTAAGAAAGTCACATAAAACTCTATGTTGTCTGAAAATTTTTTGGAAGTCCACTTTGTAAGGCAGGAGGTGCTCCCCATTAAAAGAAATAATTTGCAGCAGATAAAGGGCAGTCAATGTGAATTGATTCAGGAACCAAAGTGAGAATAAATTGTGGTCAGGATGACGACATAAACTTCAATCTGGGACCAAACTAGTTCTTGGGCTTTTGGAAGCAGGAGCTGCACTCATCCACTTCCTAAACAACATGCCACTGGAAACTCTATGAACTTTGAGAAATGACAATAGTTATAGAAAGGCTTCAGGTCTTTTCATTCATAAAGTCACTATGCGTCTTACGCGACTCTACAGCAATCAGCAACAGCAGTACCAAGAATGAAAGAAACTGAACAAAGTTTGCGAAACAAGCCAAAGCCTCATTCCATCAAGTTGATAACAAATCACAGGGACCCCATAGGACAGAAAAGAGCTGACCAAGCGGGTGTCCACAGCTCTAGGGCTTCACATACAGAAGCAGCTTGTCATCTCTTTCTCCGGCAGAGGGACTGGTGGATTTCTTGACCTTTCAGTCAACAACTGAGTGCTTCTCAACTGGGCCTCTGGAATTCCTTGTAAAGCAGGCCAGTTAAACCAAATTTCTCACAAAAGTTATCTGTGATAGTTCAAGTTGTGTTTGATTGTCAGAGCTCTATTATAGGTTTTCTCTGCAGACTGTCTTTATAATTGCCATTGTTTTCTCAGTGGCAGCTCTTAGTTGTGGATATCCAGGACTTTCTTGTGAGGAAAATTAACCTAGTCTTCATCTACAATGAGCTTTTCTTCTTTGATGGTTTAACTCTCCCGGAATCTCCTTTGTAAATGTCAATGCATAAACACTGAGATTATTTTCCAACATCACTTTCATGGTTTCATGAAATCCCACCTCTTTGGTGAGAATTTCCGTTTCATTCTACAGTTGAAATACATTGTGTTGTCAAGTGCTGACCTCTTGGGGTCATCGGAGAGCTCAGGGGTCAGAAAGATATTAAATCCTGAAACCGTAAGGTGAGGTGGTGGGGCTTGCGACATAATCAGAAGGATGTTTAAACAGAGCTGACACTGGGATTGTAAAAGGGTACACCACTCTGGAAGGCAGTTAGTTTGGCATTTCCTAAAAAAGTTGACTATAGAAACTCTGTATTACCCAGCTATTCCACTACTAGGAATATACCCCCAGGAAATTAGAACTGAGGTACAAATGGAAATTTGTCCACCAATGAGCATAGCAGTATTATTCACCATCACAAGAACATGGAAAAAACCCAGATGTCCAACCACAACTGAATGGATTGAGAAATTGTGGAATGGAATACTATGCAGCACTCAGGAGCAACAATTTTGGAAAATACTACATAACTTGAGAGACACTGGAGAGCGTCATGCTGAGTGAACTAACTCAGTCTCATACAAATACTACATAAAAGCATTATGGTAAAAGCACAAGGATAACTAGTAAAACATGTATGGGGACCCCAGGAGGGGAAAGGGTAGGAGTGGATGTGTGAAGGTGGGTAGGGGTGAAACCACAGGGTTACACATTTTGGTGGGTGGAGGGAGGGGTTGAGGGAAATGGGGAGAATGCAAGTGAAAAGACAGGTTCATGATGGGCAATGTTCAGTGATGATTAATTTTAGAAAACATATTGCATGAAAAAAAGAAAAATAAAAATTATACTGCATGAGAATGATTATATGAAACACCATATGAATGAGAAACAGTGTAAAACACAATGAGAACTTTGTAAGCAAATCAATTTAAAAAGAGAAATTTTAAAAAGTAGTCAGCTATTATTGAGCTTTTTTTTAATATATTATGACCAAAAAAATACAGTTTCCTAGGCAACTGAATAATGTCAGGAGTGCTGATAATCAAAACTCAAAAATGAGAGGTCTGGTGTATATTTGCTTAGAACATCATTTCTCAAATAATTTACATCATTTCCCAAAGTGTGTTCCAAAGAACCATAATTCCCTGAGATGTTATGAGTTTCAATATCACAGGGTAGGGATGGTACAAGGAGAGAATAGAGAGAAATTAAGGCTAAACAAATTTGGGGAAATGTTAGGCTCAACATGAATAAATTAATTTAACTCTGCAGGAAACCTCTGAGAACATAATGGGCCAAAAATGTAGTTTGCTAATCTTTAAAAGCTAGACACAATAAGCTACATTTTCCATTGTTTATTTGACCATAAAACCCTTTTCTCTGGCATCTGATGGAAGAAGTACTTGGAAGAACACATTTTAAGAAATGCTGACATAGAAAATGTTTTGCATAACTGGCATAAGATCTCTAAAGTAACTTAAGGTGAATAATCAAAAATTCTAATTCCAAAATCTCTGAATTATTATGACTTGGTTCTGTTAAATAACACTGTCTGGAGAACAGCTTCAAATGGCTTTAAAGTAGAACTATGACATTTTACAGTAAAAGCATTTGTTTAAGTGCATAATTTACTATATCCTTTTACATATTCTGTACTCAATTTTTTTAACAGCGGGACACATCAGGGTAATCCCTAGGGTTCCTCCTCATAGGTAGAAGCACAACATAAGGGAATGAGAAGGGCCAGAGCTGCAGCAGAAGCTGAGAACATAGAGGGCAGATCCAGTCAGCACTGATGTCTTCAAGGCAACAGAGATGTTTTCCCTTCTACAAGCTGTTGTCAGAATAGAAGAAAGAAACACTTCTTGATTCACGCTCAGGAAAGGAGTGTGTCGGAGAATCATCCCTTCTCCATACTTTTTTAATTTACATGTAGGACAGATAATCTGGAAGGCTGGACTTCATGAAGAAGAATATGGCATCAGAATTGGAGGAAGACTCATCAACAACCTGCAATATGAAGAGGATGCAACCTTGCTTGCTAAGATGAGGAGGACCTGAAACATTTACTGCAGAAGGTCAAGAACTGCAGTCTCCAGTACGGATTGGTGCTCAACATCAAGAAAACAAAGATTCTCACAACTGGTCCGATTGGCAGCATCACATTAGAAGGAGAAGGGCTTGAGATTGTTAACAACTTCAATTTGCTTGTTCCATCCTCTACACTCTTGGCACCAGGAGTCAGAAAATCAAAAGACAAATTGCACTGGGAAAATCTGCTGTCAGGGACCGTTCCAGAGTGCTAAAAAGCAAGGATGTCAATCTGGAGACTAAGGTGCACCTGATCGAGGCCACGGTCTTTACAATTACTTGCTGTGCATCAGAGAGCTAGACAGTAAATATGGATGATGGAAAGATAATTGATGCCTTTGAGGTTTTGTGCTGGAGTATTGAACATAAACTGGCGAGAGAACAACAGGTCAATGCT
Organism: Elephantulus edwardii; assembly: GCF_000299155.1. Lineage (NCBI taxonomy): Eukaryota > Metazoa > Chordata > Mammalia > Macroscelidea > Macroscelididae > Elephantulus > Elephantulus edwardii. The sequence continues at coordinate 9,482,221 of NW_006399774.1, forward strand.
GGAGAGGGTGAAATCATGTTGTTCCTTGGAGTCAAGGATTTTGAAACTCTGTCTCACATACTTTGGGTATGTTACCAGGAGGGGCCAGTTCTTGGAGAAAGACATCATGCTTGGATTGGTATAGGGACAGCATAGGAGAGAAAGACCTTTGATGTGATAGATTGACATGATAACTGGGGCAATGAGATTAGAAGGGTTGGAGTCAGTGAGATTAGCTCAGGATAGAACAGGCTTCAGAGCAATTGTACATAGGGTCTCTGTGAGTCATAGTCCACTCGAGGGCACATAACAACAACAACAAACAACATATTGTGCTGGCTAGTTTCTAACAAAACAGGGACAACGAATAGGGACAGAATTTTCTGCAAAGAAATTAGCTCATACTGGGGAATATTTTTAAGATTATTAAGTTTTAAGAATATTAAGTACAAAAGGAGAGAAACAGTTGCCATGAAGTCAGCTCCAACTTCTGGGGACCTCGTGGGTGCAGAGGGAAACTCTAAGCATCGTAGCGTTTTCAGGTTTCATTTTTCGGAAGGAGATTGGCAGGCCTTCCTTTCCAAGTAGCTCTAGATGCCTTAAATGCATAAAAGGGGAATTTGAGAGAGAAAAAAATCACTAAAGGAAAAGAGGTAGAGGATCTAAGTTTATGACTGATGATCAAAGCCAACAAGAATTCGAGAATTGCTGGGGAAACCATTCATATCTATAGCAAGCAAATTCAACAAGCCGTCCAAGCCAGTTATATGCTTCCTCACACTGCAAAGTCTAGAACTAAAACCTCCCTGGCGGTGTGCCATTGAGTCAGAACCAAGCACAGCTGACCCTCCATCGGCTTTTCAGAAATACTCATTGCACGGGAAGAGATTGCCATTCTTCTCCCATTGAGCAGATGCTGAACTTAACCTCGTGTTTCTGGGATTATTGTTGTTGTTGTTGTTGTTATGTGTCGTCAGGTCGTTTGTGACTCATAGCGACCCTATGTACAAGAACTCTAAACGCTGTTCTATCCTGTGCCAAACTAGCCATCTCAAACGCACTTATTCCCACCGCTCCAGTCATAGAATCGATCCATCTCATCGAAGGTCTTCCTCTCCTTCGCCGCCCCTCCACTCTGCCAAACATGATGTCCCTCTCCAAGAA
>NW_006399774.1:9487933-9492712 GCF_000299155.1 Elephantulus edwardii
TGTTGTCCCTGCCTTTCTCACATGTGTTTTAATTATTATTATTTATTATTATTAATAGTATTTATTGTTATTATTATCTTATTCTTTTGCTACTCCCTGGAGTATTCCATATTCTTGCTCAATGCCACATTTCACATGCAGCATATATTCAGTCTAATTCCTTAATCACTGTCTAACTTCCAAAGGTGTATAAGGCTACTGAAAATATCACATTGTGGGTCAGGCACACGTCAGTCTTCACAATGACATCTTTACCTTTTAACTCTTTAAAGAAGCCCTGCCCTGTCGATTTGTCCAGAGCAATATGTGATGTCTGATTTCTTGGCTGCTGCTTCATATGCATTATAACATAAAAACCCACTGTCGTCAAGTCAGTTCCAGCTCAAGGCAGCCACACTCCAGCCATCAGGTTTCTGAAGAGTGTCCCTCTTTCTCCCACAGAGCAGCTGGTGGGTTCAAACCTCTTCTCTTTCTGCCAGTCAATCTTTCCTTTAACAATGAGAAATTTTACACATTATGTCACTAAGGTTCCTCAGCCTAGCACAGAGTCCGTGATTAAGAGATATCATCAATCAATCTACATCAGGATCAAGGATCTCTTCTTACTAAAAACTGTAGGGCTCAGTCCTTCTTACCCATGTCATAAGGACTTTCATTTTCTACTCTCTTGTACTGTCTTTCCTTTCTCTCAATGATTCTCTGTATCCTTTCTTGAATGCATTTCATCCTCAAATTTCCACAGATACGAGGATGTCGATGATCTTGTCTCTGGTTGTTTTCTCCTTTACTTTCCTCTCTCAGGATTGAATCCTGTGAGCTGGTTTCCCAAATCTGTGCCATCAACCTCAACTTATCATTGCATGCATTTGGACAATGTCAGTTATCATTAATGTGTAGATGTGTTTGTTTGAATATGCATAGACAAGACATGATGGAAAATGTGCTGAGATCAAACAAGTTGGAGAAATGCCCTATTTAAGGAGGTTAAATGTTTCTTTATAAGATGCGTTTTTGAAGTCTTGATATGCTAATATGCATTATGAAACTCCACAGGGGAAAAACTGATTGTTTTGACCACACAACCCATTTTTCTTTTATTTTTTTTTCTCTTTCCTTTTTGGTGCTAATTTTAATGAAAGTTTACAGAGACTGAGGATTTCCATTCATTCACTGTTGCAATTTTTCTCCCTGCCCACGTCCTCCCCCCAGTTCACTCTTCTCTTTGAAAAGTAAAAGAAAAGTTCTCAATCTCTCCCCGCAAGTCCACTCCACTGTGCAGCCTTCCTTCTGGACTTCTGCCATGACAATAATACATGACAGAACTGTGTAAAGGAGATATATGATTCTGTATTATTGTCACAACCCATTTTTTCACAAAGTGGATTTCATTAGATGAGGACATTCTGTCATTTCTTGGGCTGTTCCAGTCTTGCTACTGGTGGGTGTGGCCAAACTCCCTCCAGTAACCTTCTGGGGAACAAACTGCCCTTTGCTTTGCGCTCCATCTTTTATGAACATTTTTGGGGGATCTGCACTGTCTCTCTCACAGCAATGTTCGTGTACTAACAATGGTATTTCTGCTCATTGCCAATGAGTGTGAAACAACTCATAGCACTCGACACAAGTCCTGCTGCTCTCACGCACTTGAGTCTCTAGTCATGCATGATGAGAAAGTCTGCCTTTCTTCCATGGAACCACTAGTGTAATTGAACCACCAGAGAGGGTCTACCTTTGGGTCAACAGTGCAACTCCCTACAGACACAGCTACTAGGGCTCCCTCTGGTACGACTGAGCTCAAGGTTCTAACCTCATGAAGCTTATGGCAGACTTTGACCTTTGACATTTGCCATCATGCTGTTTCTTCAGGAGTCACCAGAAGTTAAACTATTTTAAACCGTATTATATATGGTAGACATTTAATAATATGTTGGTGTGCCAAAATGAGAGAGGACTCTGGTGGCCTAAGAGTAAGGAGCTGTGCTGCAAATCCAAAGGCACAAGGTTTGAATCTGCCAGTTGCTCTACGTGCGGAAGATGGACAATCTCTCACGTGATTCACGGCTTCTGAAAACCCACTGGAGGGTCAGCTATGAGTCTGTTCTGACTCGATAACACATCACAATAGCAATGACATTCTGAAGCGGGCAGTAAGATTTAGATAAACATTCCTTCTGTGCTGTTCTTATTTTTTTTCCTCTAAAAAAAAGTTCTGGCTTAAATCATCATTTTCCAGAATTTTCTAAAGTCTCATTCTTTTCCTAGAAGAAAGTGCCGTGTTTCTTTCTACAGGATGTGCTGTCTTATTTAACTGGAAGAATCTGGGTTATGTGGTATGACGTCAAGGTTAAGCTCTAAGTGGGTGTTAAGCTCTTCTCATTTCTTCTGCACTTTTTCTTTCCACAAAGGTTCACCTCATGTTTTTGTTAGAGGTTGCTATTTGTTGGCAATTACTGCAGATTGTAGGCTGGCCACTAAAAGAGAGACAAGGTGTTATTTGTGCAAGCATACAAGCTTACGTAGGAGAGCAATGTTCGCGTCGAGTGCACTTGGTGAGGCTTTTATGGGGAAATGGAGAGCCTCTTTTTAAGATGAGATAATTAATACAATCAAAAGGGCAGAGAAGAAGAGCAAGACTGTATGTAGGTTTTCTCTGTTGGATGCAATCCTCATTCAAAGGGTCGAAGTGATATTTCCAGTAAAATTACAGCACAGGTTTATCCTGAGTCATCCAAGTGTTTTTATCAGAGAGAGAAAGAGAGAGAGAGAGAAAGAGAGAAAGAGAGAGAGAGAGAGAGAGAGAGAGAGAGAGAGAGAGAGAGTGTGTGTGTGTGTGTGTGTGTGTGTGTGTAAAGTAACCCAAACCCACCAGCCCTGAGTCAAGGCTGACTCACAGTGCCTCTTTTTGGGGTTTCCAAGACTGTAAATCTCTGTGGGATAATATTGCCCATCGTTATTCTGCCCCGCACCGGGTGGGTTGGATCTTTCAACCTTTCAGCAGCTTGACATATTAATGTTAAAAAGCATGAAGTAGTACCTCCAGTAAAGGCCACTGTGGTCGAGAATAAGAACAGTAAGAGCTTATGTGCATCTAGGTTTAAAGTAAGTACATCGATCTCAATCCTTTAGTAAATCTGCAACTCAGTACGTGAAGTCTTAACAACTGAGCCACATATGCAGCCAGAAAAGAAGAGACAAAAGGATGAAATTTCGGGTGAGTCACTTGATTTGATCTCAGTTACTGCAGTAGAGGGTTGAATCCGCTCATCAGTACTGTGAAGAAAATTCAGCTAATCTACCTCTGAAAGATGGCAGCTGTTGAAACACCTGTGGAGCTCAGTCCTACTCTGGCACGTGCCAAGGGGTTTACAGTTTCTCAAGTTTCATAAATCAGAGGTCTTTAGGTTCTTTCTTATCTCTACTCCAAATTCACTTTTACATGCTTGTTGTAATGGGAATTTCGGGGACTCCTCTCTGACGAGATACTAGATTGGGAGAGCTGGGGTGGTATCTGAACTTCTGACAAATGCTTAGGCGAGTCCTATATAGCTTGTCCTCAGATCCCACTTGAGAGGTGCTGCCCGAAGTGGTCCCATTTCTGGGCAGTGAATGAGCCTTCCTGTCTCCCTCCTGGGCGAAGTCTGCCAGGAAGCCACGAAGGCTGGCCATGTCATCAAGATAATACCGCCAGCGGAACCCAGATGAGTCATAGGGATGCTTATTAAGTTTAAATGTTTTCATAAGCAACTTATCCTTTCCAGAAATCAGGTTACAACAGATTTGAGAGGGTATCTTTAGGTTTGCTGGTCAAAAACAATACCAAATGTATATTTGAGGACATTACCACTCAAGGGATGGATTCTGAAAGAAGCAGAAAGCTTTGTTGACAATCAGATAACTAATTACACTGGATTCTCGACAAGGCCCTGCTATGTGTCACATGTTTCTGACTTGCTCTCATCTGGGAAGCATGAAAGCAACTTCCTGAGAAAAGTCTTCCACTCTAAAAGCAGCATCCTCTGTCCCAAGGAAGTTGGAGCATCATTTGAGAAATAGACTTCAATCGTGGCTAAATTAATTTTCTTACTCACCAGTGTTTTGCTGGTAGTTACCATCAAGTCAACGAGGCCTCATAGCAACTCTATGAACAGTAGATGTGAAGCACGCCCGATCCTTCACTGTCCTCATAATCTTGCCGTACTCAAGTCCATTGTGGTAATCAGTAGTCAATCCATCTCTTTAAGGGTCTTCCTTTCTTTCATTGACCCTCTACCTTTCCCAAGGTGCTGTCACTCTCCAATGACTACTGAAAACATGCCTAGGGGAAGCCAATACTAAATATTTGTAAGAAACCAAATGCTTTTTCAGGTACAAGCTGGAGTTCCCCCTGAGGCACTAGGCAATCCTTAAGGGTTTCCTGGATTCTTGCATTGTATTTGCTGACCCCTCCCTCCTGAGTCAGGGGAAGGTTTTCAATAGAAAGAGCTTGGTTACATTTGCATTGAATTCTCTTTGTGATTTACTTCCTGATAATTTTCAATAAATATACAGGGAAGTTGGAAGGGGCCCCTTCAGTGAGAACTGCTCGCCCCCTGTTTTTATGCTCTCTATTCTATCTCTATTCTTGGTTGTCTGTCTCATTGCCAATAATTATAAAAATACTTTCCCCTCCGTCTGCAGCACGTACCCAAAGTAAATGTGAACATGTGTCACACCCCTTGCCTGCAAGGAGCACTCTGGTTATCCAGTATTGTTGTTGTTGTTGTTATGTGCCGTCCAGTC
>NW_006399774.1:9494072-9501053 GCF_000299155.1 Elephantulus edwardii
CATCTGTTAACTGAAATATGTCAATTGGTATACCATCTATTCCTGGAGCCTTATTTTTGGCCATGTCCTTCAAAGCAGCCTGAACTTCTTCTTTCCGTATTGCAGACTCTAAAAAAAAAGGGGGGGTGGCGGGGAGGGGGGGCTTTCAATTACACGCAAATTAAAGCTTTAGTCAATTATTTTTAACTATGAAATATTTATATAAATTTTAGTGTGTTTAACTTAATCCTAAAACAGTTTATATTTAATTTAGACTAGTTTAGTACTTATTCTTACTGTATACTTAAAGACTTCTGATAACATAATAAAAAAAAAAAAACCACTTATCTTTTCTTTAGATCCACTGCTGCTTCATTGGTCTTAAATACATATAAATATAGGACTTCTTCATGGACTAATCCTTGTAGATCAGGATGCTAGTGTTTTTCCAAGGAACAGCATACTTAAAAATCTAAGTCATTATCTTTTTGGCAAATCAAATTCCAGTTTAAATAAAATAGGTGTTTCTCTGTTGCATATATGTTGAAGTAATGAACCTACAATTAGACAATTTAAATGCTTTTCTGCAGTCTTATTCAACCTCTATCCTGAGTGAAGTATCTGAGATGCTACACTAGACAAAGAAGAAGGTGGCATCAGAATTGCAGGAAGACTCATCAATAATGTGTGATGTTGCAGATGACACAGCCTTGCTTGCAGAATTTGAAACAGTCTCACAACTGGACCAATAAGCAACATCATGATAAACAGAGCAAAGACAGAAGTCGTAAAATATTTCATCTTACTTGGATCTAAAACCAACACCCATAGAAACTGCAGTCAAGAAAATAAATGATAAACTGTAATGAATATTATTTGCTGCCAAGGACCTTTTTAAAGTGACAAAAAGCTGTGCTGCAATCTCAAAGACATGCTGTTTGAACCACCAGCTGTTCTGTGGGAGAAGGATGGGCAATTTCCTCCCATGAGATTACTGCCTCAGAAAACCCACTCCAGGGTCAGTCAGTTATGGGTTGGTTCTAACGCATTAATTGGTGTTGTTTTTGTTATGTAACACTGAGTCGCTTGCGACTCATAGCGACCCTATGTCCAACAGCCCTAAACTCTGCTCTGTCCTGTGCCATTCTCACTGTCTGTGATATACCCATCCTAATTACCCCAGTCACTGAATCAATCCACCGCATAGAGGGCCTTCCCCTCCTGCACCGTCCCTCCACTCTCCCAATCATGATGTCCCTCTCCAAGGTCCGGTCCCTCCTTACAACATGTCCAAAGTATGTCAGATGAAGCCTCAGGATCCTTGCCTCCAAGGAACAGCCTGGTTTAACCCGCTCCAGGACAAATCTGTTTGTTTTCTTAGCTGTCCATGGTACCCTCAATATTCTTCTCCAGCACACAACTCAAAGTCATCAATTCTCATTCTATCCTCCTTGGTCATTGTCCAACTCTCTGATGCATAACAAGTGATAGCAAAGACCATGGCTTGTATCAAACGCACCTTAGTCTCCAGAGAGACATCATTTCTCTTCATTACTTTGGAGAGGTCCCTAACAGCACACTTTCCCATGGCAAGACATCTTTTAATTTCCTGGCTACTGGTGCCAAGAATGTTGACTGCGGAGCCAAGCAAACTAAAGTTGTGAACAATCTCAATCTCCACCATCCATCCTGATGCTGCCAATTGGCCTAGTGGTGAGAATCTTTGTCTTCTTGACATTGGGCTTCAATACATATTAAAGGCTGTAGCCCTTAAGCCTCTGCAGCAAGCACTTCACGTCCTCCTCAGTTTCAGCAAGCAAGGTTGTGTCATCTGCATAACGCAGATTGTTGATAGGTCTTCCACCAATCCTGACATCACATTTCTCCACATAGAGCCCAGCCTACAGGATAATCTGTTCTGCATACAGATTGAAAAGGTATGGTACCTGATGGTACACAACAATAACAATAACAGAACAACAAGGATCAAAGACATCACTTTGAAAACTAAAGTATACCTGATCCAAGCCTTCATATGTATGTGAAAGCTAAACAATGAATAAGGAAGACCACACCAGAATTGATGCCTTTGAATTGTGTTGTTGATGAAATAAAATATTAAATATACTGTGGGCTACCAGCTCTCAGTGTTGGTTGTGGGAAGGCTCTGCATTGTCTTTGGCTGGCTGGAAGCCTCTTGCTGGAAACCAGTGAGAGCCTGATACTTGGGCCTGTGGCTTTTTAAAATTTCATTTGGGCCCAAGGACCTGGTTTTCTTTTCTTTCTTTCTTTTTTTTATGAACACTCCTAAATGGTACAGTACTTTTCTGTCATTTATCTGTATTGAGGTAACTTCGGATTGCTGTGATACTGAACATTGTGCCATTGATCTGTTGAGTGCCATAATGGTTACACATGGTTGATATTATCTGGTTAACTAACAGATTAAAACAGGCTTGGAAGCAGGAGTGGCATCCACTTCCTAAACATGCCTGTGGAAACTCTATGAACTTAGAGAAAGGACAATAGTTATAGACCAAGGTTAGTCTTTGGTGTATAGGGTCAGTGCTAGATGGCACTTAATAACAACAACAACAACATATATTGCCACGCCCTTGTCTTACATTTTGGACTTGCACTGTGGCTGGATTCTGTACGATGGCGCTCTGGTTTTGGTTGAGAATCTGTGTGGATTCTTTCATTGTTTAGGCCTCTTTTTTACAGTCAAGAAGACATGCAAAGGGACACTTGTATTTAAGGCCAAGCCTTTGTCTCCATTTTAGAGACTGGTGAAGGGTCATGACTTTGTAAGATGGGCTCTTTTGTCTTGGTTGAGGGTCATTGTGTAATGTTTGGATTTGGTTTTGTTTTTGTTATTTTTTATTATTATTATTATTAAAGCCTCTTGTTTAGAGTCAACAAAACATCCTAGAGGACCTTTATATTGAATAAGCTGGGTCCAAGGGATTATATTTTAATCCTTTGCTACTTTATTTTGGAAGAATCTTCTAAGTTGTACAGCACTCTTCTGTCAATGTGCTGTGCTGAGGTAATCTGGGTTTGCTAGGATGCTGAACCTTGTAACATTGGGGGTCTCAAATGTTATAGTGGCTGCCCACGGTAGACAGTGTCTGGTGGTGCTCCCAGCTTTAAGACAGGTTGGGAAGCAGGAGTGGCATCCACTTCCTAAACCACATGCCTTTGGAAACTCTATAAACTTGGAGAAATGATAGTTCTAGAAAAGCCTCAGGTCTTTTGTTCTTAGAGTCATTATGAGTCGTGCATGACTCAACGGCAACCAATAACAACAACACAGACTGCCAAAATAACAAACAAATCTCTCAGAATAAATGCAGTCAGAAGGTTCCCTAAAAGCTAGGATGATGATACTGTCTCACATACTTTGGGCAGGTTGTCAAGAGGGACCCATTTCTGAAGAAGGAAATCATCTTGGAAAAGCAAGAATCTAGAAAAGACTCTCAATAAGATGAATTCACGTTCACACACATGAAAAGATGAGTTGAGACAGTGACTGTTGCAATGGGTTCAAGTACAATGAATATAGTGAGGATAGTTCAGGATCAGACTGAGTTTCATTCTTTGTACATTGTATCACTGAGTTAGAGCCAACTCAATAGTACTTTACAATAACAACAGCCTCAAAACTGAGAGAATAAATTTCTGCTTGTTAAAGACCACCACTTACGATACTTCTGTTATAGTAGCTCTCAATAACGAAGATGCATCCGAACCTCAATTACTTTATAGCTAGGCTCAAGGCAGGATGATGCATAACCTTATCACCCATCATCACCATCACTGACGTTATACCATCCCAGGTGTTGATGAACTGGGATGTTCTCATAATCCATACTCACAGCACTTCCTAAGGGAGAGATACCCTAAGCCTCACATGGAACCTTCCAGAGATATGCTGAGGAGATGGGGGTTTCTTAGCCTGCTAACTCCTTTCATTGATTATTCTGCAAATGTCACAGATGGGCAGTTTTAGGTGATGGCAACTCTTCGATAGTCTTTGCAGTAGGTCAGACTTGGAGTAAAGGGAAGAGAAAAAGGCTACATGGGATTAATATTAGAGTTGGAGCTTTCTTTACCTTTCGCTTATATACATATGCCTATCACTTATATAATTACAGGTGCAATGTAGTCTTCTTGCAGTATAACCAGTTATAATCAGTTACCAATTGCTATTGAATTGACCCCAACTCATGGCATCTCTTTTTGTGTCAGAACAAAGCTGTGCTCCATAATGTTTTTAGTGGCTGATATTTTTAGACTGATTTTTCAAAAGTAGGTCATGAGGTCTGAAGTCCAAGTGAACTCTGGGTAGACTTTAACCTCCAACATTTTGGCTGGCAACAGAGCACATTAACGATTCACACTGCCTTCTTTTGAACTGTATGACCTGGAGAAGACATTAATCTCTTTTCGATGAATGTGCAAACTACCTTTTACCAGGAAGCCAGTGTGTTTTCTTAGCTGTGTTAGCTAACAGAAAGCCTGCTGGAGGGCTTCATGGCAGTGTCTAATTAAACCCAGATTCTCGCCTGGTCTTGTAATTAAACCCAAATATCTGCCTTTATTTGTCTGCCAATTTTTATTTCTTTTTTTTTTAATCCATGGGGACTTGTGTGTTGCTGTGATGCTAAATGTTACCAGTATTTCAAATATCAATAAAGTGACCCTAGTGGGGTCATTGAAGCAGAGCTTCCAGACTAAGACAGATGAGAAAGCCGTCCTAGCCATTTAATTCTGAAATAATAGGCCATTTAAAACCCAATGAGCAGAAGTGGAATACTCTCTGTCATAGTTATTGAAAATGAGACTCTCAACTTGGAAGATACACAAAATACAACTAGTATGAGCTGCATCCTAAAAGTAGAATCTACTTTAATGATGTCAGTAGAGTAAACTCTTAGCCAAGGAAAAATTTTCAGTCACTTATGTGGGATAACTTAAAATGAGGGGGGAAACAGCTGAAAATATCCATTAACAATCAGAAAATGGAATGTGTGAATTAACAAATCTAGAAAAAGTCAAAGTTGTCAACAACTTTTGTTGTTGTTGTTACATTCCATCAAGTTGAGCGCAGCTCATGGAGACCCTATGAATAAAAGATCTGAACCCTGCTCTATAACTATTGTCATTTCTGTAAATTCATAGAGTTTCCAGAGTTATGTTATTTAGGAAGTGGCTGCCACGCCTGCTTCTAACTCTGCCAAATACTGTCCATCATGGGTAACCATTATGGCGTTTGACACACCAGTGGCACAATGTTCAAAATCACAGATACCCCAAATTACTTCAGTACAGCAAATTGAGAGATCAGTGCTGTACCACTTAGAAGTATGTTCATCACAAACACAATTAACACCAGGCTCAAGGGCCACAGACCCAAGGGCCCAATCACCTTTTAAATACAAGTCCTGTCCACCAGGTCCTGGTTGACTTTAAACAAGAGGCTTCCAGACCACAGCTCATTGTTACCTAAATTCAGAAATTCCAATCAGGTCACACATGATTGTGAACTAAAAGAACAACCAAATAGTGCACATCTGACCTTCAATCAAAACAAGATAACTCATCTTCCAGAATCCAACCACTTTACTCATGAGCTTCCAAACTGGAGACTTAGTAAAGGACCAATCATCTATTAGATACAAAGGCTCTCCACCATGTCCTGTTGACTCTAAACAAGAGTCTTCTAGCCCACAGCTCATTAATCAAATCTGCTCACACACAATTGTGAACCAAATAGTCCATATCCAACCCTCAACCAAGAAAACTCACTTTCCAGAATCCAACTACTTCATACATCAGACTCTAGGCCTTAGTGACTGAAAATGGATATATATTGACATTTTGAACTAACAATCAAATGGTCTACTATGCTGAGAATGACAAAGTAAAGGGGAATGACATTACTTTCATTAATTAAAAAAAAAGGTATTTCTGATCTATCCTGAAGTATAATGCTGTAAATTATAGGGTAATATCTACACGCATATAAGGAAGACTTGTTAATACAACTACTACTTAAATATATGCACCAACACTAAAGCCAAAGATAAACAAATCAAGAATTGCTGCCATTTTACGTAGTCTATGGCTTTATCAAATGTGCAATCAAGATGCATTAGAATAACTGGTGATTGGAATGCAAGTGTCAGGAACAAAATAATATTAGTAGTTACAAATCATAGTCTTGGTAGTACTTAGGTCGCAGATCATATGATAGAAATTTATTTAACCAATGACTTATAATTTCAAATGTTGTTATTGTTATATGCCATCAAGTTGCCTGTGACTCATAGCGATGCTATGCACAACAGCTCTGAAGCCTGCCCTGTCCTGCGCCAGTCTCACTGACTCTGACACACCTACCCCCATTGGCCTAGTTACTGTATCAATCCATCTCATCTGTGGTCTTCCTGTCCTGCACTATCCCTCCGCCCTTTAGAGCATGATATCTATCCTTCTCTAAGGATCAATCCAGCCACATGCCCAAAGTCTGTGAGACAGAGCTTCAGAATCTTAACCTCCAATGAGAAACTTGGTTTCACCCTCTCTAAGACCTTTTTTTCCCCTCTAGTATTCATGATCTCTCAAAGCATCTCTCAAAGGCTTTCCAGCAGGAGCGAGCCCTTGAAAGCTCTGACAGGCATGGTCTTGGACAGAAGTGAGGATTGAGGACAGGCGTTTCTCACAGGCATCTCTCAAAGGTAACAGGCTTTCCAGCGGGCCCGAGGGCAGTTCTACAGGACACGTCACCTTCCCTTGGAGACACCACAACTAAGCTTAAGAGACATGTCAGCCATCAATGTTTTTGGAATCACAGAAGCCAAGAAAGGCTTAAGATACAAACTGCCAGATCATGGGTTGGACAATGGAAGATATTTTTCTGAAGGGACTTGGTAGATGAGAAGGATTATCCTGGTGGAGGGTGGAGCTGGGAAGCAAGTGGGTAATGGCACTGGGCTA
>NW_006399774.1:9504103-9514130 GCF_000299155.1 Elephantulus edwardii
GTGCGGTTGGCGCAGGATAGAGCAGGGTTTAGAGCTGTTGTGCATAGGGTCGCTATGAGTCGGAAACGACTCTATGGCACATAACAACAGCATTCATGACATGTTCAAGACTCTTCTCCAGAACCACAACTATAAGGTATCAATTCTTCTTCTGTCATCCTTAGTCATTTGTTCAGCTCTCTGGTGCATAGCAAGTAATTGTGAAGACCATGCCCTGGGTCAAGCACCCTTTCGTTTCTAGACTGACATCATTGCTTCTCAGGACTCTGGAAATGTCCCTGACAGCAGATTTACCTAATGCAATTTGTCTTTTGATTTCCTGACTGCTGGTGCCAAGAGTGTTGCTTGTAGAAACAAGTAAGCTGTAACTGTTAACAAACTCAATCTCTTCTCCATCCATCCTGGTGTTGCCAGTTGGTCCAGTGGTGAGAATGTTTGTTTTCTTGCTATCGAGCTTCAATCCATATTGAAGGCTGCAGTCCTTGACCTTCTGCAGCAAGTGCTTCAGGTTCTCCTCAGTTTCAGCAAGCAAGGTTGCATCTCTGCATAATGTAGTTTGTTGATGAGTCTTCCTTCAACACCTGATGCCACATTTTCCCTCATAGAGCCCAGCCTCACGAATGATTTGTCCTACATATAGATTGAAAAGGTATGGAGACAGGACGCATCCCTGACGCTCCCTTTCTGATTTTGAACCATGCAGTATTTCCCTGCACTGTTCTGAGGACTATTTCCTGGTCCAAGTATAATTTGCACAATCAATTATGCTAGGATTCCCACTTTCCTCAAGGTTAATTACAATTTGTCTTGATCCACATGGTCAAATACTTTTACATAGTGAATGAAACACAGATAGATATCCCTCTGGTACTCTTTGCTTTCTGTCAAGATCCATCCTACCTTCAATATGATTTGGAAGTCTAAAATGCCATCACACTCATTGTTCTATTTTTATGATCCACTGTTAGATGCAGACAATCATTCATATCTTAGCATGAATTAGTTTCATAGGCGATCTTCTCACACTCACTGAGGAATCTGGGGTCATTTCATGTCCTAGTCATATAAGATGCTGTAAATAAAGTAGCTTCAAAAGGGCAAATTTGAAAACAAACATTTCCTCCTTATAATTCTCCTGGGAACCCAAACATTCCCCATCTCATACAGGTTCTTCAACCTGAAGAAAGGCACCACATCCTTCATGTGGGCACAGGTTTTAAAAGATGATCTTAAAACTAGGTTTCATTTCCATGAACGCAGTTCTAAAAGGCAGTCACAGACGCAAAGCCCCTTCATGTTTACTTAAATGTACATCTGTGATTCCTAGAACTTTAGGTTCTAGAAAAGGCAACAATTAAAAATAAAGACCTTACAGAATAAAATTTCCAAGTAAAACACAAAAAGAGGACAAAAAATATGAAGAGATTTTACTATTTTAAAAACCTCAAGATATCAATATTGACCATGAACAAAATGTAAACCCAAATTACCCTCTTATCTTTCCCTTTCAGTAAGTCAGACAATACTGTTAGTGTGTGCCATCAAGCCAGAACCTCCAGCAGGTTTTCAGAGGTGATGAATGGCACTGGAAGAGGCGGTCCACCTTTCTCCCACAGAGCTGGTAGATTCGAACCACCTGCCTTTGGTTGGCAGTGCAATTCCAAATGACTCAGCCACCAAAGCTTATCTAGTGTTGTTGTAACAGACCTACCACAAGTGCCTGGCTTTAGAAATTTATTCTCTTGCCATTTAGAGGGCTGTTGCTGTATACTTCTACGCTAAAACCAACTCATATCTGAGCCTCCACTGGTTTTTCAGAGGCAGTAACCACACGGGAGGAGATTGCCCATCTTCCCTTGTAGAACAGCTGGTAGATTCAAGCCATGTGTCTTTGGGTTGGCAGCACAGCTTCTTACCACTATGCCACTAGAGTTAGCTATTTAGAAGACTAAGAAGTTCAAGTTCAGATTGCCAGCTGTAGGGAAGGCTCACTCTGTGTGTCAGTTCTAGAAGAAAGTTCTTGTTTTCTTCAGCATCAAGCCCCATGTTCCTTGGAGATCTCCATGCATCTTTGCCTTCCCCATTGACAAGAGGTAATCTATTGCATGAATTTAAATCTAAAAAGGGGACTTCCATTCCTACTGATTACATCTTGGTTAGCTCTAACTTGACAATGACGTTGAGTGAGCACTCATTCCACCCTTGAGTCTTTTCCAACTATTTATCAGATCATAGGGGGTCCGCATTATGTCATTGAGGACATAGCTCATAGTAATGCTACTGGGTCAGTTCTGACTCACAGTAAACCCTGTTCAACAGAACCAAACATTGACCAATCCTTCTCTATCATTACAACCTGTTATGTTTGAGCCCCCTGTGTCAATTCTCTTTTTAGCCAGTCTTTCTCCTTTTCACTAATCTTCTAACTTGATAAAACATTATGTCCTTCCCCAGGGACTGGTACCTTCTGATATCATGCCCAAAGTTTATAAGGTCTTCCAGGAAGCATTTTTTAGCAATGCATTCAAGATTTGTTCTTCCGGCAATTGTTCTTTTGTTCTTCTACATTCATAAGCTTCCTCTATTGTGGTTTCTGATTATTTAATATCAGTTTCTCTCCCTGGACCTAACACCCACACAGGTGAGGAAAGTGGCTATTTCAGTCACCACTAGCACTTATGTTGGGGATTGACATTCGGGGCACCTGGTGATATAGTCATGGGGGGCTGTGATGATGTCTCAAATGTCAAACCTCTCTGGAAGTTTTAATCCACCAGTGGCTCCACTGGGGAAAGATGGGAAATCTCATCTCACGTAACTTACAGCTTCTAAAACTCACTCTAGGATCAGCTAGGTACCATAATTGACTCCATCACAATGAAAAGAGGAGGGCCTTAAGTGTCTGAGTACTCCTACAAGTCAACAATAAAATCTCAACATGGCAACAGAAAAAATGGGCATAGCAAGTATGTATACCAAGTGAACATGAAATAAAGTGAAACAAATCTCTACACATTTTCCCCTCCCATCAAATTTGAAAATTAATAAAAGGGAAAATGATACAATAGTTGCCCTAGATTTGGGGTATATTGTTTTGAATCATGTCTTCCAAAAATAAGCGTGGGAATCCTAACCTCTGTTGGAAATAGGGGTTTTCTTTTGTTTCATTAATGAGTCACGCATACATGAGAATGTATGGGTCCTAAACCAAATCATTTCTGTGTCGAAGAAAAAAAAAAGAGGAAAAAAAGACACAGGGAGAAATGGCTCTCAAGTGGGTAACTTCTCCAAGCAAAGGAGCATCGAAGATCTCCAGCAGAAAATAAGAGAGATGATCCCAGAGGAACTGACCTAGCCAAGACCTGATATGGACATTTAGCCTCTGAAACAGAATGTTTTTCTACTTTAAAGTCACCTACTTATGGTATTCTCTATGATGGTAGTAGGAAACCAAGAGTCAAAGGGATGGTCACTCTCATGGGCTGTGGTCAGCTTTCTGTGGACTCTGGTCATGTGCTGACATCTTCATAATATGTAAAACCCCTTTGGCTTTGCAATTTCACTTTTAGGAATATATCAGTCAGATCATTGTTGCTGTGTGCCACTGAGTTGATTCTGATATATAATGATGCTACGCATTGAATAAAATAGAACTATGCATAGTCCGAAGTTGAGCTTCCCTGAAGAGTGTCCTAAGCTGTAATCTTTGGAGAAGCAGACTGTTAAGTCTTTCTTTTCAGAGGGCAGTTGGTGAGTTCAAACTGTCCACCTTTCTATTAGTAATGCAAGCACTTAACCATTGTACTATCAGGGCTCCTTGGATATAAATATACTCAGGAAGCTCTTTGAACATACAAACATATGGAAATATTTCCATAAAAAAATCAACAAAAAAAATTTAAAAAACAATCAGCATAACACTTTGTATACTTTGCATATAATGGTAAAGAAAAAAATGAAATAATCCATAATAAGATTGGTTTCAATTATAGCATATTAGTGAAAGCATACATAGAAATAACATGTAGCATTTTTAGTTAACATTTTTGTGCCCTTATTTTGGACCCAGCACTGCATTAAGTGCTTAACACACATCATCTGATTTAAGGCTCAGAACACTGTATGGAGTGGGCACTGTTATTATGGCCATTTTCTGTAGGAAGAAATTGAGATTTAACGAGGTTAAGTAATTTGCTGGAGGTTACAGCTAGTAAGTGATAGAACAGTGACAGTTTCCAAAATCCAGACTCAAACACAAGCTATACACTCCCACAGTAAAAGGGTGTCAAATGTACAAGTAATGGCACAGAGAGAGGTTCCTTACATAACTATAAAGACAGGCTACACAATAATATGCAGTATGATATTTTTCCTAAAATGCATGTTCTCTCTGTAGATACATTTGTTTATGCTTATGTGCACACATGCATAACTATGTGTTTTATCTAAGCACAAGAAGTGCACGAATTTCCATCAAGAAATTATCTCAAGATGATAGGCTTGGAAGACAATTTCCTTTTTGTTTTATCTAACATTTTGAGAATTTCTACAATGAAAATAGGTCACTTGAGTATACTCTGTATGTGTGTATCTTTTTAAGTTTAACTCAGAGTAGCCTAGGATTCAGAGGACCTTACACATCACATAAACTAATTTTCTTCTTAGCAACAAAGAGAATGGAAGATATGGAAATCAAGAGAGAAAACAAAGTCTTGTGCCTGAAAATTCACAGCACCAAGATTGGAATCAGTTTCTAAGGACTCATGCAGGTTCTTAGTCCTGCCTTCCTTGAGCCCTCATCACCCTCATTTACGTAGTGGAGGATAGCAGAACTTGTCTGATGTCGAGTCATGCACTGCATCCCTATCCTTTCCAATGACTGCTTCTTAGTCAATGTAAAAGTCCTGCATGATCACAATTAAGTGTTCTAGAAAACGTCTTCTTAACGGCATTCATAATGTATTATGATCCATGAAGTTGAAACACAAGTAAATAGTTTTTTGGTATTCTCTGCTTTTAACAAAGATCCACCCCCTATTTCGTTCCTCTCTTTGAAAAGTAAAAGAAAAACTCCCTCCCTGGTACACAATCCCCCCATACCCCTCCCACCGCCCCAGGTACATTCCACTATGCAAACTTAATTGTGGACTCTTGTGATAGTCACAAACTCAGGTGACCTAAGTGCTTTTCTATTGTTTGGTAAAAAGGAGTAGAGATAAGAGACACTGTCAGCATTGTCAAGTCAGTTCCACCAGCCATTGTTGCTAAAATTGGAAACAAGATGTCATGTATACACTAAAGACCATTTAACTCTGGGATTCAAGTCTAGGATAGGTAGGGAATAAGGGTGCAAAGGCATAAAACCATGACTCAATTCAGAAAAGAACAGAAAGACCTTTAAATGGGGTTGTTGTTGTTGTTGTTGTTGTTGTTACGTGCCGTCGAGTCATAGACGACTCATAGTGACCCTATGAACAAAAGACCTGAACACTTGTACAACTTTCATCATTTCTCCAAGTTCGTAGAGTTTTCAGAGGCAAGCTATTTCAAAAATGGATGCCACTCTTGCTTCCAATTAAATAGGGTACAAAAGTAAAAAGCAGAAGTAACATAAGAAAAATTAAAATGTACTGGTAAAAAAAATGTACTGGTAATATGAAATGAATTATTCTACATTACAAGTAAGGGACACTGGTGGCTCACTAGTTAAGCACTTGGCTACTAACCTAACAGAGGTCAGCAGTTTGAACCTACTAGTCACTCCACAGGGAAAAAAATGAGTCAATTTGTTTCGATAAAGATTTTTAACCTTGGGCAGCTCTGCTCCACGCCGTAGGTCTGTTATAAGTTGGAATCACCTTGATGGCAGTGGGGTATGTTACTAGCAATTATAACCACTGCTCATTCAGAAAAGCTTTTCATTTAAAGAAAAAAAAAGTGGTCTTTTCTCAGTTGAATAATAACTAGGGAAAATTTTAAACACTTGATTGTGTTTCTTGCTTTTTGACATTGTTTATGGTTTTTATTTGTATATATTAATACATAAGTAGATTTTAAATAAATCCTACCCAGGAGCCATTTTTAGAAATTGTGATCTTTTTGACATTCCTTTTGTGTACTAAACTATTGAACTTTGTAAAACAGCTTAGAGATAAATTATGATTATAAGAGATATTACAGCCAAACCCAAAAATCAACATAATGAGAGCTTAGTTAAAATTACAGCAAATTCATCCAACATTGGAAGTCCTCAGGTTTCTTTAATTAGAAAAATGACTGTCCTTGGTCATTGTGTTTGTGGTTGTTGGGTACCATAGAGTTGACTTCGTGTTAATCATAGTGACCCTGCATAGTAAAGCTGACCCATTGAAATCTGTTTGCTATAAAGGTTTTTTCCTCATCTTTTGGGTGAAATTTTACAAATCATTTTGATTTTTTCACTCAATAATTCACATGCATTTTGTTTTATAGCATTAATAAAAACTTGAGTAATTAATTATAATATCTGATTTCTTGTATATTATATTCTCCTTCATTCCATTTATCCATTAATTTTTACTCCCTTCTCCCTCCCTTCTCATCTTTGGTAACCATGCAAGAAGGATAACAATTTAAGTACACATCAACAGTTGACTTATTAAAGAAATTATGGTCCATGCACACAATGGCAATGTTTGGTAAATTCAAATTTAGGGACGTTGCTGGGAGAGGCTATTCCTTGAAGAGGGACAACATGCTTGGAAAGGCAGAGGGTCAATGAAAGAGAAGAAGACCCTCAACCAGATAGGTTGACACAGTGACTGCTACAAAAGGCTGTAGTGTGTCAGGAAGGCGACGGTGGCACAGCATAGGACAGGATTTAGATCTGTTGTTTATATGGTCACTATGGGTCGTACTCCACTCGAGAGTACCTAACAACAACAACAACACAATGGAGTATTATGCAATATCAAACAAGGAGAAAGAATTCTCAAAACTCTGAATAACAAGGACAAATCTAGAAGAAATTATGTTGAGTAATATAAAGCAAGAGACAAATTGCATTGGGAAAGTCGGCTGTCAGGGACCTCTCCAGAGTACTGAAGACCAGCAACATCAGTCTGGAGACTAAGTGCGCCTGATCTAGTTCATAGTCTTCACAATTGCTTGCTATGCATCAGAGAGCTGGATAATGACTAGGGAGAATAGAAAGAGATTTGAGGTTTTTTGAGCTGTGGTTCTGGAGAAGAGTTTTGAATATACCATGGACTGCCAGAACAAACAGGTTCATCCTAGAGAGGGTGAAGCCAGCCTGCTCCTTGGAGGCTAGGATTCTGAGGCTTATTCTGAAATACCTTGGGCGTAGAGGGACCAGTCCTTGGAGAGGGACATCATGCTTAAAAGGGTGAAGGGAGGGAGGAAAAGAGGGAAATCATCTATGGGAATGATTGATACAGTGACTGGGGAACTGAGGATAGTTGTGTTGGAGGCAGTAAAGTTGGCACAGGATAGAGCAGGTTTCAGGGCTGTTGTACATAAGGTTGCTATGAGTCACAAGTGACTCAACAGCACATAACAACAACAAGGTCGCCTTTCTCTATATCTATTCAATTTGTAAGCAGAATAAATCGTTTGAGAAGCTGAACTATATGAAGAAGAATGTAGCATTAGGATCAGAGGAAAATTCATCAGCAACCTGTATTATGCAAATTACACAACCTTGCTTGCAGAAAGTGAGGAGGACTTGAAACTTGATGTAAGAGATTATAGCCCTCAGTACAGGTTACATCTCAACATCAAGGAAACAAAAATCTTCACCACAGGGCTAATAGGTAACATCATGATAGATGGAAAAGAGACAGAAATTTCTAATGATTTCATCTTGCTTGGACCCACAATAAATACTCTTACACCAACAGTTAGGACATCAAAAGATGTGGTGCATTGGAAAAGTCTATTGTCAGGGACCTCACCAAAGTGCTGAAAAGTAATGTCCGTTTGAAGACCAAGATGCTCCTGATCCAAGTCTTGGTCTTTTCAGTTACTTGCTATGCAACTACAAGCTGGACCAGGAACAAGGATGACAGAAGAAAAACCGATGACTGTGAGTAGTGGCCTTGGAGAGGGTAAGGAATATCTCATGGACTGCCAAAAGAACCAACTAATATGTCTTAGAAAAGCGTCCTCAGAGACAAGGATAGTGAAACTTCATCTCACACACTTTTGCATATTGTTAGGCGGAGCTAATCCCTGAAAAAGGACTTCATACTTAGGAGGTAGATGATCAGCAAAGGAGAGGAAGATCCTCAATACATGGACTGACACAGTGACTCTAACGGTGGGCTACAGTATGTCAGAGATGGCCAGGGTGGCACAGGATAGGGCACGGTTCAGATCCATTGTTCATAGAACTGCTGTGAGTCATAGTCAATTTAGCAGCTCTTAACAACCAACAACAATAACAAGTTCCCCAAAGTTGTGGGAGCCAATTGCTATGTGTGTTTCTCCCACAGAACTGCTGGTCGATTTGAAAATGCAAACCTTTAAGTTAGCAGCTAAGCACTTAACCAATAACACTCCTTCCCTTGTTATTCTTCTCACTGTTATTATGTTCTTAGGTGTTCTGAGCAGGGCATGACTCGGAGTAATCGCATTTACAATCGAATGAAGCACTGCTTGGTGCTGTTCCCTCCTCACAATTGCAGCTATGCTTAACTCCTTTTTGTAAATACTCTGTCCAGCTACTTGGAGGTCTTCCTCTTATATGCTGACCCTTACTCTACCAAGCCTGATGTCCTTGTAATAACGTGTTAGAAAATCTTACTCTCTCTTCTAAGGATCATTCTGGCCATGTTTCCTCCAATAGCTTTATTCATGTCTGGAAGTCCAAGGTATATATTCCATATTCTTCATGAAGATGATAATTCAAATGCAAAAATTCTTCTTTCTTCTTCCTCATTCATTGTCCAACTTGTCCAACATGTATATGTTGTTGTTAGGTGTCTGTATTGTCAAGTCTTCCATGAGTCACCAGATGAACATCAGATATGAACTCTGTCATATCCTGTGCTGTCCTCATAATTTCTCACACACTGCTGCAGTCACTATGCTAATCTATCTTATTATAGGTCTTTCTCTCTTTCATTGATCCTCTGCCTTTTCAAGTATAATGTTCCTCTCCCAGGAATATCCTTTCCTAGCACAGAGTATGTGAGACAAAGCCCAAAGTATGTGAAATGAAGCTTTGTCATCTTCACCTCCAAAGACCACTGTGGCTGTTCTTTCTCCAAGACCTGTTTGTTCTTTTGGCAATTCTTGGGATATTCAGTACTCTTATCCAACAACACAACTCAAGGTTATAATTTCTTTTCCATCATTCTTATTCACTGTCCAGCTCTCAGAGGGATAGCAAGTGATTAAAAAGACAATGGCCTGCATCAGGCACACCTTAGTCTTCAAATTGATATCAAAGGTCCCCGACTAGAGACTTTGCCAGTACAATATGTCTCCTGATATCCTGACCATTGATATCAAGGGTGTTGACTGTGGACCCAAGCAAGATGAAGTTGTTGATAGTTTCAAATTATTAATGAACAAAAACATTGAAAATGACATGATTCAAGTCAGGCACACATTAATCTTTAAAAAAATCTTTGTTTTTTAACATAGTCATGAGGTAGCAGACTTGCCTGATGCAATGCATCCTTTAATTTCTTGACTTAGACTTCATTGGACATTGATGGTACATATTGTTGTTGTTGTTGTCATGTGCCATCAAGTCGCTTGCGACTCATAGCGACCCTATGTACAACAGCCCTAAACTCTGCTCTGTCCTGTGACAATCACACTGTCTCTGACACTCCCATCCTGATTACCCGAGTCACTGAATCAATCCACCTCATAGAGGGCCTTCCCCTCCTGCATTGTCCCTCCACCCTCCCAAGCATGATGTCCGTCTCCAAGGACTGGTCTCTCCTCACAACATGTCCAAAGTATGTTAGATGGAGCCTCAGAATCCTTGCCTCCAAGGAGCTACCCGGTTTAACCC
>NW_006399774.1:9515971-9520316 GCF_000299155.1 Elephantulus edwardii
GTTCTTTCCACAGATGTAATCGATCTGATTCCTATGCATACCATCTGGTGAAATCCAAGTATATAACCTGCATTTATGTCTCTTAAAAAATGTATTTGCTATGAATAAGTCATTGATGGTGCAAAAGTCGATCATTCTCTCTCCAGCTGCATTTCTGTTACCGAGTCCAAGTTTTCCAACTACTGAATCTTCTTCTCTGTTCCCAACTTTTGCATTCCCGTCACCCATTATTATCAATGCATCTTGATTGCATGTTCGATCGATCTCATATATCCAAGTTAAAAAAAAATCTTGTGGACTTCAACCAGCCTTTTCTCCATTTATTATGATGTTGTTTACTGATCCAGTTGTATTGTTTTCTTTATGTTGAGCTGTAATCCATACTGAAAGCTCTTACCTTCATCAGTAAGTGCTTCATATTATCTTTACTGTCAGCATGTTTATCTGTATATAATAGATTATGATATGTTATCATAAGTTATAACACAGGCTCTGAGTCTTCCTCTAATGCTAGTGCCATATTCTTCATATAGTTCAAATACTTGGATTAGTTTTTTTCAGCATATTTGGATGTGTACGGTGAAAGGATGCACTCTTGGCACAAATCTTTCCTAACTTTAAGCCATGTAGTATAGCTTTGTTCTGTTCAAATGACTGTCTAGTTTACTTTCCACATGAGTATAATTAAATATTCTGGAATCACTATTATTCATAATGTCATTAATAATTTATTATGACACACACAACTCAATGCCTTTGCATAATCAATAAAACAGAAGTAAACATCATTCTGGTATTCTCTGCTTTCAGTCAAGGTCTATGCAGCATAAAGTCATTATATCTCTTGTTCAACAATCTCCTCTGAATCTAGCTTGAAATTCTGAAAATTCTCTATGTACAAATGAAAATCCAACTTTTCTGTAAACTTTCATTAAAATCACAATTTACAAAAAAATTAAATATTATCTTTAGCAAAATTTTTACTTCATAATACTTCAATAATACTAATGTTATTATTCCATAATACTTCCATATTATTCCAATGATACTTCAATAATGCTAATGTCATTATTCTGTAATACTTCCATATTATTCCAATAATATTTCAATAATACTAATGTTATTATTCCATAATTTCCACTCTGTTGAAATGAGCAAAATGAAGAGCTCTTCCAGTCAGTTGAGAAAGATTGTATGGGACAGTAGTAAGGAGTTGCACTGCCAGTGAAAATGTTCAAGTGCACAGTTCAAGTGCACCAGCTACTCTTCCGAAAGATGGCAATCTCCTCCCACGCAACTTATAGGTTCTCAAAAAATCATTGGAGGATCAGCTATGAGTTGGTTCTGACTCAATAACACATAACAACACCTTGTCAATTGGCCAGGAAATTGTAAAGATCTTGATGTAGAAGTCAAGAAGTTTGGAAAGAATTACTGCGAAAAGAAGAACTTTTCAGTGTTGCACCTATTTGTTGAACAATGTCAACTGGTATCCTGTAACTTTCTTGGAACCTTATTTTCTGTCAATGCCTTCATTACCTTGGATGTCATCCTTTCAAACAATTGGTTCATTATCAAACCCATTGTCATCAAGTTATGACCAAGTCCTAGATTACACTTTAGAGGGTTTACAGAGGCTGCATATCATATGCAAGAAGATTGTTCATCTTTTCCACAAGGAGCAGCTGGTGAATTCGATGGCCTGTCTTTGGGTTGGCAATGAAACTCTTTCTCTACTAGAATACCAAATCTCCCTCTTAATCATTTGGTGCCTCCTAAAATTATTGAATATCTGCCAATGTTTTTGATATGATGAGTGTGGATTTCTTTCATCTTTTTTGGCTCTTTCCTGTGCCACCCAATATTTTGCAAAAATAATCTTTGTATAGTTATCATTAATGTATTCAATTCAGAAGTATTTTTAAATCGTTAGTTACTCACTAACCCAGGGTCTGTTGCACCCAGTGGCTGGTTCTTCACCAGTCCAACTCATGTTCTCACTAAGTATATGATTTCCCGCCAGCTGTGTGTTTCAGCTACCCTTAACCTCCATTCTGAAGGCCAGAGCATCAAACTACTCCTATTTACACAATCTCCACAAAATAACCAGAGTAAACTCTGAACAGTGGCCTGAATCTGCTCCTTGTCTCCCTCTGATAAAATCTCCATTGATGTCCAAGGAAGTCCTAACTCAAACACTCCAACTTTTCTCTGACTAAAGGCTCTTATTTCAGAAGTACAAAGCATTTGCCTCCTGGGTTTATGTTAAACCAGTATAACACTGTTGAAAGATCAGTAGACATAGAGGAAAAGGTAAAGGTTCAGATCAAAGTCAAATCTGTTTGTTGCATTACAATTTTTAAATCTCTCTGAATCATAGTCTCCTCCCCTGTAAAATAGGACAAACACCAATTCCAGCCATTCATAAACAAAGTTGGGTGGAAAACAAACCCACGTTAAAGTACTTGATACATTGAACAATGAGGATAAATGCAGGTAAGCAAATGAAGAGAAACATCTGTTGCCTATTGAAACATCATCTTTACTGGTCTGTAGGCTGCCTGTCACATAACAATGGCTCTTTTCCTTCACAATCAAGCCACAGCCTTCATGCAACACAACTTGCAATCTCCTGGTATGGTGACCAGTCCTATGTGCTATTTTGGCTAGCTTCTGCTTCCCAAATGTTTAGTCAAACTCTAGTCTAGAGATGTTGCTATGAAGGTATGACATTGCTATGATTAACATGTGAGTTGCCCTGCATCAATCAACTGAAGATTTAAAAGCAAACATTAAGGTTTCTCAAGGAAGAAGAAATGTTCACTCAAGATTGTAACAGAAATTGTGCCCAAGTTTCCAGACAGGCTACCTGGCTTTTTCCCTAAGACTACTGGCAAATCCAGCTTGCCATCTTAACTATAGATTTCGGACTTACAAATGCTCACAATCAGGTGTGTCAATTCTTTAAAATAATTAATCTTGATATGCAGATTAATATGAATAAATGGAAGAATGAGTAGCTGACTGCTTTGGCATCAAGATAAAAAGGATCGATGGACAAAAACAAAATAGAAAGGATAGATGGATATGGGATATGATATGATGATATGATATGATATGATATGACATGACATGATATGATGAATAGATAAATATATAGACCTGTTTCTCATTGCCATCAAATCAAAGCAGACCCATAGCTGATCTGTTCGTGGGTTTTTGAAGGCTGTAAATTATAGGGAATGAGATCATCCATCTTCATCTCGCCAGAGCTCCCTACATAGACTGGTAGATGGATAAAAGAGAATTAGAGATAACTCCCCTTCATTTTGATTTTCTGGAGAACTTTGACTGGGTTTTATCATTCATGTAGGGGAGTTTCAAAGTTCCTTTTAACAAAATCTCTGTGTGTGGACCTCTAGACAAAAATAAACAAAGGTTTTCTTTAGCATCTGTCAGTTACTGATGCTCTTGTTTTACATATTTTTCACTTAACATAAATTTTGTTTTATGCAGCTAGAGCCGGTTAAGTAAAAAAAAAAGAAAAGAAAAGGAAGAAGGTTTTGCAATCATGGTGTCAAGCAAATCTCACCAGGTCTGGCATTTCCAGATATGTTCAGATTCTCTAGGAATGCCATATGAGAGTCTGAAAATTCAAACTGCTTCCTAGGGCTGAGCAAATGCTGATACGAGCTTTATATGATTTGTAAGGCAAAAGAAGGAAATAATGATGTGTAGTGGACATCTAGTGCCCAATAATTATGAAATACAATGTCATTACAGAAGAGTCTGCCAGGGTCCTGGCAGGACAAGATTCTTCCCTTTCTTGGATCAATGGTAATCTAGAATTTTCATTCTCATGGGCCTCTCAAGTAACCAAAATCTGCAGGCAATCCATCAAAAGAACAAATCAACATAAAAAAATGTATGTACATGGCACACATTCTTCTTTCACAGTCTTGTGATGACGTTTCCTAGATTGTCTCGTATCTGGCTTTGAAGAGATTCCCCTGTGGGAAAGCACACCCTCGCACTCCTCAACAGCTGGCATTGTGAGCTGCCACCCAATCCACCCTCCATTCATGGGGACCCCAAGTAGGAAGGAACGAGGTGCTGCGCTGCCGTGTACCATCCTTGTGACGCTTACGGCTTGGACTGTTGTCATCCACACAGCTTTCGCTGGCTGAGTTTTGGAACTAGATCTAGTAGCCTTTCTTTTAGGACCATATTAGTCTGGATGCTCCACTGAAGCCTGTTTTCTTTCTCTCTTCTCTTCTCTTCTCTTCTCTTCTCTTCTCTTCTCTTCTCTTCTCTTCTCTTCTCTTCTCTTCTCTTCTCTTCTCTC
>NW_006399774.1:9520416-9537288 GCF_000299155.1 Elephantulus edwardii
TCTCTCTCTCTCTCTCTCTCTCTCTCTCTCTCTCTCTCTCACACACACACACACACACACACACATTCTTCAGGCATTCAGGAACAGAACTTCCCTTTCCTTGTAAGGAGAAATTGCCATCTTTAAATCTTTAAATGTTTTGCAAAGCACTTCATGATTTGGCCTCTACCTTCAACCCTCTATCCACATCCCAGCTCTTTGGGTCTGTGAGCAGCTGTGATCTCTCTGACCTAATAACCTTTTTCTGCTCTCTGCCCCTCCTCCAGTCACGCTAGTATCCTCCAGTTATTTCATGTGACTCTTCAGGTCTCTTCCCAAAGAGACCTTTCTTTACAATCTTGTCTTGCTCCAGTTCCCTATACATAAGCCTATACATGTATAATTTGCAGTCACAGCACACACGGCTCTTAGTTTCATGGCCCTCATCATTTTTTATTGTCCATCTAAGAAGATCTAAGGCAGTAGAAGCCATGATTCACTCATCACTGTTTACCCAGCACCAAACACCCTGCATACAGATTTCTCAAATCCTAACAGCATCATACGCTACTGTCATACTCTTAAGTACCTGTCAGATGGGTCAAAGAGACAGCTATTATAATGATATCTTTAAGAATAAGACAAATAACCTGCATCCAAAGATTTCTATTGCAAAAACATAGAAACAATTATGAAGAGAAAAGGTAGGCCAGCTGGCTGAACAAGGCCTTTGAAAATGTATACAATGAGCCTCAACTTGATCTGACCCTACACTTGTTGTTGGTTTTGTTAGATGCTGTCAAGCACAACTTAGAGTGACTCTATGAACAACAGACCTGAACCCCGTTCTATGCTGTGCCATCCTCACAATCTCAGACACATTCGAGCCCTTTGCTGTGGTCACTGTCAATCCACCTGGTTAAAGGTCCTACTCTTCTTTGCTATTCCTCCAACTTTCCAAGCATGATGCCCTTCTCCAAGGAATAGCCTCCCCTAACAACATGTCAAAAGGATGAGAGATGGAGCTTTGTCATCTTTGCCTCCAAGGACCACTCTTGGCTGCACCTTCTCCAAGACATATCTCTCCATTCTTTTGGCAGTCCAATGGCATATTCCGTGCTCTTCTCCAACCTTACATTGCAAGAGGAATAATCATGAACTTGACTGTGTCCACAGTCTGATACACTATTCTCATGGGATACCATGCCACATGAGACTAATGAAAAGTTTCTAAGTCTGAATTAGTGACAAATGAAATAGGGTAGTATCTTCAAGCACTTGGACTGTCATGTCCAGAAGAAAGTAAATGTTCTGGGTATTTTTACTCCAGTGCACAAACCTAGGTCTAATTTGGGCAAACTCTGAGGGCTTGGACTTCAATTCAATACAAAAATAAACATGTTAACACTTAGAACTGTCCAACAATGAAGCTAATTACTTAAAGGAGTAACGATGTCCCTGTTATTAGATGTGACAAAAAGGACACAGAGAAAATAATTTGAGCGGTAATTTAATATCCACCTATTGTTATTGTGTGCTGCCAAGGCAATTAACTCCCTTCTCACTAGGCCACCAGAGCACCCTTAAGCCTCCTGTTTTTATGTACTGATGAATCAAAACTGACCCTCCAGCAGGTTTTCAGGGGCAGGAAATCATATAGAAGGGGTTTCTCCATCTTTCCCCTTTAGAACAACTGGATTCAGACCACTTACACTTTTAGAATGACAGCACAACTCTTTACAATGAGGCCACCAGTGGCGCCCTAAATTACAGAGTGTCCTACTGTGCAATCTCAATAAAAGCATACCGTTTTCAGCCAACTCCTGAAGATTTAGCCACTGAGCAACCCAAGATCCCATCATATCCAGCAAATGATAGAAAACCACCTACTGCCTTTGGGTCAGTTCTGACCCAGATTGCTACCTAATCAGGTTTTCAAGGCTGAAAATCTTAACAGGAGGAGACGGCCCATGTTTGTCCTAAGGAGCA
The DNA here is from genome assembly GCF_000299155.1 of Elephantulus edwardii. Taxonomy (NCBI): domain Eukaryota; kingdom Metazoa; phylum Chordata; class Mammalia; order Macroscelidea; family Macroscelididae; genus Elephantulus; species Elephantulus edwardii. The sequence continues at coordinate 9,522,385 of NW_006399774.1, forward strand.
TTTAATGGATTTGAACCTTTCATCTTTTAGTTAGTAGTTGAGTGCTTAAACGTTGTGCCGTGAGAGTGCCTTTAATATCCAGCAGGAATCGGAATTTCTAGAACCTCTTTCCAGCCCACAGGACAATGGGGAGTCATCAAAAAGTTTGACTCAAGAATTATGGGATTTTTTTAAACTGTTGTTTTTGAAAGATCTGTGAAAGGATTTGAGAACTAAGTTCTCAGCACTGACTGAAAGAATTGGTGACACCCCAAGATAGCATAGAACTGGGGTGAAGAATTATTACCCCAAATGGAAAGTGACTTGACAAAAATAGCATTAAAAAATCATACTTGCAGGATTTATAACAGCTATCAAAGTCTGTGATGCATAACATAACATAACTCAGGAGGATAGAAGGAGAATTGATGCCTTTGAGCTGTGGTGCTGGAGAAGAGTATTGAGGGTACCATGGACTGCTAGGAAAACAAACAGATTCATCCTGGAAAGGGTTAAACCAGGCTGCTCCTTGGAGGCAAGGCTTCTGAGGCTCCGTCTAACTTACTTTGGACATGTTGTGAGGAGAGACTGGTCCTTGGAGAAGGACATCATGCTTGGGAGGGTGGAGGGACGGCACAGGAGGGGAAGGCCCTCTAAGAGGTGGATTGATTCAGTGACTCGGGTAATCAGGATGGGAGTGTCAGAGACAGTGCGATTGGCACAGGACAGAGTGGAGTTTAGGGCTGTGGTACATAGGGTCGCTATGAGTCGCAAGCGACTCGATGGCACATAACAACAACATCAAAATCTCAAAGAATATTCTTCATGACCTGCATCTTTAATGATAAGTAGTTAAAGACTTCTGCATCAGATATTTTGAAACATATTTCCACAAGAATTACCCACCACCTTAACTTTCCATGTGGGATATTCAACTCCAGTAGTCAGCGTACCCAAGACCACATGCTTGCAGGACGCCCAGTCTGTTTACTTGTGTTGCAAACCAGCAGTTGGAGAGATTGTTTTTACCATGAGTAATTAAAACAATGTTTGTATATATCATGTTTTAGTTTCTTAAGGGCCCTAGACTAGCTGTTGCAGATGGAGTTCAAAGCTATCAATTTTTTTCTTTTTCATAGTAGCATTTTCTATTCTGAAACACCAAAAGCAGAAACTAGTTAAATGACCATCAACAGTAAAATCAATCAACAAATGATGTTATCTTCATCTAGTCACTATTGATTGCTTGGGTAAATCTTTTTTTATCTTTTTTTTAATTAATTTTCATGAACATTTACAGAGACTTTGGATTTCCATGCATTCATTGTTGTACTTTTCTCCCTGCCCACCCCTCCCCACCAGTACACTCTTCTCTTTGAAAAGTAAAAGAAAAATTCCTTCGTTGTTTTATAATACCTTCCCCCCCAGTCCACTCCACTATGCAGCCTTCACTCTGGATTCCTGTCATGACAATAATACCTAATCACATATCCCTTTTCAACAGTTCTCTCCCTTATCTGTTTCAATGCAGTATACATTATTTATCCCCTCTTTCTCAGTCTCCCCCCAAACCTGATGTCAATCCCATTTTACAACAGTGGCACCATGCAGTATTTGTCCCTTTGTGACGGAGATATTTCACTCAGCATAATGTCCTCCAGGGTCACCCATTTTGAATAATATTGCTTAAGTTCCTTGTTTTTCAATGCAGCGTAGTATTCCGTTGTGTGAATATACCACAGCTTCTCTATCCATTTGTTTGTTGATGGGCATTTAGGTTGTTTCCAGCTCCTTGCTATTGTGAACAAAGCCGTGATCAAAACTATCATTCTAAGAACTCAAAGATGCTCCTTCCTGAGTCATCACCACCTGAGAGTTCTTTGCTTGTTCAGCTATTGAGAGGGGGGAAAAAGTTGTTTTCTACTGAATTGGTGATGGCCTGTCCTCAGGAGATTCACTCGCTGGTCTGGGCTCCAGGCTCCACCTTCTCTGCACTCAGGCTCCTCCTCCGATATGACTAAGAAGGTTATCTGCAGTGAAGATACCATCTGTAAAACCCTGGGTGGCAATTCAATCACTTCAACCGCTGGAACCAACTGGGCTTCACTCCTGGGTGGCAGTGGTCAAAATCCCCTCATCTGTGAGGTTCACAGGTTCACAGCCACATGAATGGTGCCCCCAGTCATGGTGGGCTGGGCACCTGGTACTCAGGGACTTAATTTCTTTAGCTCTTGACTCAGTGACAGGAGTAACGGATGTAGGTGTGTCAAGAGACAATAAGGTTGGCACAGGATAGAGCACAGAGCTGTTGTATATATTGGGTCACTATGAGTCACAAGCAACTCGACAGCATGTAAAAACAACAACAATAAAAATAAAGAGAAAGCAAGATGCAAGATATTCACCACTTGTGATTGAAAAAGACAACCTGTCTTCTCTAATGAAGAGCTTTGAGGAAGAGGAGGAGGAAGAGGGTGAGGCTGGGCACGGTGAAGAGTCAACATAGTTTCCATTGATTTGACCAGGTCAGATAAACCATGGCAAAGAGTCATTTCAAGCTAATGATGGCAAACAAGGTCATTACTAACCAAAAATACACAAATTGATTTTTTTGTTAGGAATATATTCGGGTTTTTTTAAATTTTTTTGTTATTAATTTCAATGAAAATTTACACAAATTTATTTTTAAAAAAAAACTTTTAAAACTCACTGGCTAAGTATAAAAATATGTGTAAATATATTTTTTCAAAGCTTCACATGCAAACGCACACACGCCCAAACACATACCATTTGCCACCAAGTCAATCAAGTCAATATCTGATTCAGAGTGACCGCCTGAGTGTCAGAATAAAACTGTGCTCCGTAAAGTTCCAAAGGGCTGACTTTTCAGAAGTAGCTCACCAGGTACCTCGAGCGAGGCCCACCTGAACACCCCACCGTCCGGCGAACAGCTCCGTGTACTAACCACGAACACCCTTTTAGAAGTTTCAATATGTGATCATCATTATGGGCTTCAACACTGAAAGAAGGAATACAAATAAAGGAAAGACCAGGAGTTGCTTTTTTCCTTTCAGTCCACATAAGAACGATTCTTCAACAGAATAGAGGGTAACTCTAGGTTTATATAGTCTGAGGGCTAGATGATACTTCTGTATGTAAAGTGCATCATGATAGATGGTTAAAGGTTGAGAATGTTCACAGCTTTAGTTTGTGTGGCTTCACAATCAACACTCTTAATACCAACAGCCAGAAAATTAAAAGACAAATTGCATTGGGAAAGTCTGCTGTCAGGGACCTCTCCAGAGTACTGAAGAACAACAGTGTCAGTCCGGAGAATAAGGTGTGCCTGATCCAGGCCATGGGCTTCACAATTACGTGCTATGTGTCAGAGACCTAGACAATAACTATGGAGGATAGAAGGAGAATTGATGTCTTTGAGCTGTGATGTTGGAAAAGAGCATTGAATATACCATGGACTGCTAAGAAAACAAACAGGTTTATCCTCAAGAGGGTAAAACCAGGCTGCTCCTTGGAGGCAAAGATTCTCAGGCTCTGTCTGACATACTTTGGGCATGTTACAAGGAGGGACCAGTTCATGGAGAAGGACATTATGCTTGGGAGGGTGAAGAGACAGTGTTGGAAGGGAAGATCCTCGATGAGATGGATTGACACAGTGACTGGGGTAATGCGGGGGTGGGGTGGGGTGGGGGGTGTCAGAGACAGTAAGGCTGGCTCCAGATAGAGCAGAGTTCAGAGCTATTGTACATCGGGTCACTATGAGTCGCAAGTGACTCGACTGTACATGTAATAACTACAACAACAACAATGTAAAGTGGTGCTGTCCAAATGTGGCACACATGTCTCAGTTGTCCACAGCAAGAAGGCTTTCAGTTAAAATATCAGAAAACATTCCCATTCATTCAGAAGACATTGGAACCACTGAAATAAGAGTGGAGGCAAAAGTCTGCAGCAAACACACTATGCGGGCTTTTTCTTAAGGCCTTTTTGTGTAAGCTGTTTCCTGGCTTCCACTCCAAAACCCCGATTTAGAACCACAATGTTCAGCAAGTCAGTGAGATTTCATGCTTTCATCTGAAACCCAGACCAACAAATGCATCCCTTGATGCAATTCAGGATCTTAAAAATCGTCACTAAAAAAACCAGAAGAAATCACGGAACTTAATCTCAAAGCCCTACTCCTACCCAGAGGAGCAGAATTTCCACTTAAAGTTTAGCTAACGGATTCGAGGTGGGCAAATGCTTGCTGGAACAGCACATTAGTTGCTACATTTAAAACCTCCATCACAGTCTCCGAATATGATTGAGGTTTCAGAGGGAAGCCGTACGCTGTATGAAATGTGGCAATTACTGGTCTATTAATATAGGATGTTAGTCACTGTTAGGTACTTTCTCAAAAAGAGATGGGCTGGTTCCTTCCTGCAAATGCACATATATCTTTTTTTTTAACCAGAAAAGAACAAATTTACAAAGTTTAAAATGCTCTAGAAGAGTGTCTCGGGTACTGAAACTTTGTGACGGACAAGAAACGAAAGCTGGTGAAACAAAAGGGGTGTCAGCACCTCTCTGCCTTCATTTCTACCTTGGAAACCAAAGGAGATATTGTCAGATCTGCTCCAGGGTGAATGAGGAGTAAGGAATCAACATAGGAAGGGGTCCAATTCTCCTACCGATTTCCATTCGACGACACAGCCATTTGTGCTTCAGCCGGAGTGGGCAGGTGCCTGTTGTCCTGGCTTCCTGAGAGCAGCTGTGGTAGTTGGAGATGGCCATGTACCTGGAATGTGAAAGGAGGGAGCCAGGACGTGGCCCCCACATCACAGGTGAGCTGTGACACTGCGCCCCTACTGTTCCCTCTTCTTCTGTTCCTTAGTGCCACCTGGGCACACCTGACCCTGGGCAATAATTCCTCCCCAGTGTGCAGCCTCTTGGAGTAACCTCAGGTGAGGGTGTGGAAAGAGGTGACCCAGTGAACAAGGCCAAGTAGGGCTCCTCCCTGCTCGCACCTTCTCACCTGTGTTAGGTGTGCCCAGGCTTGGTGGCAGAGCATTGAAAGCCACCTCCAAAAACAGTCTGCTCCTCCAAGCAGACCCTTCAAGACACTGACTCCAAGGTCAGCAGCTGGGAGCCAGCTTCACTAATGGTTAAGCCAGGCAGAGGCGAGTCAGAATAATGGTGAAGTCCCCTGATGCCAGCAAATCACAGCAGAACCACAAGAAGCAGGGAGGCTTCCAGAGCGGGAGAAAAGGGCCAGGGGGTGGATGGGGAAGGAGTTCTACCCTGGGCTTAGGGTCGGTGTGAACCGACCAGGGAAGGCAATTCTGCAAAAGTGGAACGAAAAGGCACTGTGTCTGCAGGCAAACTCCTACACAGGGTCCAATTTAGGAAATTGAGTAAGATTTGTCCCCTGTCTCTCAGCCTACTGACCCACTTTCCAAGACACTATCTCTGCAGATCCCTGGCCCAGCAAGTCCCTGTGAGCCGACAGGGAGGAAAAACTGGGCCTCGGGATCACAACGTGGGTGGAAAAGCATTGCGAGCCTGTTTGCTCCTTTTTTAGAAGGCAATGTCTCCCTCTTCCTCTGAAAAATCTGTTCTGAGCCAAGCGCCACCCCCAGCAGGCACACACCTCTGTCCAGCCAGGCCCGACCCCCCGCTGTACAGGCACCCCCCCCCCGACCGTCCCCATGCCTGGCAGCACCTCCTCCTTTGGCTCTGGTCCAGGAAACCCTTCCTTCAATCACTGGCTTTGCTTAAAGTACTAAAAGCTCTGCACCTGGAAAATGCTAGTCGCCCTTCTTGAAAGAGAACACTTTGGGTCTCTAAACTCAAGTGCGTTTAGAGTTGAGGTACAACATATTTTTACAAAGAATATCCAGCCAGGAATGACGTAATAGCTAAATAAGAGTGAAGCCTAGAATACGAGATGCAGCCCAGCTGGAGGGCCACAGGGCATAGAAGCACGCAGAGATGGACACACGTGAATATACTTCATCCATACACGTGTGCCATGATTTTGCCTATGATTGGTCACAGGCAATTGCCAGAAGCCCACCGTGGCTGCTAATAATTTTGCTACACCCACTTGCACTGGTTACAAAGAAATACACTGTCAGATGGTCTCGGATGGTGTACTCCTCTTCAACCCACCCGCATGCAATCACATTGCCGGTTGCTGTGGTGAGAGTGACAGTGGGCTTTCCTTTCAGCACTGCCAAGATTGAATTCACATCCCCTCACCTTGGGAATGACTAGTTTGAATCTGAGTTCTCACACTCCCTAACCTTGGGCAAACCACATGACCTCCCTGCCTCTCTGTCCCTGAATCTGTGGAAGGAGGATAGTCACGCCAGACGTTCCACACAAAAGGAGTCCCTTGTGCCCAACCCATTGTTCCCGGAGAGCACAGAACAGAAGTTAGCTACTGTCACCTTGACTAATGCCAATTACAAGATTTAAGGGAAGTTTGCCTTCCTTGACCTTCAAGTTCCTTGTCTGCAAAATAGAAATAATCCTACCCACTTTTGTAGGTTTGTGAGGATTGGGCTTTCAACTAGAACAAAGGTTAAGCCTATGGCTGCTTACAGAAAGGCCAACGGTTCCAACCCATCTGGGCCTCCGCCCTAGAAAGAACTGGTGGTCATCTCTCATAAAGATGCCTGGCTTGACCAAGTCAAAGTAAAATGTGATTTGATGGCTCAAAGCACTTGAAACTGCTGCCCCTCTCCCTACCTCTAGCCCCCCAAATGGGATCATGGGATAGAGAGGGCCCCTATGGGGCCAGAAGGGCACAGTATTCCTTACCCTTTGTGGTCTCCCAGACTTTTTCAAATGGGAAAGCCAGGCCCCCACCAGCACATGTGCTGTTTTTGATGCTCCGTGGTTCTTATGTGTCTGCCGTGCTGTGCAAATGGAGACTCGTTTCAAAGTAAAAACATTTAAAAACCTACATTAAAAGAGCTCTAAAGCAACCCCCCACCCCCCAACAAAAGTCACTACATAAACTGTTGAGCAGTATTCACCTATCAGAGTATTTGTTGTGACTGTAGATTATCAACTGAAAACACTACTCCTGTGTTCTTAATTGTACAGTTTTCAATGTCCATCTCTTAAAGAGACAGTGTGCTCTCCCTTCCCCAGTCCCACCTCCCCCACCCTCCTGAGAGACTTCTTCACCAGGAGGGATATCCAGGGTGTCTCCCTCCTTCCCACTCTCTTGGCCAGAAGTTACCAGACTATACTGTCTCTTTAAAAATAAAATTTAAGAAGCTTTGCAAAAAAAAAAAAAAAAAAAAGATGACTGGCTTGGAAACTCTGGGAGACAGTTCTGCTCGGTCAGTCAGAATCACAGCACATCACTCCACTCAGCGAAGATGGAGATTTGGAGTGTGTGGGGACTGAAAATGCCTAGCACAGTTCCAGAAACCGAGCAAGGAAGCATCCAATGATGATGATGATGGAGGAGGAGGAGGAGGATGTTAACGATGAGGATGATTGATGCTCATGTTTAGACCAAGTCAGAAAACTCTAAGTGTTAAGCCCAACCCACCCATTCTCAGAGCAGGTGGGCATGTAAACAGTACCCCCCTTTCTCTGCAGTATTTGTATCTATCTTTTTGAAGACCTGCCCATCCATTCTTAGAACAAGTAACATGTTAGCATCATTCACCCCACTCTAGAGGGCAAAGGGTAATTGCTCCTTCTAAAGACAATCGAGCATGTAAGTAGGTTTACACGACCCTAAAAGACAAAGGCCACCCCTCAAGTCTCAGAACAGAAAAATATCTAAGCCCTGCTCCCGGTCTCACACACACTGGGTACAAGGACAGGAGAGACCAGTCCTTGGAGAAGGACATCATGCTTGGAAGGCTGGAGGGACAGCTCAGGAGAGGAAGACCCCAGATGAGATGGATTCATACAGTGACTGGGGCAATGTGGTTGTTGCATCAGAATTAGTGAGACTGGCTCTGGACAGGGTAGGGTTCAGAGAAGCCGTACATAGGGTCGCTATGGGTCACAGGCAACTCAATGGCACAGTGTAACAGCACCTTCTCCCTCAACAATGCCAAGGCCAAGTGATCTAGTCTGAGACTATGCTACGGCAGTCACAGTCCCCAACATCAAGAATCTCAGACATGGAATTGTTTCTTTCCTCTGTCCCTCCTCCTCCAAGCTCTAGGTGAGGTAGCGTCTCCGAGACTCGGTGTATCTGCCTGTATCTGTTCCTGACAGCTGTTGCTAGGAAGTCGTCACGTGACACTTGTGCCTTGTTATTATTGAGATGGGATTAAACGTGAGAACCGTGCTGAGCTGCTGTTAGAGCTTTGCTATCTTTTTCCTTCTTTTTATTTCCCTCTTCATCAATAGCTTCAGAACTTAATCCTTTTTCTATTCTAAACACTTAAAGGAATATGCAGACATTATTGTGTATTCTTGGGGTTGGGGGAAAGGCTAGGCTTCAAAATGAAGTGAACTGCCGCTGCTTCCTCGCCAACGTGTCAGTGTTTAGTGCTTTGTTTTTTACATTTTCAAAATTCAAATGAAAACATCCTCACACTCTTATCGGCTTTATTACCACTAACAATCCCAGGACAAGTTTCAACTTGACATTGGAGGAGATGGTGCCAAGACAGGCTCACTCCCAGATCTTCCACTGGATTACGGAAAGTTTAATAAAGGTGAAAATCATCCCAGATCCATGGGAAAATACTCACCGGTGCTGAAAGTGAAAACCAAATTAAGGCATTCCCACAAAATCGTAGAAGTCAGAGGATTAGGTATTCCCACAAAATCGTAGAAGTCAGAGGATTAGGCGACTGGGTTCGGGATCTGGTTGGGTTGTTAGCCACCTTCCAGAAGATACTGTTTTGTATGTTCCAAGGTGCAAAGTCAACATCATTTTTTACCCTGGAAGGCAGAGAAAATGTATAGGAAGATTTCAAAGTCAGCCCAGCAGGTATTTCTACAAATGGAAAGTTGCACATTTCATTCCAGATACTCATCTCTAAATCACTGAGTTTTGTAAAAATGTCACACTGTACTGAAGCGAAGCCTCTCTTTCTCAATAAGCACGCGACAAACTTCGGGGGAAATGCCGACATTTTCAGTTAAGACAGAAAGCTTCAGAAATGCCCACGCAATTCAATTGCTCTCCCATCTATGCACAGAATACCCAGCGACTTCAATTACACACCACCCTCCATCCTTGCACTTCAAGGGGAGTTTTAAGCCTAAAACAAGCAGCGAATTGGTCCTACCCTGCTGAAAATTTGTGAAGAGAACAGTGGGAATTGACTACTTACTCTTTAGATTCAATACACTGAGGAAAAGAGTTAGCTTTATTGCTCGAGGTAATAAGGCCAAAGCTGTAAGGGGTAAAAAGACTGCCGGTTTACACCTGTAGTTTTATGTTTCAAGATGCTTTAACCTTCAGACCAAACCTTCAAAGACTAGCACACTAAGATAAGAACACCTGTTCAAGTTCAGCATTCTGAGGTGATGCCTTTAACCAGCTTTTCCATCATTAAACAAAAATTAGGGAAATTGAAAGAATTTGTTCGAATTTGTGTTAGAATTTTGTAAATAACCTAATGAAAGGTGGGGAAGGCATAGATCAATAGTAATTCATTATATAAAATATCGTGTATATGAATAATTGCATAAAACACAATGTACAGAAACAAAACGCAATGTATGTGACTGTATGCAAACTGATCAAAAATTAAAAAAGGCAAAGATCAATTGTAGTTAATTATATAAAGTACAATGTATGTGAATGATTGTCTAAAACGCAATGAGCATAAATGCAACACAATGTACATAACAGTATGCAAACTGATAAAAAATATTTAAACATTAAAAATAGAACACTCTGTAGACTAAAAGGAAGAGCGTGTCTTAAGACTGGAGCAAAAAAGGAACAAAAAGCCTCCAAGAAAGAAAATAGGTGCCAAAGGAGGAAGAGGAAGAGGTGAAATGAAATCATCAAGAAGGGTTGTCTCAACCATATATGATGCTCACCCCTGAATACACGGAGCTTCCAGAGAGGAGACTGGGGCCACACAGCAAGTACAGTGGGTGTATATATAGTGGCTCCATAACTTCCTGATTGAAACACTATACAAGAATTATAAACAACCTGAACAATTGGAGTAAGACATTAAAGTTCATTTTCCAATGATGGAATACAACCACTGCCTACTTTTGTAAAACAGAGTTTTGTTGGAGCACCACCACACCCAGTCTTTTATGATTGCTGCCTGCTTTACCACCAAGCCTTCTACCTAGTGCACCTTGGGTCCCTCATGGCCTGTATATTCTGAGCTTATTTGTGTTAAGATTCAATTCAAAAGTTAAAGTATTGGAAGCATCTGTTCTGGAAAACAATGTATTTTAAATTTTTAAATAAACTAGTAAAATAATTATTTTTTTTTTTAGAAAAAGAGAATGGGACCCAATGTATCTAACAACTGTAAGCAAACCAATAAAAATTAAAAATTTTATAAAAAAGAGGGGGGAAGTTAGAGTAACCCGTTTAACTCCCTGAGGCAGTCTTTCTACTCTTAAGCCAATGGTTAACAATCCAGACCTTATCACGATGCATCCAGTCCTCAATACGCCTCCAGCCCATTGCATTCGCTTTCCTATCTAGTTCACCACCACCACACAGACTGTTGAGTCTCTAGGAGCTAGACATTCAACAAATGCTAGATCCCCAATGGCTAGACATTTAACAAACGTCTATTTGAATAAAGTTCACTCATCTGGGGAACCTGATCTCAGTCATCATTACATCAGTGCTGGCTAGAGTCCACAAAGTACTTGCTGCAGAGCACCTAGGAGGCCAGCATCATGCCCAGGAAGGTCCCCTTTTCCCTAGGACAGCGCTTCCTGACACACCTGAGTGTCATCACCTCTGGCTTTGCAGATGCTCCATTTAACAAATGGGTGATTTTGAGTAAGCAACTCAAGGTTAGGATTCTCATCTGCACATCTTTTTGTGGTCAGGACCTCAATTCCCAGTGACCCAGTCTCTGTGTGTGTTCTGTTTGCTGTGATCTGCCTCTCTAAAATTCTCCTCTCCTTCCCACTCCGTTGATCTCAGGACCAACCCTCAGAAGCCTCACACCCCGGCTCCATGACCCGTTATCTTTCTCCACCACCTTAGGTGTCAGTGATAAATCCTTCATTTTCCGAAGAGGTACATCAAAGCTGTGGACATTGGGGGGGTGGGGGGGTGGAGGAAGACTTTTCATGATTTCTGCCTATTGCCACCCAACTGTCAGTCAGTGCCTTTCAGAAAAGCTGAAATGGTAAAGGATAACCTTGCTTCTTTTTGTCCCATAATGAGAAACAACTTACCTTCATCATAGTATCAGTGGATGCCAGCACCTCTGGAAACACTTGGCTGGAATGAAGAGGAAAAGCAAATCTTAACAGAAGGATATTTTATTTATAGTATTTCTTTATGTCCTGCTGTTTTAAAAATAGGCATTGCACACCCTACATACAGGTAATAGGTGTTAAGTGAATTTGTGAGATGCTTGGCAATTTTATATATATATAATTCAAAAAATGTTAAGTCAAACAACTTGACTAAAACCACAAATTATTTTATAATAATTCCGAGTCAGTCTGAAACCCATTAGCTCACTTTAAGACTCAAATCACAAGATGGTTTATAAGAGGGAGAGGGAGAGGGAGAGGAAAGAGAATGCACATTCAATAGACAAGAACAATGGGAACAATGGGTAAGAATAGACAATGACTCAATGCCATCAAGTCAGAGCCAACTCATAGTTGATGCTCCAGCAGAATCAGGGGCTATAAATCACACAAGAAGAGACTGGACAGCTTTCTCTCAGGAAACAGCTGGTGGTTTTGAACAGTAAGCCTTTGGGTTGGTAATGCAACTCCCTATTACTGGGCCATCAGAGAGAAAATGGGGGGAAAATAGAAGACCCTCAAGGAGCTGGAATGACACAGTGACTAACTACCACAACAGGCTTGAGCACAGTAGACATCGGGAGAATGGCACAGGACAGGGCAAGGTCTCAGTCTGTTGTTGATTGACTTGCTATGTGTCATAGTCAACTCAACTACAATAACTACAGACAAGGCTATAGACACGGTTATATTTTCAAGATTTGAAAAAATCGCTACTTCCCTACCAGGCTAAGGCAGAATGCTACCTTGAAAAAAATTGACAGATCATTTCCAGATATATCCAAAGTCATAATTCCTATTCCACTAATGGATGGTCTAGAGGTAAGAAACTGTGCTGCAATCCCAAAGGCATGCAGTTTGAATCCACAGCTGCTCTGTGGGAGAAGGATAGCCAATCTCCTCCCACATGATTAACTGCCTCTGAAAATCCACTGGAGGGTCAGCTATGGGTCGGTTCTGATTCCATAACAATCACCAATGTTTTTAAAACTCTTATATGCTTATAGTTTCATCTGTATAAAATAATCCTATAAGAAGGACACAATAAAACAGAAGTTGGGAAAATAATCTTCCTCTATTTAAAGGTAAAGAAGTGAGGCTCCAATGGGTAAAGAACACCTTTCCTCTTTCTTCTTCAAACAGGAAAGGTATCACTCTGAAAAGCAGCTTTCCCATGTTCAAAGTGTAACAGAAAAACAAGTGATTCCAGACCGCCTCGTTTGCATGCATCCTTGCTTCTGCCATCATGCTGACTCATGTGCCCAGCGAGGCAGGTAGTGCTGGTGTTAGAGGTCACTCAGTCCCTTCCAATGCATCAGGGCCCTAACAGAACAAACACTGGCATCCTCACAGTCCTTGTCTCAGCAGAGGTCATGAGGCCACCACTGCGCCCCTCCCTCTTGTTGAAGGTCTTTTGAGTTTTCACTGACACTTTATTAAACATGCTGTTAATCCCTCCTGGTAACTTATTCAAAGTTCCTAAGATGAAGTCACATCATTACATCTTCTAAAAAGTTCTTTGGTTGCACTTTGTCCAAGGCCTAGCTATCTGTTCTTCTAACAGTGGTATGTTCCTTGATCTTCACCAACAGCATCATTTAAACACCATTAATTCTTCTTTGTTCTTCCTTATTCATTCAACGTTCTTCCTTATTTAATGAAAATACTTTGGGTGGGGTCAGAAAAACACTTTAATCCTCAAAATTATATCCTTGCTTTTTAAAACCTTAAACAATGCTAACTTCTCCTAATAACACTCTATATGCAATTTAAAAAATTTCTATCAAAATTGCAAAGTTACAGTAAAGAAGCATTTCAGGTAGAGGACAGGCTACAATATAAAATGACAGACCGACTCGAGTTTATACTGAAACATTCGATTTTTCAACAGTTTTCCTTCCCAATTGGTTCAGTATCTTGGCCAAGATTCCACAGTGAGAGTGAAAGGGAGGCATCTGAAGAGGACCCTGTGAAGCCGGACAGGTTCACATGACAAAGTTCAGGCTTCTCTCCAGTGCTATCAGTCAGCCGCCACTGACTCACCTCCACTCAGAAATCAGGTCGATGAGCAGGTGAGGACTCTTCTCCCACACAACCTGATATGCCTGAAACAACCGTTGACAGAAAAAAATCATGGCTTCAGGATGCACCTGCGGTCATTCAACCAGAATCACTATATAACCAGAGTCTACACTGACATATTATGGTAAATGGTGGCTTAATAGATTAAGTGTTGGGCTGCTACCTGCAAAGTCCACAGTTCAAACTCTCTAGCTGCTCTACAGTGAAAGATGAGGTGGTCTGCTCCTGTAAAAATTTATAGCCTTGGAAATCTGATGGGAAGTCACCATGAATCAGCATCGACTTGATGGCAGTAGACTTGATTTGTTGGTTTCTATAGGAGAAATTTCCAGTATTCCAGTGGGAATTTTTCTTCTCCCTCTTCCTCTCTCCCTCCCTCCCTCTCTCACTCCCTTGGAAAAAGATTTCTTATCTGTTGGATTGAAAACAAAACTAAAAAAAGGCTATTCATTCATTAACAAAGACAGACGGAACACTCTGTTACTCACTTAGCTATAAATAGAGGCCTCTGAGAAAGTGATCCATCCAAATAATAATCTCTTAAATGATATTTGACTATTAAATAGCCAGTGCTGTTTGTGTTAAATTGAATTTTCATCTACATCTAAGATACAGGAGACATCGAAAGCCATTATTTCATTTGAAATTGAATGAAGTCAGTCATTTGGAAGGACAGTTTAATTTTTAAAAGTCATAGCATAACTAAGGGAGGTTTAGTGCGTCTAATTCGGCTTGGGAAATCGACGGGAGCGGCAGAGAACGCTTAGACACGAAGTGCTGTATTATACAAAGGAGCAAAATTAAGTAGTCGGATGTATTTGCGACATTAAGGAAATGAAAACGCCTGTGATTAGAGCACTTGGAGGAAAAATGGATCTAAACTACTTTCCATCGAAATTACAGCAACAGCCGCAATTGAAAGAGGACGCTGCTGTGCGTGCTGGGTCCCGGGCAGGATGTTTTGAATGACATCTGGTGGGGCTTTTGGGGGTTTTGGTGGTTTTTATATTTTTGTTTCTTCACAACAAGCTGAGTCGCCTCAAAGCAGAGCCCTGGTTACACAGCCCAGCAAAGCCACCTCTATCTGCCTTGAGGAGAATGGTCTCTGGATCTTCTCATAAAGGCCAAAGGAGAGAGGACACAGGCCCATGTGGCCTAAAAAACCCAGAGACATAAATGAAAACGTCGCTCCAATCCCCTTCACACAGGGAAGCCGGGCTGCTGTTATGAGCTGCGAGTAGCTCTACTGAGTCCTTGCAGGTGGAGAAAACTCAGTCTACTCATACTGAGAAAGGGCGTTCTCATAGCTTGGTGGTAAGGAGTTGCACTGCAAACACAAAGGCATGCAGTTCAAATCTACTAGCTGCTCCTTGGGAGAAA
>NW_006399774.1:9537408-9558744 GCF_000299155.1 Elephantulus edwardii
TATAAGATAGATAGATAGATAGATAGATAGATAGATAGATAGATGATAGATAGATCTGTTGTTGTTGTGTACCAAGGTCAAAACCAACACATAGCCGGCTCTCCAGTGGATTTTCAGAGGCAATTAATAACACAGGAAGAGATTGTACCTCCTTCTCCCAAAGAGCAGCTGGTGGACTCAAATCCCACGCTTTCAGGATTACAGTGCAGCTTCTTGCCACTAGGCTACCAGACCTCGTTAGGAGTTCTGAAATAAATGTCATATCTACTTTTACAACACAGTTCAATGCAAATCAGTCAAGTCAGGTCTATAGAATGAGACAAAATTCTTAATGCCTTGCTTGATAAGGATGAGTCAGATGTTGACAGAGACTTCTGATTTCTCCCACATCCAAAGAGAGTGGAGGCAGACACATCATTTTCCATACGCTTACTCTTGGACTTCTTCTTCTTGCTGCCCCATAGACTTGGTGTCTGAGACCTTCAGCCTCTGAGGCATTTGAAGAAACATGTACGCTGCGAGACCACTGGTTCTGATTGCACTGTTGGTCTGATCATAAAAATTACCTGAGCAATTATTTAAGGAGCGCTAGTGTCATGGTCTTCGCAATTACTTGCATCAGAGAGCTGGACAATGACTAAGGATAATAAAAGAGTAGATAGATGTCTTTGAATTGTGGTTCTGGAGAAGACTCTTGAACTGATGGACTGCCAAGAAAACAAAGGTCTGTCTTGGAGAGGCTAGGATTTTGAAGCTGTGTCTCACGTGGCCAGGAGAGACCAGTCATTGGAGAGGAACACTGGGGAAGCTTGGAAGTGTGGAGGGACAGCACAGGAGAGGAAGATCAAAGATGAGATGGATTGATACAGTAAGTGGGGCGATGGGGGCTGGTGTGTCGGAATTAGCGAACCTGGGTCCAAACAGAGCAGGGTTCACAGCTGCTGTACACAGGGTCGCTGTGGGTCACAGGTGACTCGACAGCACAGATAACAACAACGGCAACAGTGGCCTAGTGGCAAAAGCTGCACTGAAATCCCAAAGGCACATGGTTCAAATCCACCAGCTGCTCCAGAGGAGCAGGACGACGATCTTCTCCCATGTGACTCACTGCCTCTGAAAAGCTGCTGGAGGGTCAGCAGCTATGAGGTGGTTCTAACTGCAGGACACACAACAGTGGCACTGTCATTTCATGCTCAAGGCCGTTTTGGTGGTCCCTGCATCAATCCACCTCAATGAAAGGCTTCCTCTCTGTTGCCAGCTCTCTGCTTTTCCCAGCTTTATGGGACTGCTTCCTCCTGAGACGGTCAAAGATCATGAGGATGTCCAGGTAAGACAAGGGTCCCCACCTGTTGTTCATAGAGACATGATGAGTCAAAGTTGATTTGAGGGTACCTAGCAGTAACATCTGACTTTGCCAATGTCAAGTGGAACTTGGCCGAAAGGTATCTGACTGTGTAGATCACAACAAATTGCAGCTAACCTTGAGGAGATTGGGAATCCCAGAACAATTGATTGGGCTCATGCGAAACCTATACTTGGACAAAGAAGCAGTCCGCAGAACAATGCAAGGCAACACTGCTTGGTTCAAAATCAGGAAAGGAGTGTGTCAGGGATGTGTCTTGTCTCTATACCTTTTCAATCTGTATACAGAATAGATCATTGAGGAGGCCGAACTTTTAGAAGGAGGAATGTAGCATCAGGATTGGAAAATGACTCATCAACAATGTGAATTATGCAGATGATACAACCTTGCTTGCTGAAAATAAGAGCCTTAAGTATTTGCTGCAGAAGATCAAGGAATGTGGTCTGCAATATGGATCAAAGCTCAACATCAAGGAGACAAAGATTCTCATCACAGGGCCAATTGGCAGGTCAGTGATGGATGGAAAAGAGATTGAGATTATTAACAACTTCAGCTTGCTTCAGTCCACAGTCAACGCTCACAGCATCAGCAGTCAGGAAATCAAAAGATGAATTACATTAGGAAACTATCTTGTCAGGGACCTATCCAGAGTGTTGAAGAGCAACAATGTCAGTCTAGAGACTGAGGTGCACCTAATCCAGGCCATGGTCTTTGCAATTAATTGCTATGTATCAGAGAGCTGGACAATGACCAAAGATGACAGAAGATGAATTGATGCCTTGGAATTGTGCTGAAGAAGAGTATTGAACCTACCAAGGACTGCCAAGAGAACAAGCAGGTCTGTCTTGGACAAGATGAAACCAAGCTGCTTCCTGGAGGCAAGGAGGTTGAGGTTCCATCTCACATACTGTAGACACTGGGCCAGGAGAGACCAGTCCTTGGAGAAGAACATCCTGCTTGGAAGGGTAAAGGGACAGCACAAGAGAGAATGACCCTGGAAGAGACAGAATAACATGGTAACTAGGGTAATGGGGATGGGTGTGTCTGAGAACATGATGATTGACTCAGGATAGGACTCTATTGTGCATAGGGTCGCTACGAATCACAGGTGACTCTATGGCAAATGACAATGACATGGATGCAACAACATGTACAGGTGGAACAAAGTTCTGACGGTCTAGTGGTCAGAAGTTGTGTTGCAATCTCAAAGGCACGTGGTTCTACATGAGAAGGGTTCTGGCTATTTACTGCCTCAGAAAACCCACTGGATGTTCTGAGTGGTTCCAACTCAACAATGGCTTAGTGCATTGTATGCGTGACTGTTATCTGAACAGCCAATAGTCTGGATCCACTGGCATCTCCCAGGGAGACAGAGATGGACAGTGTCTGCCCATAAAGGTTTAAAGCCTTTAAAAGCTGAGGGAAGGTCACCATGAGTCAGAGAAGACAGACAGCAGTGGATTTGAATTTGGATTTGAACAATTATTTAGAATACAGAAGACTGGGGCCTCTTCTCCAGAGATTTTTGCATCTTGGATGGAGCCATCTGAGTCACAGCTTAACCTGATATTTTCTATGATTTCTATAGTCAGGTTGAAATTGTCAACAACTTCATCTTGCTTGAATCCATAATCAACACCCTTGGTACCAGCAGTCAGGAAATAAGGAGAAACATTGCACTGGGAAAGTCTGCAGATAGAAATCTCTCCAAATTACTGAGGAGGAGTAATGACATCAGTTTGAGGACTAAGATGCACCTGATTCAGGCCATTGTCTTTCTGATCATTTGTTAGGTATCTGAGAGCTGGACAGAAGGGTGACAGAAGAAGAATTGATGCCTCTGAGCTGTGAGGTTGGAGAAGAACTCTGAACATCTCTTGGACTACAAAAAGAATTTAAAGGTATGTCTTGGAGAGGGGGCAGCTGGATGGCAAGGATGATGAAGCTTTGCATACTTTGGGCATGTTACTAAGGGTCCTACTCCATGGACAGGGATATGATCCTTGAAAGGGTGGAGGGTCAGCAAAGGAGGGAAGCCCCTCGACTAGGTGGGTTGACACAGTGACTGCTGCAATGGTCTCTAGTGTGTTGGGAAGTGTGAGGATGGCGCACGGTAGGACGGGGTTCAGTTCTGTTGATCTTAGGGGTTTCTATGGGTTGTACTCAACTCAACAGCAACTAACAATAACAACATAGTCAGGTAGCTTGATAAACTCTGTTCAATGGGTTAAGCGAAATTCTAGGTCCATCAGCTCAGAGGAACAGAGAGATGGGACATGGATGGAAATTATTCCAAAGAGAAAAGTCAACGATGAGTCACTGAACTAAGAAGCATCCCCCTTCACCATTTTCACTTCTGTGCAGATATAGACTCTTGAATGAAAGGCAAATCCTCTGGTTGGCTTAGATTTTGTACAAATTCTCCATTTGTCACCGTATCTTTTGGCTCTCCGCTCCCCCCTGGCCCGTTGTTGTCATTAGGTATCGTCCGGTGGGCTCTGACTCATCGTGACCCTGTAAACAACAGAAAGAAACCCTGCCTCATCCTCCACCTGCCTCACAAGCTCTGCTGTGCTCCATCCTTGTTGCAACCACTGTATAGATCCAGCTCCTTGAAGGTCTTCCTCTTGTCTTCATTTCCCTTTAGGTTACCATGTGTCCCAACACAAAATAAAACAAGCACAAGCCACAGCCATTGAGTTGATTCTGACACACCACACTCATGAAGATTGGGGTAGACTTGCCTGCTGTTGTTATGTGCCATTGAGTCACCCAGGAATCACAGAGACCCTGTGTACAATAGCTCTGAACTCTGCCTTACCTTGAGCCAGTCTCATTGATTTTGACACACTTTCCCCATTAGCCCAGTTCCTAAATCTACTCAATCTATCTCATCCGGGATCTTCCTCTTCTACACTGTCCCTCCACCCTTCTGAACATGATGTCCTTTTCCAAGGACTGGTCCCTCCTGGCCACATGACCAATGTATGTGAGATGGAGCTTCAGAGTCCTAGCCTCTGAGGAGAAATGTGGTTTCTCCCTCTCCAAGAGGATGTCCGTGCATTCTCTATATGCACTAGAGAATTGCCACATAACATCTCCAAAAGCTGCAAATCTTTATAGAAGCAGATTCTTGCATATCTCCTATGGAGTGCCTGGTGGACTCAAACTACTGACTTCTCAGTTAACAGCCTGATGCTTAATCCACTAAACCATTAAAACATTGTAAAACAACTTAGAATCCTAAATAATGAAGACTCTTTTGTGGCAAATTTATAATGAGGATATTGGCTTCATTCTAAAACCACCAGGAAAAAAAAAAAAAAGAGAGAGAGAGAGAATGTTGGCAAGGAAGCCCAGAAGTAGTTCAGGGAAGTTATGTTCCCTCAGAATTTCTGGAAAGTTCTTGTGACTAGAATGTATTGCAGAAAGGAACATGCAGGAAGTGGCTTCTCTTTACTGTGTCTTCTCTTATGACATGACAGGGAGGCAAAATCATAGGACTTCTCCAGTGATTTCCTTCAGGCGCAGAGCTTGAAGGGATTGCAGTCCACACGTGTGAAACTCCCAGGAAGCGGGTCATGGGAACTGGGGCTTCCATAGTAGTACTTGACCCATCTCCATCCTAGAAGACATTTAACTCTGTTCCTTTCCTGCAGTCACAGGGACCACTGTCTGATGACCCTCCCAGACTTCTTACACATGAGGATGCCTCTTGCTCTGTTATTTATGTACATAACTCCACACACACCCTCTTTTCAAGCCTGAGGATCTAGGATATAGTTTATGATATGATCAAAAAGAATATCTGTTCATTTGAGCAGTTGCCACTGCAAGGGAATATTTCAAACACACTGATAGTGAGTGATCACCTTTATACGGCAAAGTCAAACTGATATGTGAAGTTCCCAGAATAGTGAGCAATTAATACTGCACGTGCTATAAATCAGTGGGGTCCTGGCTGGAGACAGAATGCTGCTTCCACCCATCAGGGGTGAATTTGTATGCCAAGTGTGTTCGAGGAATGTGTTAATGGGTTCCAAGTTGTAGCTGAATTTCTAGTGAGGTACAAGTGACCATGTTAACACCGCTGCCCAAGGGCAGGACGGCCGTGCACGGCAGCAGTAAGGGACAGGTCAGGGCCACCTTTGCCTATGTGTAAGGGTCTGCATGGGGATTATGAGCTGGCCTATGACACAGCATGACTCACCCTATAACCCACAGTGTCATAGGCTTCAACTTCAGCAAAGATGCTTTTATTAGAATTCTGCTAGATGATTCATTTTGCATAGCTTGTGGCTTATTTCATTTTTAAACAGTGTAGTTTTTAAAGAGAGTCCCCTGACTATCCAGAAACTCCGGGTCCTGCAGCAGCTCCTCTGTGTACACTAGTGCCCAGGACCAACCGAACCATAAATGGAGCTCAAGGACAAGGTGGAGGGATCATTGTAGTCTGAGTAATGATGGTTCAAAATGGTCCTTTGTAACTTAGCAGTGAATCATTACTCGCTTATGATCTTCGTTCGCATAAATGGCGAGTTAACAAATGTTCTGAAGGAAATAAAATACTCTCTTTCCAAAAGCTTAATCTGCTCCCATAAAATAAATCATACCTTTGAATAATCTGGTAAAATGTTATGTTTAACTATAATGAATACTCAAGAAACTATTGCCTCTCAATAATAAGACATAATTATGTGGATTCCAACATTGAAAAATTAAATGTATGAAACTAATAAGGCACAGACGTATCATAAAGTATTTATAGCTACCCTATTCATATACACTATCATTCTGAGCCAGTAATGGCTTTTTCTGTATATGAAATAGATTTATTTATAGAGTATCAAATATGTTAAAACTGAGAAAACACTTATCACAAATACTGATAGGATACTTAATCATTTTGTGTTTTCTGTATTTTTACATCATTAAGAAAAATTGTCATCATATTAATATTTGTTTCAAAATTTTACCTTAACTATACTATAAGGAACACAATATTTTTTATAATGAACATAATATTATGCAGGACAATTTTAAATGTTTCAAATATTATTGAAAGAACACCATGTTTCATTTACATATCACTTAAATATGTTAATGTTAAACGATATTTAGTTTAAAATACAGAGTAACAGATGATCATTAATGAAATGCCAGGGAATATCAGAATAGACTGAAGAAGAAAATAATAATTTTCCCCATAATCAACACCCTGAGTTAACTGTTATTAACATTTTTAGGTATAAATAATCCATAAATTTGGTTATTTGATTAGAAAAATTAGATCTTTATTTCCTTACCGAAATTTTGCCTTTTTTAATTATTAATGAAACAACAAATCAAAGAAATATCAATGTATATATAAGGACAAATAAAAGAACAAAATGGAATTTCTAAGAACAGAAATATCTGGAATGAAAACTTCATTGGATAGGCTCAAGAGCAGATCTGATACTGAAGAAACAAAGGTCAATGACCCTGAAACCATGCCAAATAGCAATTACAAACCACAGAAATATCTATAGTTCCACAACCTCATCATCAATATGTTGTTAGTATGTGTGTTACATAGGAAGCAACTCAGAGCTGACGCTCTAGTGAGTTTTCAGAGGT
Organism: Elephantulus edwardii; assembly: GCF_000299155.1. Classification (NCBI taxonomy): domain Eukaryota; kingdom Metazoa; phylum Chordata; class Mammalia; order Macroscelidea; family Macroscelididae; genus Elephantulus; species Elephantulus edwardii. Next base: position 9,544,391 of record NW_006399774.1, read on the forward strand.
TGTAAATCTCAGGAGATTGTCCATCTTTCTCCCTCAGAGCCACCTGTGGATTCAAACCACCTTTCTTTGGCTTGGCAATGCAACTCCTTACCCACTAGATCCCTGGATCTTCCTATCATAAATATATCATGGCATATATGTCCATACAATATTGTAGCTACTGCAGATATCTGAGTATATCCTTTATACCCATTAACACTTAGAAATTGCATTATGATTATTATTATTATAACACCTGTCATAAAATCATGTATGGTTTTGATCTAAGATATAAAAGTTCTATATAAGGTCTATGACATAGCTTTACTACTATTATACAAATTTACACCTGGTAATGGTGTAGCATAAAGTGAAATAGCATGTTCTTATAATTGGAATTTCTTTCAAAGATTTTTATGAAAAACTTCCAGTTCTAATCATGGTAGAGTAACAAGTAAGAATATTGCACAAATAAAGCAACGACTGCCAGGCATTGGACAACATATGGCCCAAGGCTGTGACTCAGGGGAGAAGCAGAATGCACGGGATCCACGCCATGTCCACCCGTCTCCTGCATGTGAACACTTTCCAAAGTGAAGCACTTAGAAATGAGGCCAAAACAGAAAGCAGTGGTCACACTGGGCAGAGGGTACTTACTAGTAACCAGAGCTTGGGACGACGAAGGCAGTTGGAATTTGTGAGTCATGGGAACTTTGGACAGTGAGAAATGGCCAGAATTGTGCAGTCTCCAGGAGCCTTTGGGTAAATGCTGTGAGCACATGCTCAGGGAAGGACATTAATAAGTCTGGAAGAGAAGAGCTAATTAACTCAGTTAATATCCTGAAGGTCTCACAGGCTAGTAGACATAATACTGATCAAGGAAGTGAGGATTCTATGGTGAGCACACTGGTCATTCACTTAAGAGCTCAGAAAGCTCACTTTTAAAAGATGTAGTACTCTGTATCATACTGGATTTCTTAAGTGAAATGTTTGCCAGGACAAAAGTTAGTTGTTAAATAATACATTTAAAAAACAATATATATGAACTTTAAGGGAGCTCTGGTGGCCTAGTGGCAAGAAGCTGCACTGCTATCCCAGAGGTATGTGGTCTGAATCCACCAGACGCTCTGCTGGAGAAGGAGGGGCAATCTCCTCCTGTATCAGTCAGATCTGATTTGACGGTACACACACAAAAGATAATTTGTTGTTGTTATGTGCCATCGAGTCGTTTGCGACTCATAGCAACCCTATGTACAAGAGCCCTAAACGCCGTTCTATCCTGTGCCAACCTCGCTGTCTCAAACACATTCATTCCCACCACTCCACTCACAGAATCGATCCATCTCATTGAAGGTCTTCCTCTCCTGCGCCGCCCCTCCACTCTCCCAAACATGATGTCCCTCTCCAAGGACCAGTCCCTCCTTGCAAAATGCCCAAAGTATGTCAGACGAAGCTACAGAATCCTTGACTCCAGGGAACATTCTGGCTTCACTCTCTCCAAGACAAACCTGTTTGTTCTCTTAGCAATCCATGGTATACTCACGTCTAACACCACAGCTCAAAGGAATCAATTCTCATTCTATTATCCCTAGTCATTGTCCAGTTCTCTGATGCATAGCAAGTGATTGCAAAGACCATGGCCTGTATCAGATGCACGTTAGACTCCAGACTGACTTTGTTGTTCTTCAGTACTTTGGAGAGGTTTCTGACAGCAACCTTTCACAATGCAATACATCTATTCATTTCCTAGATCCTGGTGCCAAGAGTGTTGATTGTGAAACCAAGCAAACTAAAGCTATTAACAATCTCAGTCTCTTGACCATCTATCATGATGATGCCAATTGGCCCATTGCCAATTGGTGAGAATCTTCATTTTCTTGATATTGGGTTTCAATCCACATTGAAGACTACAGTCCTTGACCTTCTGCCGCAAGTACTCCCTGTCTTCCTCTGTTTCAGCAAGCAGGGTTGTCTCATCTGCATACTTCAGGTTGTTGAGGAGTCTTCTTCCAATAAATCCTAATGCTGCATTTATCCTCATTAAGCCCAGCCTCCCAGATAATCTGTTCTGCATATAGATTAAAAAGGTATGGAGACAAGACACATCCCTGGGGTATACCCTTCCCAATTTTGAACCATGCAGTGTTTCCTTGCTCTGTTCTGAAGACTGCCTCCTGGTGCAAGTATAGTTTTCACAAAAGCACGATCAAGTATTCTGGGGTCATGAACACTAATGAGTGAAGACCAGATGAGCTGTGGGAGGATATCAAGAATATCATCCAGAAAGAATGTAAAAGGTCATTACAAAGACAGAGGAGAAAAAAAAAAGACCAAAATGGATGTCAGAAAAGACTCTGAATACTGACTGGAGTGCAGAGAAACCAAAGCAATGGGAAGAAATCAAGATACTAAGGAGCTGAACAGAAGATTTCAAAGGGCAGCCTAGGAAGACAACGCAAAGTATTATAATAAAATATACAAAGAGTTGGAGTCAGAAAACCTAAGGGGTCAAACTTGCTCAGCATTTCTTAAGCTCACGGAACTGAAGAACAAATTCAAGCCTCAAGTTACAATACTTAAGGATGTTTTAGGCAAACTATTAAGTGATCCAGGAAGCATTATAAGAAGATGGAAAGAGTGTAGAGTCATTGTATCTAAAGGAATTGGGGGACACAGAAGAATTTCATGAAACATATGAGCAAGACCCTGTGGTGATGAAGGAAGGAGTTCAAGCTGCTCTGAAAGAATTAGAAAAAAAAAAGCCCCAAGAATTGACGTTATACCAATTGATATGCCTCAACAAACAGATGCTTCCCTAGATGTGCTCACCAGTTGTGCCAAGAAATCTGGAGGACAAACCACCTGACCAACTGACTGGAAGAGACATTTATTTGATCCAACTCCAAAGAAAAGTGTCTGACAGAGTGTGGAAGTAATTGAACAATATTATTAATATCACATGCAACCAAGATTTTACTGATGATTATTCAAAAGTGACTGGGACAGCACATCCACAGAGAACTGGGACAGAACTTAAGGGAAAACGACATAGTTTAAAATGAAAACATTATCGAAGAACAATGATGTCAGATGAAGACTAAGATGAATTTGATTCAGACTTTATCGCCAATGTCAGATAGGTATTGGTATAAAGCAAAGAGTAACAGAGGGATATCTATCTGTGTTTCATTGACTATGCAAAGACATTTGACTATGTGGATAACAAAAAGAATTGTGTCTTACCTTGAGAAGAATGGAAATTGCACGAAACTTGATTGTGCTTATGCAAAACCTATACCTGGACCAGGAAGAAGTCCTCAGAACAGAGCAGGGAAACGCTACATAGTTCAAAATCAAACTACATGGTCCAAAATCAAGAAGGGAGTGTGTCAGGGATATATCCTATCTCCATACCACTTCAATATATATGCAAAACAAATCATTCAGGAGGCTGGGCTTTATGAGGAGGAATGAAGCTCAACATCAAGAAGACAAAGATTCTCACCACTGCGCCAATAGGATGGAAGGAGAAGAGATTGAAGTTGTTAATAGTTACAGCTTGCTTGGCTCTACAATCAATACTCTTAACACCAGCAGTCAGGGAATCAGAAGATGAATTTCATTGGGTAAATCTATTATCAGGGACCTTTCCAGAGAACTGAGAAGAAATGATGTCAATATAGAGACTAATGTGCACCTGATCCAGTCCATGGTCTTTGCAATTACTTGCTATGCATCAGAGAGCTGGATAATATAAGAATGATAGAAGAATTTGTGCCTTCGAGTGTGGTGCTGGAGAAGAGTCTTGAATATACCATAGACCACCAAGAAAACAAATAGGTCTGTCTTGGAGGAAGTGAAATCAAGTTTCTCTTTAGAGGCTAGGATTTTGAAGCTCCATCTTACAGTAATACTTTGGACATGTGGCCAGGAGAGACCAATCCTTCAAGAAGGACATCATGCTTGGGAGGGTGGAAGGACAGCACATGAGACGGGTTGATACTGTGACTACGGCAATGGGAGTAGGAGTGCCAGAGTCAGTGAGATTGGCTCAGAGCAGGACAGGCTTCAGAGTTATTGTACACAGGGTCACTATGAGTCACAGGGGATTTGATGGCACATAACAATAGCATGAATGCAAGAACAATGAATAAGGACAGAAGTAGAATTGATACCTTTGCACTGCATTGTTGGAGAAGAGTACTGAATAACCCATGGGCTGCCAAAATAACAAACAGATGTATCTTGGAGGAGATGCAACCATAGTACTTCTTGGAGGAAAAAAATAGCAAAGCTTTGCCTTACGTACTTTGGGCTTGTTGCTATGAGAGGCTATTCCTTCAATCCGCTTGCTTAGAAAAGTGGAGGGTCAGTGAAAGAGAGAAAGACTCTCAACCAGATGGATTGGCACAGTGACTACCACGATGGGCTGACTCAAGTATATCAGTGACTATGAGAATGGCACAGGATAGGTCAGGGGTGATATCTGTGGCTCACAGGGTCATGATGGGTCGTACTCATCTCAAAAAGAATGAACCCTATGGTGAAGCTCTACTCTGTTTGACAGAATTTCTAGGAGTCGGGATCTACTGGACAGTGATGGATTTGGGTTTGGGCATGCATATATATTGCATTTAGTCCATTAGTCTGTCAACAGTCATTGACTTTTTTTGTGAAGGTCAATTTAAGGGTAAATAAAAATGTTCTATGATTCAATAAAATGATGGCCAAGTGGATAAGGACAAGGTAATGAATTCTGTAACACAGGAAATAAAACATGCACTGTTTATAAAGACAATGTTGTCAAGAGTACTAAGTCATCCTTGGATTATCACCTCATTTTATGGACAAATGAAAATGGGGCCATGATACAGAGGGACGGTAAAAGGGCAAAATCAAGTTCCTCTCCTAACTTGGCTCTCCTGGGCCCTGGACACTAATAAGACTCAACAATCCATGTATCTTTTGGACTATCACCACTCTCTCCCACACTTGTTTGTACCTCCAGAGGTAACAGACACCTGAAAAGGCCAATTATTGACCCAAAAGTTGTACATCATTTGTCTGGTTGGCTAGGCAAAGAATAACATTGTCCATTAGAATACATCGACACAAAAGAAGCCCAGAAAAGGTCATTAAGAGAAAGAGTCAGGTTGATTTTCCAGGCTTTTCTTGGCTTTTAAATCAGAAGCTTACATATTCCTCAGCATAGGTGATTAAACTGATTACACCGTTACAACTAGTCTGTGGCCTGATCACTTGATTAGACTAATGAATTGTCCTTACTTACACATGTACTTCATGTGCATGTGCTTCTCACACAGAACAAAAAGAAATGGATGGTTTATGTCTGCAGGTGCACAGTCCCTTCTCAGACGTTGGTTTGTGAAGTTAAAAATGTTGAGGCTTTCTGAAAAGCAATTTAGGGCATGTACCATTCAGAACCTAACAGTCCTAGCTAGGCCTTGGTGTGCACCCTGTCATCAAACAGCAAAGCAACTGAAAAGTCACATGAAACAGGATAAATAAACATTACACACAGCCTGACATCACACAGGTCATTTCGCTTGCAAATTATTTGAGGTCCGCTCAGGTCTTGTCATTAAACAGAAAAATAAACAAAGGGGAAAGGGCTTTTTCATGCTTTTTGGATTTCAGCATTGTGAATAAAGAATTATACACCACAAAAATTTGATTTAAATGATCATGATCTTTTCCATCACCTCATATGCATGTGAGAAAGCTGGACAGTTGAAAAAGGAAGGCAGAAGAAGAGTCAAAGCATTTCAATTACGGTGCTGGCAAAGAATATTGAATACACTGTGAACTGACAAAAGGAAGGGAGAAATTGGGCTTAGAAGAGATATGATAGAAATTCCCTTTAGGACTCTCCGTCCTCAGAACATCTGCTGGTACCTCTGTGGAGCTAACAATATCATTTACTGGAGGTCAGAAGTCCTCCGGGAACCCGAGCTAGGGACCCCTTTTCGTTGTGAAACACCATGGCAGAATTCTTCATATGTGGACGTGGGCCACTTCTCATTTGAGTGGAACTTCATTACAGAAACAAGTGAAGCCACCTTCTGTTCTCAACCACCTTCTGGCCTAGTCCATCCCCACCCATAGCCAGCAAACACCTAATTGACCCCTTATCTCCTGTCCCACAGGGGTTGCACAGCTGCCAGCACCTTGCAGAATGTTGCTTCTACACTTGGCTACCATCTGGGAGCCAGCTGCCTGTCTCACTGTCATATTAACTAACATCGTCTTGATCAGGTGATGTTACCCTCAGTTTTCCCCGTCACTGTGCCCAGAGAAGCCCTATTCTCAGACTGCAGCTAGAACCTTGAAGAACCTCCAACACTATCTCTTAGAACCCATCCAAGATAATTATTCTCCTCAGGGATGTTATTCTGGTTTTTTCAAGCCATGATCCTTAACTGGAAGTCCCCAGCAAGCAGCATCCACAGGGATATAGTCTTGGAACAAAAGAAGAGAGACAAGGTCCTTCTTGAAAACCATCAGAAGGAGTGGTGAAGAGAGTTGAGGAACCTGGTTGCATCACTCCAGAGACCAAGGAAGACAATAGAATTTAGGAGAGAAGGCTACAATTAGAAAACAGCAAGCCTTCCATCCCAGAGAACTGTGGAACCAGAGAGGAAGAAACAGAAGCAATTGCTCCCACTGCCCCTCCAGATCCAAGGAATTGCCAAAGTACCGAAGAGGAAAGAAGACAGGCAAGGGGAGTTGGTCTCCCCCTCCCTACAAGAGTGTTGAGCTCCTCACATGAAGCAAGTAATCCCTTGAGCCCAAGGACCCGAGAGAAATTCAGGCAGGGCAAGCTGCCCCTCTATCTTCTGGAGCTGTGAGCTCCCAACTGAGGTAGATAGTTCAAGGACCTACGGCCTAGTTAGGGCACCAGGCAAGAAAAACTCTATCACAATAATGAATCACACAGAAGAAAAAAGACTACATCAGTCTGCATAAAACCAAAACAAGAGTTCACCCCAAAAAATGACCAAAACATAGAACTAAAGTATTTTTTAAAGTTGAAAAGTCTGATGGAACTCTCTGACACAGAATTCAAAGAATAATGATTTCATATTTTCAATAGGTGAAAGAAAAACTCAAAAAATAGCAGGATTCTACAAGCAAAAGCCGAGAGAAACTTCACAGAATAATTAAAGACAATGCAGAGAAAACAAATGGGATAATGAAAACAATGTATACAAACTAGTATACTAGTAACTATAAACTAGCATAAAATAAAAATTTTATTTAAAAAAACGAGGTACTAGAAGCTCTAGAAAAACAAAAGGCTGCAATCCAGAATATTAAGACCAGCTCTTCAGAAGCTGTCTTCATGTCGGAGGAACAGATGAGCTGAACTGAGGAGATAGAGCACAGAAACAGTGAAATAGAAGAGAGAGCTCTCAGCACTGACCTGCTAGAGCAAAAATCAGAATCAAAGAGGAAGGAGAATTAAGAAAGCCTAAAAATACTGTGGGACACCCTCAAGAGGGAAAACGTACATAACTGGAATCCCAGAACAAGAAGAAGCCAAAAACAGGCACTGAGAAAGTTGTGGAAGTTACTAGAAGAAAACTTTCCAGGAATAATTAAGACTGAGAGAATACACATACAAGAAGCTAAGCAAACTCCATTGAGAATGTTGTTATGATGTGCCAATATAACAGTCATAATAGACATTATGTACATCAGCTCTGAAATCTGCCCTATCCTGAGTTAATCTCATCCTCTCTAACATATCCAATCCCATTTTACTAGTCACTGAGCCAATCCATCTTATCCTGTGTCTTCCATAAAGAATTAGTTGTTGTTGTTGTGTGCCATTGAGTCGAATACATCTTACAGTGGCCCTATGAAGAAAATTTCTAAAACCAGTCCTCATCATCCTCACACTTCCTGACACACAAGAGCCCATTGGAGCAGTCACTTGTCAATCCACCTGATTGAGGGTCTTCCTCTCCTTTGCCGATCCTCCACTCTTCCCAGCATCATGTCCGTTTCCAAGAAATATCACCTCCTAGCAATATATCCAAAGTATGTTATGTGAAGCCTCGTCATTTTTGCCTCCAAAGAATACTCTTGCTGTATCCTCTCCAAGACATATCTATTCATTTTCTTGGCCTTCCATGGATGTTCAGTGCTCTTCTCCAACACCACAGCTCAAAGACATCAGTTCCTTTTCTTTCATCCTTATTCATTGTCCAGGTCTAAGATGCATAGCTAGTAATGGGAAAGACCATGGCCTGAATCACATACACCTTAGTCCTCAAATTGACATTACCACTTCTCAATAATTTGGAAAGGTCCCTAACTGCAGATTTTCCCATTGCAATGTGTCTCCCTCTTTTCTGACTGTTCATACCAAGGGTGTTAATTGTGGATCCAACTAAGATGAAACTGTTAACAGTTTCAAACTCCTCTCCATTCATTATGACACTGTCCTTTGGTCTGGTTGTAAGAATCTTTGTTTTCTTGATATTGAGATGCAATCCATACTGAAGGCTGCATTCCATGGTCTTCTGCAACAAGAGCTTCAACTTCTCTTCAGTTTCGTCAAGCAGGGTTGTGTTATTTGCATAACACAAGTTATTGATGAGTCACCCTCCAACCCTGATGCAAAACTCCTCTTCATAGAGTCCAGCTTCTTGGATAATTATTAAATTATTCACAACAACAACATATAGAATAGACTTTAAAAAAAAAAAAAAAAGAAAGGAACACAACACCAAGACAGATCATAGTCAAATTTTCCAGATGCAGCTAGGGGAAAATGAAGAACAACTTGTACAAGAGAACAAATAAGATTAAGACCCGATTTTTCAGTAGGAACCATGTGAGCAAGAAGATAGTGGAATGTCATATATAAAATACTCAACACAACTTTCAACCAAGAATATTGTACCCAGAAAACTATCCATCCAGTATGATGGAGAGATAATCTCAGCAAATCCAAAATTGAAAGTTTGTAAAAACAAGACAAGTATTGCAGAAAATACTGAAAGAAGTCCTTCTCATGAGACATCACAGAAAGGAGGATGGATAAACTCAACCAGCAACAATATCAAAATGTAATCAACAAAATGATACCAATAAAACCTAGCCTGTCATCAATTATAGTACATGTGAATGGTTTAATTGCAACAGTGAAGAGAACAAAGTTTCAGATAAGATATAAAAAAACAACAACTCATCAATATGTTGTCTACAAGAGAGACTCTTAAAAAGTTAAGATAAAGATAGACTAAAATCAAAGGGTCAAAAAATATAGTAAGCAAGGCAGTAAGTAGAAAAAAGTAGGAGTAACAATATTATTTCCAAAAAATATATTTCAGTGTAAAAACTATCATAAAGGATAAAAAAGGCACTATATAATGCTTAAAGGGTCAATAGAACAAGAGGACCTAACCGTAATTAACATCTATGCTCAAAATGATAGAGCTGCAAAACACACAAAGCAAATGATAACAGAACTAGTTAAAGGCATCCGACTATAGTAGTAAGAGATTTCAATACACCACTCTCAAGGAAAGACAGGACTATCAGAAAGAAACTAAACAAAGATGCTGAAGAATTAAATCACGCTATCAACCAAACCCATCTTATAGATATATACAGACTAACGTACCCCAAAAAAGATGACTCTTCTTGAGCACACATGGAACATTCTCCAGAACAGATCACATTTTAGAGCACAAATCAAGGGTCAATAAATTTAAAAAACAGAATTAATACAAGCCACTTTATCAGACTATGATTCTACAAAAGTAGATTAAAAAAAGAAAAACCAAAACCATGGCAATGGAGAAAAAAATTATACACCTGGAAACTAAACTATGTCCTGCTTGAACATGACTGGGTGACAGAAGAAATTAAATGGTTAGGTTTTTTACTAATTTCTTGAAACAAATGAGAATGAAAGTACAACTTACTAAAATCTCTAGGATACAGCAAAAGCAATGCTTAAAGGTCAATTCATATCAATAAGTAAACAAGTAAAAATGGGAAATTATAAACATTAAGGCATAAATAAATTAAATAGAAAACAGAAAAATAATTAAAACCTTCAACAAGACCAGGAGTTGGTTCTTTGGAAAGGTTAATAAAATTGTGAAAACCACTACTAGCAAAACAAACAAAGAAAAAGAAAGAAAAGACACAGATAATCTAAATAAGAAATAATAAGTAATAAATAATGTCACAACAGAAACAACTGAAATAAAAAGGTTAACAATAGAATATTATTTAAGAATCTCTACTCAAACAAATAAGAAACTTAGAGGAAATGAACAAATACTTAGAAACTCACACCTACCTAATCTGATACAGATTGGCATAGAGGATCTGAACAGATCCATTACAAAAAAGACACTGAACAGGTCATAAAACAATTTCCAACTAAAAAAAAAAAAAAAAGCCCTGGACCAGATAGTTTTACTAGTGAACTCTATCAAGCATTCAGAGAAGAACTCTCACCAGTTCTACATAAAGCATTTCAGAAAATAGAAAAATACAGAATCTTTCCAGACTTATTCTATTGAAGCAAACATATCCCTAATAGCAAAGTTAGGTAAAGACACCACAAAAATAGAAAACGATAGGCCAGAATCTCTCATGAGCATAGATGCAAAAATCTTCAACAAAATCCTGACCAATAGAATCCAACAGTACATCAAAAGAATAATTCATCATTATCAAGTGGGATTTATAACAAGTATGCAGATGGCACAACCCTGCTTACTGAAACTGAGGAGGACCTGAAGTGCTTGTTGCAGAGGGTCAAGGACTGCAGCCTTCAATATGGACTGAAGCTCAACATCAAGAAAACAAAGATTCTCACCACTGGGCCAACTGGCAGCATTGTGATGAATGGTGAAGAGATTGAGATTATAAACAGCTTTAGTTTGCTTGGCTCCTCAATCAACACTCTTGGCACCAGTAGCCAGGAAATTAAAAGAATTGCATTGGCATAGTCTGCTGTCAGATACCTCTCCAGAGTACTGAAGAGCAACGATGTCAGTCTGGAGACTAAAGGGTACCTGATACAGGCCATGGTCTTTGAAATTACTTGCTATGCATCAGAAAGTTGGACAATGACAAAGATTATAGGAGAATTGAGGCCTTTGAGCTGTGGTGCTGGAGAAGAGCATTGAATACACCATGGACTGCTAGGAGAACAAACAAGTTCCTCCTGGCAAGAGTGAAGCCAGGCTGCTCCTTGGAGGCAAGGATTCAGAAGCTTCATCTGACATACTTTGGACATATTGTAAGGTGGGCTCAGACCTTGGAGAGGGACAACATGTTTGGGAGGGTGGAGGGACAGTGTAGGAGAGGAAAGTCATTGATGAGATGGATCGATTCAGTGACTGGTAGAATGGGGGTAAGTGTATCAGAGACAATAAGATTGGCATAGGATAGAGCAGAGTTTAGGGCTGTTGTACATAGTGTCGCTATGAGTCACAGGCAACTCCGAGGGCACATAACAACAACATCCAATGATGGCTCAACATAAAAAAAAACAATTGATATAATTTGCCACCTTAACAAAGCAAAGAACAAGAACTACATTATCTTATCAATTAATGCAGAAAAGGCCTTTGACAAAATCCAACAGCCCTTCCTGATAGACCACTTTAGTAGAGTAGCAGGATATAAGATCAATTTAAAAAAATCAGTGGGATTCTTTTACAGTAAAAAGGAACACTTAATGAAAGAAACCAAGAAAAGAATACCATTTGCAATAGCCAACCACAAATATATATGCTTGGGAGTGAAACTAACTAGAGACAGGAAAGATTTGTACCAAGAAAACTACAGAATATTTCTGCAAGACACAGTAAACGTCCAAAATAAATGGGGGCAGGGACAGTAATAGAGGAAAATGTCCTCAACGTAGTGAAAAGTAAAAATGCAAAACCAAGAGCCAACATCATTCCAAATGGAGAGTGATTAAAGATATTTTCCTTGAGAACAGAAACTAGACAAGGATGCCCACTGTCTCTGTGGGAAGTCATCTGGAACAGCTGGATTCTACCGAAGTTTGTTTCCTGGTTCTGGTGAGGATTAGGGTGGCATTTTGACTCACTGTTGGGTGTGAGTTGATTGCATTCGGTTGAACATTCTTCTAAGCGGTAGAGCACTCATCTATCCATTTGCTGTGCAGAGATAACTCAAGGTTGCTGTGATATTAAACACTGTGACCCTGATGTGTCAAATATGATAGTGGTTACCCATGGTGGACAGTGTTGGTAGAGCTCCCCTATTAAAACAAGTTTAGAAGCAGGAGTGGCTTCCACTTCTGAAATAGCTTGCCTCCGGAAACTCAATGAATATGGAGAAACAGTTAAAGTTATACAAGTGTGCAGGTCTTTTGTTCACAGACTTCCTATGAGTTGTCTACAACTTAATGGCACCTAACAACAATAACAACAACATTGGAAATATTAGCAAGAGCAGTAAGGCAAGACAAGGAATTAAGAGGTTTACACATTGGCAAAGAGGAGGTAAAACTGTCTCTGTATGCAGATTGTATAATGGTTTACTTAGAAAACCCAAAATATTCAGTGAGAAAACTATTGGACATAGTTGATCAGCTCAACAAAGTATCAGAGTAAAAGATTAACATACAAAAATCAGCAGGATTTTTCAAAAGTGACAAAGAGAATACAGAAATGAAGCTAAGAAAGAAAGTCAATACCAATTACAATATCTAACCATAAGATTAAATAATTGAGCATAACTCTAACTAGACACACAAAAGTTCTACATGGAGAAAATTGCAAAATATTACTACGAGAAACAAAAAGAGATCTGGAGAAATGGAAAAATATGCCATGCTCATGGATAGAAGACTCAATATTGTGAAAATTACAATCCTACCAAAAACAATCTATAAATTCAATGAAATCCAAATATATACCAATTCCTTTCTTCAACGAGATGGAAAAGGCAATTTCCAATTTTATTTGGACTGGAAAGAGATCCTGAATAAGTAAAACACTATGGAAAAAAGAGAAACAAGGTAGGAACACCACACTTGCTGATTTCAAATCTTACTACACAGTCATTGTGGTCAAGAGGGCATGATACTGGTAGAGTGGCAAACATATAGGTCAATGGAATAGACTTGAGAATCCAGAAATTATCTCTTTCACCTGTGATCAACTGATCTTTGACAAGGAGATGGAATCAGTTAAGTGGGGAAAGGACAGTCTTTTTAACAAATGTGTTGACAAAATTGAAAAACCATCTGCAGAAAACTTCAGCAAGATACACATCTTACACCTTACACAAAAACCAACTCAAGGTGGAGATCAGGCGCCTAGAAGTAAAACCAAAGAGTATAAAATTTATCAAAGAAAAGTTAATAAGAACTCTAGAAGCCCTAATCCACAACATGAACAGTCTTCCAAGACTAACTGAAAAACCTACAACCAGGAGAGAAAAAAAAAATAGACAAAACACTTTTGGTTCTAAGAATCAAATCCCTATGCACATCAAAAAACTTCTCCAACAGGGTAAAAAAGGAAAGTCAGACTGGGGGAAATTATGTGGAAATTACAGATCTGATAAGAGACTTAAATCTAAAGTTTATGGAACCCTCCAGCACATCATCAACAACAATAAAAGGTAAACAACCCAATCACAAAATGGACACAGGATAGGAACAGACATTTCACTAAAGAAGACATTCATATGCCAAACAAACACATGAAGAAATGTTCAAACTCCCCAGAGAAATGCAAACCAAAACAACTATGATATACCATCTCAGCCCAGCAACAACAGCAAAGTTTAACAGGCAGCAAACAAATGCTGGTGCTGTTGTAGAGAGATTGAAACTCTTATTCACTCCTGGTGGGAATGTAAAATGGTACATCCACTACGGAAGATGGTCTGGCACTTTCTCAAAAAGTTTGAAATAGAAATACCATTTGACAGCAATTCCCCTACTGGGAATATACCCTAAAGAAACTAAAGCCAAAACTCAAACACATGCATACACACCCTGTTTACTGCTGTATTATTCACAACAGCAAAGATATGGAAGCAACCCAAGGGTCTATCAACAAAACAAATCACAACAAACAAACCTGTCGTACATTCATGCAATGGAATACTATACAGCATTGAAAAACAATGAATTATTAAACATTGCACAACACAGGGGAGCCTTGAGGACACTATGCTAAGTGAAATATCTCAGTCACAAAAGGAAAATTACCGCATAACACTATGGTTATGAAATAGGACAGACTGAAGGTGGCATTGGAGAGGGAATGGGAAGAGTGAACAGATGATGAACAGTGCATTAGAAGAGATAAGAGGAAGAACTGTCCGGAAGGGAT
>NW_006399774.1:9559266-9560273 GCF_000299155.1 Elephantulus edwardii
AAAAAATTTCATTTTTAATTTTCCTTCCCTTTCCTCAGCCCTCAAACAATATTTTGTTCTCCTAGAAAATTTTTATTTAGCCTCGTGGATGTCATCAAGAAAGAATTCACAAGCAGGTCAATGACAATTAACGCAACAACAAAAACAACTGATGAATTCAGTTGCTAAAATCTCTGTGGAAATATCTGGGTTATGCAAACCCAGAAGCAGGATCATATTTCCCTTTCACAGAACATTGGTACCATTTTACATTTGAATACTCATGTCACGGGTTAAGAGAGAATGAACCTTTCTGAGTCTAGAGCAAGAGTCATCAGTTGTGGCCTGGAGGCCAAGCCAAACCGGCTACCAGTTGTTATAAATAAAATTTTATTGAAACTCTGCCACAATCTTTTGTATACTTATTGTATTCCATGCAACAACAGCAAAGTTGAACACAGAGATTGTGTGGACTACAAAGATTAAAACGTTTTCTTTAAGGGCCTGTACAGAAAAATTTGCAACTCTGGGTCTGCGTGGAGCCTCATAATCCTTCCTTCAGCACACCATTCGGTCAGATCAATAGATTAGAACTGAGTGTCAAGATGAAACCTATTCCTATCCCTAGCATAGTGGTCAAAATTTTTCAGTTGTTGTTGTTATTGTTATTTGCCATCGAGTAGGAATAGCTGAACCTCCAGAGAGCTTTCAGAGGCAGTTAATCATATGGGAGATTGCCCTTCCTTCATCTCTGGAGCAGCTGATGAATTTGAACCATGTGCCTTTAGGGATTGCGGTGCAGCTTCTTACCACTAGGTCACCAGAGCCTTCTTTAACAAACAATGTTCAATCTCTCTGCTTGGGAGGAATGTAGTGATTCCTCCAGTGATTCCAAGATTCTTTCCTAAAAATGTTGTTGTTGTTGTTATGTGACGTCGAGTCATTTGCAACTCATAGCGACCCTATGTACAACAGCCCTAAACCCTGCTCTATCCTGTGCCAATCGCATTGCCTCTGACACACCCATC
>NW_006399774.1:9560648-9568714 GCF_000299155.1 Elephantulus edwardii
AGTACTTTAGAGAGGTCCCTAACTGCAGACTTTCCCATCACAATACGTTTTTTTATTTCCTGGCTACTGGTGCCAAGAGTGTTGACCGTGGAGCCTAATACGCATTGATAATAATAATTACTGTATGTGCTTCTCTGGTATAATATACACAAGTTTCTCAAGTCTCTATAGCTGTAATTAGAAGTCTTCCTTTTTAAAAGAGATGAAATGCAGGACAAAAGAAAGATCAGAAGTTTTTGAAGGGAGCAAGCTGGTAGAAGGTCTGCTTCACTTTGTATCCATAAACAATAAAAATGATGATTCTGGATTTTCTCCCAAGACTTGACTGAGTGTGAGACCCTGTTACCCTGGGGTGGGTTTCAGATCCCATTACCCTGGGGTGGGTTTAAGACCCTATTACCCTGGGGTGGGCTTGAGAGCTGAACAGCAGAACAAATAATCCCAGTATTAGATTCACCTCAAAGTGAGGCATGAATTATCCTGACAAAACACAGCTCAACATCAGTGGTTAATAGCTGGCCTATTCAAGTTTGTGTCAACACGAAAGAGCTTTTTATCTTGTCTCTGTTTTTATCCACTGGAACAACACAGTGGGAACCTGGAGGGTTAATTACAACCTAATGAATGAATGGCTGTTCCTTTACATAACCTAGGGCGATTTCGACACATAATTCACTCTCAAAGGCCACTCGGCTAACTGGCTGTCCACCAACCAACTCAAATGCCACAGCCTGGAGAAATCCGATGCCTTCACTCAGGGACTGTGCATACAGAACTCTCTGCAAGCCGGCAGTGCGTGGTGAAGAACTTCTGGAAGTATAACCCTTGCTTCTGGGCCTCCATAATCTTCTGATTTAATTGGGGAAACAAGACACACACACAAGAATTAAACAATCGTATTCATTCCAGGCAGTTTGTGATCACTTGCCAAATTTCAGCCCAACTTTCCAAACATTTTAGCACAAATCACATTGGAGCAAGAGTTCAAAACAGTCTGGAAATTCCGTCTTCTCCTCTAATATCGTTAATGCAAGCAAATACAGAGAGATTTTTTTCATTTATTTGGACAACTGCTGCCAGTGTCAGGATGTGGCAAGCATGAAAGGGTGAGTGGAAAGGCACATGGCAACCTCAATTTATAATATGGATTTTGGAAATATTTATGAGAGAGGCTTTAGTAATCCTATTATTATCCATCCTCACAGAGAATCTCAACCAACTGCTGCTGAGACTTCAAGTCATAGCGATTTCATATGTATAATGTGAGAACTGTGCCACATAGGGGATTTTTTTCTTTTTTTAAATAAATTTTCTACTAGTTTATTTACAAAATTTGAATACATTGTTTTTAAGAATTTTTTTTCCATTTCCCTCACCCCGCCCCCATCAAAATGTACAACCCCCTGATTATTTCCCTCTCCCCTTGCACATCCTCATCCCTCTGCTTCCACCCTCTCCCACCTCTCTCGGATCCTCATACTCATTCTACAATAATGGTTTTATACAGTATTTATCCTTGTGGGACTGAGTTAGTTCACTCAGCATAATGCTCTCCAGTCCCTCCCAAGTTAGGTAATAATTTATAAAACCATTGCTCCTGCATGCTGCATAGTATTCCATTGTGTGAATGGACCATCATTTCTCAATCTATTTCCTTGTGGTTGGACATTTTGTCTGTTCCGATTTTCTTGCGATGGTGAATAATGCTGCTATAAACATTGGTGTACGAGTCTCAGTTTGTGCCTCAGTTCTCATTTTCTCAGGGTATCTTCCAAGTAGTAGAATAGCTGAATCATCCACATAGAGTTTTTCAGGGAGTTCTGGTGGCCTAGTGGTTAGAATCTTCACTGCCAACCGAAAGGCATATGGTTCAAGTGCATCCACCGCTGTGTGAAAGAAAGATGGGCAATCTCCTCCCATGGGGTTGTACTGCCTCTGAAAACCTGCTGGAGGGTCAGCCAGGATTGGTTCTGACTCAATAGTTCACAACGACAGGGTCTTTAGGAGCAGACCACTAGAACTGTCTTCTGAGCCGCCTCTGGACAAGGATCTCAAGCTTCCCTAATAGTGCAAACAGTTAACATACTCAACTCCTAACTGAAAGGTTGGAAGTTCAAGTCTACCCAGAGGTGCCTTGAAAGGGAGAAAGGGGGGGGGAAGAGAGAGAGAGACAGGCAGACTTGATGATCTATGTAAAAAAGGTCCCTCAGGCATTGACAATCCTGTAAAGCACAGTTCTACTCCAACATGCATGGGTCACCAGTACTCAGAATCCACTCCCCAGCAGCTGTGTTCTGGTTTTTGCTTACAGTGGTAGAAACAAGAGAGTTTATGTGACTTCTCATAAGTTACATTATCAAGGGCAAAACTCAACTGAGTTATAGGTCTTCTAAGCCGGAAAAAGTATAAATGTCATTATTGTTGTTGCTGCTGCTGCTGTTAGGTTCAGTTAAGACAGCTCTGACTCCTGGCCACCACCTACACCATCCGCTTGTACAAACTCTCAAACTCGTTGCAGTCACTATGACAATCGATCTGAGAGTCTTCCTTTTTCTCATGGACTTTTTCAAGCAATCCAAACTACATCCAGTGCCATTAAGTTGGTCTTAATTCTTGACTTGACAGAACAGACCAGAACTTTCCCCAAAAGGGCTTCCAAGGCTGTAACTCTTTTCTAGAAGTTGGTGAATTCAAACTGTTGACCTTTTGGTCAACAGCCAAGAGTTTAACTACAGTACCATCAGGACACCTTTGTAATAACACAAATCAATAATAACTTATCACAATCTCTCTGTGAAGGAAAAGTCCTCAATTAGTCCAGGACATCAGAGGGATAACCTGAGAAGCCAAAGAGGTCAGTTCAGGACCCAACATAAAATCCAAAGAAAATAGCTGAGTTTCAGGTGGTAGAACATCTTACTCAGAGAATATGTGACAGATCTCAGATTCCCAAGAAAAATAGAAAAGCATTGAAAGGGCTGCATAGTAGGTAACAGGGTTCACAGATCCCTTTTCTATTAGAACTAAAGAAATTTTGCTTTTCTGTAGGAAGAATTTTAAATGGAGAGAAAAAGAGCAGTCCCAGCACATACCCATGTGTCTGGTAACAACTCAACCCAGCTTGCCCGGAATGCTCCCAATTTAGGCACTAAAAGCATCACATCCTATAAGAGTTAACAGTCCAGAGTAAACCAGATGAAGGAGGCTATGTCACTTCACATATAGGCTGAGTTAAGAAGTGGCACTAGATACGTTATAGCTAATGATAGGTAGATCTTAGCTGAAAACAGACAGTACCAGAGGGATGTCTATCTCTGTCTCATTAGCTATGAAAAGGCTTTTGATTGTGGATCACAACACACTGGCTAACTCTGAGAAGAATGGGAATCCCAGAACACTTGATTGCACTTACGTGAAACCTATACTTGGATCAGGAGGCAGTCGTCAGAAGAGAGCAAGGAAACACTGCATGGTTCAAAATCAGGAAGGTGTACACCAGGGATGAATTCTATTTCCAAACGTTTTCAATCTATAAGCCCAACAGATCATCCATGATCCTGTGCTCTATGAAAAGGAATGTGGCATCAGGGTTGGAGAAAGACTCAACAATCTATGTTATGACACAATCCTGCTTGCTGAAACTGAGGAGGAACTGAGGCATTTGCTGCAGAACATCATGGGCTGCAGCCTTCAATACAGAATGAAGGTCGACATCAAGAAAACAATAATTCTCCTGAGATCCAAGCAGTTATATGCACACCCATGTTTATCACAGCTTTGTTCACAATAACAAGGAGTTGGAAACAACCTAAGTACCCATCAACAAATGAATGGATAGAGATGCTGTGGTATATTCACACAATGGAATAGTATGGTGCATTGAAAAACAAACCACTCATGCAATAGTATTCAAAATGTGTGACCCTGGAGGACATTATGCTGAGTGAAGTATCTCAGTCACAAAAGGACAAATACTGCATGGTGCCACTGTTGTAAAGCAGGACTGACCTCGGTGTTGGGAGGAGACTGAAAAGGATGGGTTCAATAATGTATACTGCATTGAAACAGATGAGGGAGAAAACTGTTTAAGAAGGAAAACTATTAGGGATTTTTGTCATGACAGGAGTCCAGAGTGAAGGCTGTATAATGGAGTGGACCTGGGGGAGGGTTTATAAACCAATGAAAGAATTTTTCTTTTACTTTTCCAAGAGGATAGTGTACTAGAAGGGAGGGTTGGGAGGGGAGAAAAGGGCAACAATGAATGAATGGAAATCAGAAGTCTCTGTAAATTTTTATTGAAACGAATAATAAATCAATTTTTTTTTAAAAAAAAGAAGGCAAATTGGTCAAGTTGCAAAAGAAAACAAAAATTCTCACCACTGGAGCAATAGGCAGCATCATGATAGATGGTGAAGAGATTGAGATTCTTAAGAGCTCCACAATCAACACTCTTGGTAGCAGCAACCAGGAAACCAAAACACTTATTTCTTTGGGAAAATCTGCTGTCAGGGAACTCTCTGAAGTAATAAAGGGCAAGGATGTCAGTCTAAAAACTAAGGTGTATCTGATCCAGGCCATGGTCTTCTCAATTACTTGCTATGCATGAGAGAGCTGGACAATGACAAGGATGATTGAAGAAGAGTTGATGCCTGTGAGCTGTGGTGCTAGAGAAGATTATTGAATATACCCTGGACTGCTAGAAGAACAAACAGGTTCATCCTAGAAAGGGTGAAACCAGGCTGCTCCTTGGAGGCAAGAATTTTGAAGCTTTGTCCGACATACATTGGGCATGTTTCAAGGAGGGATCAGTCCTTGGAGAGAGACATCACACTTGGGAAGGTGGAGGAACAGTGCAAGAGAGGAAGACCCAGGATGAGATGGATTGACTCAGTGACTCGGGTAATGGGGGAGGTGTGACAGAGACAATGAGATTGGCTCGGGATTGAGCAGGGTTCAGAGCTATTTAGGGCCACTGTGAGCCACATGTGACTTGATGGTACATAACAACACGGGCGCTACCTCCATGAGGACATTGCTCTCTACAGTTTACTGCCTAGAGGGGCTTCTTCCTTCCCGTACTTGCCACAATTTGATCCCTCTCTCAATCGAGTACTTGGAACTTCAAACTAAAACTCTCTCTGCACAGCAAGTCAACATCTGGTGACTCTGAGACAATCTGACCACATCACACAGGGAACATGCTTTCTTTTAGAATCATCTTTGCATGAGTCAGTCTTGGTTTGGGGTGGTTTTTTTTTTGTTGTTGGGTTTTTCCCCTCTCCTTTCTCTTTTCAAAATCAGTTTAACATGGAAGAAGAAGAAGAAGAAGAAGAAGAAATCTTTGTTTCGCTATTTCTTGCTTAAATGGTACCTTTGTCAAAACGACTGTGATTATACCGTGGCAAGCGCAATGTACGTCCTCACAGGCACTTTTCCTTAAAGTTGCTCAGTATCTTAGGAACTTTATTTTTAGCAAAGTGCTTTTAATGAGAGGTTTTAGGAAATGAAAAGTATCGAATGCACAGGTGAGAACAATTCAGTTCTGTGCTCTGAGGGGCTGGCTGCCTTCCACGGCCGCCTCCTTCCTGGGGGCTCAGCCGGTCCTCTGTGTCCACACCGAGGAAGCCCAAACCCAAGCAGAGACTGGCCAGACCCAGTGTCACCTCCCAGGAAACTCTGCTGCCCTAAGATCAAAGCTCTATACACCTAAACAGGCCTAAGTAGTCAAGTGGCCTTTGGATCTAATACTCACAATATATTCCCATACTGAGCTGGTCTAGTTAAGAGTTTTCATTCCTCCTTTGCAATTGACCACTTATGTGTTCAGAAACGAATAATTCGACTTGCTTCAGTTTGGACCTTGGTAAAACAAGATTGCTGGACTAGAAAGATTCCTAACACTTTTAGCTCTAATAACAGTTTGGTCAAGCATCTACTTGTTATCATTATTTATATGGCCAATATTGCCTTATTTATTCGTTCAGCAAATACTGGGATAGTTACTGTGCTCTCAACAGTGTCCAGCTCTGTGCTAGGTGGTGGTGTTAGTTACAGGCCATGCGGCCCTTGCTTCATGGTGACCCCATGCTGTGTGGAACAGGGTGTTGTCTCGTCCATGCCAGCTGGGGGTCAGCCCACTGTGAATCATAAGGTTTCCATTGACTGCTTTTCAGAATCGGTCTCTCTTAGTCTAGAAGCTCCATTGAGACCTGTTCAGTACCATCTCAAGACTCAGTGTTCCACTGACAGCCAAGTAGCAGCTATGCTGGAGGAACATCATCCAAGATTCACATCCGGGTCTCATGCGTGAAAGGTGAGAATTCTTCCCACTGAGCCACCAGTGTTCCCACTTCATGTGCGTAAAGAAACAGAAGGGCCCCAATCCACTCAGAAGTCACAGTCTCATGGGAGAGAGACAATCAGCAAGAAAGAAAACAGATGTGTAGGACAAATGCCGCTAAACACGACCCAGGGTGCAGACATCAAGGATAAAGAAGCTGTAGCCAGGGGAAGAGAAGACCAGGGTGTGTTCACGCAATTACAATTTCTTCAGTGACTTATGAGGTGGTCACTAGTCCAAAGATGGCTCTTAGAAAGGAAGAAGGAGAAGATGTGAAAAGTTCTTTTTAGTGCCTTCAAGTTGAGCACAATTCACAGCATTTCTATACACTGCAGACCTGAACCCGGTTCTACCCTGTGTCATCCTCATCACC
This sequence comes from Elephantulus edwardii, assembly GCF_000299155.1. Taxonomy (NCBI): domain Eukaryota; kingdom Metazoa; phylum Chordata; class Mammalia; order Macroscelidea; family Macroscelididae; genus Elephantulus; species Elephantulus edwardii. The sequence goes on from NW_006399774.1 coordinate 9,567,362, forward strand.
TCTGACACACTTGAGTCCATTGTTACATCACCGTGTCAATCCATCCCGTTGAGGGTCTCTTTCTCCTTCACAGACCCTCTACCTTTCCAAGCAGGATGTCTCTTTCTGAAGAATAACCTTTCCTAGTAACATGCCCCAAGTACGTGAGACAAAGCCGTGAAGAGATGTCAGAAAAGAGAAGCATCAAGTAGTCGTCTCAGAGGGAAAGGCTGAGCTCACAGAGAACTGTGGTCAGTTGGCCAGGCAGGGCTGGGAACCCACTGGAAGGCTAGGAGCAACCATTTCAAAGAACACGATTTGCTGAGCTGTGGCTTCCTTCACCTCGGATCAGCACCCCAGACACAGACAAAACGAGACAAATGACTGAGCTCACCAGGGCTGTGGTTCTCAACCCTGACCGGACGTCAGAAACACTTGGGAGCTTTACACATCCCGAGTCCTGGCTCCTCCCCCAGAGACTCTGATTCAGCTGATCTGCAGCAGGACCCAGATATGCCCTTAAAATGTTTTAGGATGTGGGTTTTGAAAAGAGAGTAGGGTAGTGAAGAAGAATTCCGAGATGCGTCTGCAGGTCACTGATAACGCTGACTGAGCACAGAACCTAAGCAACACAAAACAACGAAGGGAAACTGAGAGGGTGTCAGAGAGCAGCGAGAAATGAAGAGATTCTTGGATCTCACGGAGGCCAATGTTCTTATATATTGCCGTTACTGTTCTTATATCACTGTTCTTTGAACAGGTAAGCTGGCAGGGCAGAATTCTTTGGTAGAAGAATGGGCATTGGAGATATTTTAAAACTTTTTTTTTTTTAAAAAAAAAAGATGTTCTGGTCTATAAGCTATGGAAATGGGTGACTGACAAACAGAGCTTAAAAGCAAATCACTGGAGATGAGAAGGATTTTTACTTGGATCCACAAAACTCAGGAAAGTCAACACCAGCAATCAAGAAATCAAACAGCTTATTGTGTTGAGAAAATCTCCTGCAAAGGATTTCTTTAAAGTGCTAAAGAGCAAAGACATCGCTTGGAGGATTAATGTGTCCTTGACCAAAGTCAAAAAGAGCTCGGTGACTTAGTTCCGAAAACTGTTCTTTCTGCTCCAAACCATGAAGTCAGCAGTTGGAATCTATCAGGCATTCCAAAAGAGAGCCTGACATAGGAACTAGCATTACAAAGGGAGTTGTAGGAGGGGGAGGTAGGGAAGTGTGTATGAATGAATGAAACCAATCTCTTTGTAATCCTTCACTAAAATAATTTCTTTTATTTTACGGGTATGTACCGTCAAATCGGATCTGACTGGTACAGGAGGAGATTGCCCCTCCTTCTCCAGCAGAGCATCTGGTGGCTTCTAACC
>NW_006399774.1:9568924-9607242 GCF_000299155.1 Elephantulus edwardii
ACATAATAATAATAATAATAATAATAATAATAATAATAATAATAATAATAAAAGGTTCACTTTAAAAAAAAATAAAGAGAAAGACAAGCAGTTTCCTCCCACAAACATTCACATTCTCAGAAACTTGATACAAGTTCAATATGAGTAAGAACTGAGTAGTGGTCTTTAGTTACACCAAAGGCATTGTATTTTCAATGACCCTAAAATGATATGCAGTAAATCTTTATACCTGTGTTTGCAATCCTGTTTGGATTGCATTTTCTTTGTTATGATAATGTGGCCCTATCAATATAGAGTACGCTTTACATCAATCACCTTCAAGATACAAGAAGCAAGCTGGAAGGCTTCCAGATGGAAAAGCAGAGATGGGGAAGGTACAAGCCACACAAATTGTTGTTGTTGTTATTGTGTGCCTTCCAGTTGCAACCTACTCATAGCCAACCTTCCAGTGGGTTTGCAGAGGCAATTTAATCACTTGGGAAATTGTCTATCTTTCTCTCTCAGAGCAACTGGTGAACTTGTGTCTTAGGGACTGCAGCACAGCTTCACTTTCAGTAAGTAAGATTGTGCTATCCGTATAGTGCAGACTGTTAGTATGTCTTCCTCCAATCCCAAAACCTAAGTATTCTACATATAGTCCAATTTCTTGGATTATTTGTTCAGTATTCATTGTAAATACCTTTTATAGAAAACACAAATGGCAACCACACACATGGACCTCACCCGATGGCCTATACAGAAACCAGATTGAATACATCTTCGGGAAAAATCATTGGAGAACCTCAACATCAGCTATTTAAAAACTCAGCCAGTTGCTGATTGTGAAACAAAACATCCACTACTTATATGCAAATTCAATTGAAGCTAAAGAAAATAAAATCCAGACAACCAATATTTGACCTTGAGCCCATCCCTCCTGAATTTAAAGACAATCTTGGGAACAGATTTGAGGCCTTGAATAATAATGAGTGAAGACTAGATGAGCTCTGGAAGGATATCAAGAATATCATCCAGGAAGAATGCAAAAGGTCTTTGCAAAGATAGAAAGAAGAAAAGACCAAGAAGGATGTCAGAAGAGACTCTGAATATTGCGCTGGAGTCCCAAGAAGTCAAAACAAAGGGAAGAAATCAAGGAGTTAAGGAGCTAAGCAGAAAATTTCAGAAGGTAACATGGGAAAATAAAGCAAAATATTATAATGAAGTATGCAAAGAACTGGAGTCAGAAAACCAAAAGGGATGAACTCTCTCAGCATTTCTTAAATTGAAGCAACTGAAGAACTAACTCAAGCCTCAAGTTGCAACACTTAAGTTTGCCGTGGGCAAAGTGTTGGATTACCCAACAAGCATAAAAAGAAGTTGGAAGAAGTACACAGAGTCACTACACAAAAAATAAAAACTTGGCTGACACAGAAGAATTGCATGAAACAACATATGATCAAAAGACATGGTAATGAAGAAGAAAGTTCAAGCTGCTCCGAAGGAATTGGCAAAAAACAAGGTGCAGTAATTGAGGGCATACCAATTGACATATTCAACAAACAGATCTTGTCCTGAATACACTCACCAGGTTATGTCAAGAAATCTGAAAGACAAGTACCTGGCCAATTGGCTGCAAAAGATCCATATTCCCAATCCAACAAAAAAGGCAATCCAACAGTGTGTGGAAATTATCGAATGCTTTCATTAATATCACATGCAAACAAAATCCTGCTGAAGATTATCCAAGATCTACTGGAACAGCACATCAACAGAGAACTGCCAGATGTGCAGGCTAGGTTTAGAAGAGGCCATGACACCGGGGACATTATAGCAAATATTAGATGGAACTGAGCTGAAAGCATAGAGTACTGGAGGAATGCCTATATGTGTTTCATTGATTATGCAAAAGCAATGGGCTGTGTGGATCACAACAAATTGTGTCTAATTCTGAGAAAAATAGGAATCCCAGAACAGTTGATAGTGCTTATGCAAAGCCTATTCTTGGACCAGGTGGCAGTTCAACAGAGCAAGGAAGCACTTCGTAGTTCAAGATCAGGAAAGATGTGTGCCAAGGATTCATCCTATCTCTGCATCTTTTCAATCTATATGCAAAGCGTATCATCCAGGAAGCTGGACTTTATGAGGAGGAATATGGCATCAGGCTCATCAGCAATCTGAGTTATGTAGGTGACGCAACAGAGCTTGCTGAAACGAACCAGAGGTGTTTGCTACAGGTCAAGGACTGCAGCCTTCAATATGGATTGAAGCTTAACATCAAGAAAACAAAGATTCTCACCACTGGGCCAACTGGCAGCATCGGGATAGACAGCAAAGAGACTAAGATTATTAACAGCTTCATTTTGCTTGGCTTTACAATCAACACTCTTAGTACCAGTAACCAGAAAATCAAAAGACCAATTGCATTAGGAAAATTTGCTGTTAGAGACCTCTTCAGACTACTTAAGAACAATAATACCAGTCCAGAGACTAAGGTGCAGCTGATCCAAGTCATGTATCTACTCGTCAGAGAACTGAACAATGACTAAGGATGATAGAAGAAGAATTGATGCCTTTGAGTTGCAGTGCTGGAAAAGAGTCAAACATACCATGGACTGTCACAAGAACAAACAGATTTGTCCTGGAGAGGTTGAAACCAAGCTGCTCCCTGGAGGATTTTGAAGCTCCATCTCACATACTTCAGGCATGTTGCCAGGAGGGACTGATCCTTGGAGAAGGACATCATGCTTGGAAGGATGGAGGGACAGTGCAAGAGAAAAAGACCCTGGATGAGATGGATTTACTCTATAACTGGGGTAATGGGGGTAGGTGTGTCAGAAATAATGAAATTGGCTTAAGATAGAACAGGGTTCAGAGCTGTTGTACATAGTGTTGCTATGAGTCACAAGCAACTCAACAGCACATAACAACACACAAAGTGAAAGCATACAACCTTGATACATATCTTTTTAGATTTTCAACCAAGCAATATCTTTTTGTTCTGTTCAAATGACAACCTCTTGGTGTATGTATAGAATATATATATGAGCATAGTGAGTTGGTCAAAAGTTCTATTCTTTGCAATGTTATTAAAAATTTATTATATTCCATACAGTTGGATGTCTTTGCAGAGTCAATAAAATATAAATAAACATCCTTCTGTACTTCCCAACTTTCAGCCAAAGTCCACATGACATCAGCAATGATATCTGTCATTCTAATCCTCTTCTGAATCCAGCTTAAACTTCTGGCACTTTCCAGTTAGTGTACTGGTCCAGTTTTTAAAGTATCCACAGCAAAATCTTACTTGTGTACAGTATTACATGTCAAGGGATAGTGTTGCTACCTGGTCAGTCTCTGTCTCTTTCTCTGTCTCCCAATCCTATAATCCGTTGTTGCTGCTGCTGCTGCTGCTGTTATTGTTGTTGTGTAGCTTCCAGTCAGAACCAACCTATAGCTGACCCTCCAGTAGGTTCCAATGGGTTTTTCAGAGGCAGTTAACTGCATAGGAGAAGATTTCCCATCCTTCTTCTGCAGGGGCACCTGGTGGATTTGCCTTTGGAATTGCAGTGTTGTTTCTTACCATGAGGCCACCAAAGCTCCCTATAGTTCTACTCCCATAGAAGAGGACTAAAAACAAGATTTCTCAGAGAAAATAGGAGGGGAAGTAAAAAAAAAAAAGAAATGCATCAAATCATTGCTCCCGAGTGCTGCATAGTATTCCATTGTGTGAGTGTACCACAATTTCTCAGTCCATTCAGCTGTAGTTGGACAATTTCAAAAAATACTGTATAAGTTGGGAGAGACTGAAGAATATTATGCTGCGTGACCTAACTCAGTCTCCTGCGGACAAATACTGCATAAGACCATAATTATGAAAATAGAAGGATAGCAGAGGGGTGATGATGGGTAGGGGCAAAACCACAAAGTTGTACAGTTTGGTGGGTGGAGCAAGGGTGTGAGGGAAATGAGAAGGATTCAGTGGGAACCTGAAAAGATTGGGTAATAATGGATAAGATGCAATAGTGTTTGATTTTATAAAACATAATCCATGGGAATGATTGGATGAAACACAATATGAATGAAGAATAATGTAAAGCAAAATTTATATATATGAACTTTATGAGCAAACTAATATAAGAAACAAACAAATGAGTAAAAAGAGTGAACTGTAGTAGGGAAGAAAATGTGCAACAATGAATAAGCGAAAAATCCAAACTTTCTGTAAAATTTTGTTAAAATCTCAATACAATTTAAAAAAAAATTAAAAAAGAAATGCATCAAAGTGGAGAAGTCGCCCCTTAGGAATGCAGGGGATCCAAACCCCAATCAGTCCCACAGGTCCGTAGGTGGGGCTTGGCTTTGTCCAATCTCATGAGAATGGGAGCCAATGAAAGCAATGCCCACCCGAGGCGCCCCTTCTCTTTCTGTTGGCAGCATGGAAAATGGTTTGGGTCCATCCCTGACTTTGCAGGTGTGTTTCACATCCCCGCTTTCTTTATTTTTATCTATAGCTCTTTCACATGGTCAGTCTCTATCTTTGACCAATTACTGCTCCTTTGCATCTTCTTAATAAACGTTTTTCACTTCTTTTGCTAAATTACCATTGTGCGTATGTCTCACTATTTATTTACAGTCACCCAAACTCACCCCCCATGGTAATTAGCGAGTGGTGAAGAGATAAAAAGCACTCTAGTTTTAACACAGTTCATTATGGATATTGTCTGATAATTGCCACTTTTAAAAAAAAAAATCACCTTTCTTTGGAATGTGCACAAACATAAATCTCTAGAAGTCAGTTTCAAGTAACTGTCTTCCAAATTTTCTTTCTTTCTTTTTTTACTCTTGTCTTCCAAATTTCTTAGCATAGACAAGTAAACACATTGGGTATTGCTTAAAATATCTCAGTTGGTATTCCTTCTACTTGTAGTACCTTGTTTTTTCCTAATACCTTCAGTGATGCTTGGACTTCTTCCTGAAATATCATCAGCTTTTGATCATCCCTACCTCCTGAAATGGTCAAATGCTGACTAATTCTTTTTTATACAATTATTCTATCATTTTAATCTTCTTTTGATGCTTTCCACATCATTCAATATTTCATCTATACAAGTCTCCATTGTTTCAGCCTATAACTTGAATTTTTTTTCTTTCTTCAATTCTTTCCATAACCGAAACGCCAAGCATAGTCTTCCTTCTGGTTTTTCTGATCCTCAGAATTTGTAGCCTTCATATGACACTGTGATTTTTCCAGATGCCTTTTTGAAACTTACGTTCAGCTCCTTTATGCCATCATTTCTTCCTTTAATGTTGCTGTTGTTGTTGTTATGTGCCATCAAGTCGTAACAGGCCCGTAGCCAATCCTCCAGCGGGTTTTCAGAGGCAGTAAATCATGCAAGAGGCGATTGTCCATCCTTCTACAGAGGAGAGGCTGCTGAATTTGAACCTCAGGCCTTCAGTATTGCAGGGCAGCTTCTTACTACTAGGCCAAATTCAGAGTCTCTTCTGACATCAGTTGTGTCCTATTTTTAACTTTCAGTGTTTTTATTACCTTTTGATTTATTCATATATGATGTCCTTCACAACCCATCTAGTTTTAGGCCATTAGTGTGAAATACATGAAATCTGTTCTTGAAACAGTTTTTAAGTTCAAGTGGGACACACTCAAGGCCACGCTTTGGCTCTCATGGGCTTGATGCCATTCTTTTTCCAGTTTCAACATAAACTTGCATATGAATATCAGCAATCGTAGGTCTTTTCCACAATTATCCCCTGGCCTTGTTCTGACTGATGGTACCGGGCTTTATAAACTTCTCTTTTCACCAATCATGTCGATTTGGTTCCTGTGTATTCTCTTCTAGGACGCTTACATATTGTTGTCATGTATGGTGTTGTAAAAAAGATCTTTTTCAATCAATAAATGACTGGTCTTGCAAAATTCTACCTTATCCCTGTGATCACCTGAGTGGCTTCTATCACCAAGGCTTCATTTTTCATCTACCAGCTCTTGTTCTTGATTTTCAACTTCTGCACGCTGATAGCAGTAATTATCACACAGTTCTGCCCTCAGAAAAATACTCGAACATTTACAAGCAACACATTGTGTTAAATGCTTCAGCAGAGATTGAGATGGTTATGGAATGTTATGGTTTGCTGGATAAAAATATGGTCTCAAAACATGAGTCAGAGTCCTCTAGAAAGTCTGGAATTTCTAATAATTAAGTTTCCTCAGTGCAACAGAAAAACATGATCTCATCTCTCGCCACAAGCAGTGATGTTTCCCAGTGTAACAAAGCTCAAAATTTCTCTTAAAAGGATTTTACTAGATGAGATAAATGACAACTAACATTCGTCTATATTTTCCTGCTGACTGTTAGCATTATCACTTGGTGATGTATAGTCCTTGAATGGCCTCCTCTGTTTATGATTTGTAGCTATTTCAAGCTGTCAAAAATATAAAAAAAGTCACAGCTCAGAAACCAAGCACCTTCATGATTAAGATTTTTATTACAGCTGAAATTATGTGATGTTACCAGTTCAACCCTTGGGTTTTCATGTCCAATGAGCAGATCTGGACCTGGAATTGTCTCTTGATCTACAGATCAAAATTTAAATGCAGCAAAGGCGCTTCAATGCAGACAAAGCTCAGATACAGAAATAAATAACTAAATAAATTTTCAAAAATAAGATTTCAACAATATATGAGTTGATTTCTAATGCCAATTCATTGACATCATATTAAAAATAATACATTTATCACTTTTCTCAGGTGTAATTGCATACATTAGAAATCAATACATAAACTTACCTTCAATTCATTTAAAATTAATCATTTTACAGATGGCTGAAGCAATTTTTCCATAAAATTAGTAAATGAAGTAAAAATTTGTAAATTTTTTTTAATAAAACATTTTTTTAGATTGAAAAAAAAATAACTGGCCCTTCTACGTAGAGCAATATTGGGAGAGAAAAGAATAGACTTTCCCAGGGGTACATGTGCGTGCACACGTGCATGCATAATGAAAGCTTAATTGTGCTAGTTTATACCTAGAATACAAATGTCTTTTATTTCTTTAAACTGTATATTTTTGTGTGTGGTTTACTGGCTAAGAAAAAAAAAGTTATTTCATTGTGTAGATCATAACAAAGTATGGTTATCATGGAGAAGAATGGGATTCTCAGAATACTTGTGTCTTCCATGAGAAACCTATACCTAGAGCAGAAAGTGGTTGTCCAAACAGAAGAAGATTCCAAAATCAAGAAATGTGTGCATCAGGAATGTATTCTATCTCCAAACCAGCCAATCTGTATTCTGAGCACATTATTCACGAAGTTAGACATTTTTAAGAGCATGGCATCAGGATAGAAAGAAATTCATCCACAACCTGCACCATGTAGACGACACAACCTTGCTACTGAAAGTGAGGAGAACTTGAAACACATGCAGTAGAAGATGAATTATTACAACCTTCAAACAGATTGCATCTCAAAATCAAGAAGACAAAAATTCTCACCATTGGGTCAACAGGCCACATTATGACACGTGGAGAAAAGATTTAAACTGTCAACAAGTTCTTCTTACTCGGATCCACAGTCAACATCATTGGTACCAGGAGTCAAGAAATCAAAAGACATGCTCACATTGGCAGCACATATAATAAATTGGAACGATACAGAGAAGATTTGCATGGCCCCTGTGCGAGAATGATATGCAAATTGTGATGTGTTCCATATTTTTGTAATATTAGTAAATTCACTATTCACAGTATGTGACCACCAGCATGTTACATGAGGAATTATTTTATTTCCTTAATTAATGGCTTTTGACTTGAACCAAAAGCTCCATAAAGAAAATGTAAGTAATGCACCTCCTTACCTACCAGTCAGCTCCTTTGCTTTCGGCATTACTAGAAAGAGCTCTCTGTCCATGTATATGGCTTCTCAGTGGTGATTTTAGAAAGACAAGAAGAAGAAAAGGAGGGGTTTTTTGTTCGTTTACTCATCTCATGACACTATTCGAAATGCACACTCAAGTATCTTAATAAGAATCGTAATAGGCTCAAGAATAAGTCTTAGGTCACTTTACCCAAAAACGTTCAAAATTATGAAGCATGTTCTCCTGAAAAGTTTTAGCCTATAGATTATTAACATCATTTTCTGAGATATTGGTGCCATTAGATTTACCTAATTTACCTTCAGTTTTCTTTTGGTGTTTGTTGGTGGTGACTGCCTTCGAGTCGAGCACTACTCATAGTGACCCTATGAACAAAAGGCCTGAAGGCCCTCTACAACTATCAACATTTATCAAAGTTCATAGAGTTTCCGGAGGCATGTTATTTAGGAAATGGATGCCACATTTGGTGACTAGAATGTCTTATTTTTGTTCATAAACGTCTTTTTTTCAATTTAAAATGTCTGACATTGTACATAGTTTTGAGATTCGATTATATATTCACTGGTGTTTGGTTTCCATTTTTATCAAATTATACGTTTGAAGGTTCATTTGGAACTTCCTGTCATTCTATAACAGGATTGCCCATGTCCAGTATTTACTATTATGATGCTGACTTTTCAAGGCGATAAAACATTTTCTCAATTAAAAAAAAAATCAAAAGACTTGTTACATTGGGAAAATACACCATCAAAGACTTCCCCAAGGTGTTAAGGAGCAGTGACATCAGTCTGAAGACTAATGTGCCCCTGATTGAAGCCATGATCTTTTCAATGACTTGCTATGCATATGAAAATTGGACAATGAATAAAGATGATGAAAAAAGGCATCAATGCCTGTGAGCTGTGGTATGGAGTAGAATATTGACTAGCCCACGGGCTACCAAAAGAAAAAACAATCTTGAGAAAGTGCAACCACCATGGTCCTTGTAGGCAAGGATGGTGAAACTTTGCCTCCCATATTTTGTGCATGGTGGAGGGTGAGAGAAAGAGAGGAAGACATTCAGTAAAATAGATTGACACGGTGGCTGTAACAATGGACCCATCCTGTATCAGAAAGCCCAGAACAGGACAAGGTTCAGGTCCATTGTTCATCAGCTCATAGTCAACTTGATGGTATGTAACAACAACAAAAGTCAAGAAAAATCTAAAAATTAGAGTAAAACAAACTGAGTGTGTTGTGTGTGTGTGTGTGTAAATCTCACTACCATCTAATCAATTATTATTTGTAGCAGCCCCGTAGGACAGAGTAGAAAGGCCCCATAGGGTGTCAAAGGCTGTTATACGCATGGATTCAGATTGCCTCATCTTCCTCCCACGTTGCAGTTGGCATATTTGAACTATCAGACTGCTAATTTGATTAGAAGCCAAATGCTTTAACTACAGCACCACCAGAGCTCTGTATCAGAACTCCATAGGTGTGTGTGTAGGTGTGCATCGAATAGATACTTCAAGATGTGTAGAGATTGTGAGGATGGCTGAGGGTCAGGCAATGTTGGGTTCTGTCGAGCGTGGAGCTCCTGTGAGTCAGAACCGAATACCAAATGCATATAGATGGAGTCTGGTGGGGTGGTCCATGGGTAGTTATGCTGTCAACTGTCGTTCACAGCACTGCAAGGTATATGTGGGAGTCCTAGCTGACTAAATGACACCTAACAATAACAGAAACAAGACCAACAAATTGGACACAAAAAGGAATGAAGCTAACTATTGTTGAGCGCATGTAAACTCACTGAGACCCTGGAGGACAGAGCAGAACTGCCCCCCAGGTTCCTAAGGCTACAGGTCTTTACAGAGGCTGACTGCTCATCTCTCCCGTGATGAATGGAAGTGAACTAAACAGATTCGATTATTGATGACTAGAAAGTGGCATCAAAAAGAAACTGGTTCATTTAAGAGTTGCTTGGTTATATTTTAGTTTGCTTGGCTCCACAGTCAACAATCTTGCCACCAGCAGCCAAGAAATTAAAAGAAGTATTTTGATGGGAAAATCTGCTGTTAGGGACCTCCCCAAAGTACTGAAGAGCAATGGTGTCACTCTGGAGACTAAGGTGTGCCTGATATAGGCCATGGTCTTTGCAATCAGTTGTTATGCATCAGAGAGTTGGACAATGACTAGGGAAAATAGAAGGAAAATTGATGCCTTTGAGCTATGGTGCTGGAGAAGAGTACTGAATATACCATGGGCTGCTAAGAGAATGAACAGGTTCATCCTGGAGAGGGTTAAACCAGGCTGCTCCTTGGAGGCAAGGATTCTGAGGCTTCATCTGACTTACTTTGGACATGTTGCAAGGAGGAACCAGTCCTTGGAGAAGGACATCATGTTTGGGAGAATGTAGGGACAGCACAGGAGGGGAAAATCCTCTATGAGGTGGATTAATTCAGTGACTGGGGTAATCGAGGTAGGTGTGTCAGACAGTGAAATTGACACAGAATAGAGCAGGTTTTAGGGCTGTTGTACACAGGGTCACTATGAGTTGCAGGCAACTTGATGGCACATTACAACAACAACAAGAAGTTATATTTTTTTTTTTTTGCCACTTACAGTAATCCTTCTTACACCAACAGCTAATTTGCTATAGATTAAAGGCAAATATAATAGTGTTCAGGAAAGGCCTAAAGGCCGTGGGACAATCTACAGACCAACGAGCTTCAATTACTCTCCCTACTAAACCTGCTTTACTTGTAAAATGCCCCACGATACCCCTAAGCAAGCACCGCTTAGGACTGATTTTGGAATTCTCAAGATGTAATCTGAATTGAAGTTAGGAGAAGAAAAGGAAATTGGCAAAGAATTGTTTTGCCGTTGAGTCAGAACCGGTCCGTGGCTGACCCTCCAGCAGATTTTCAGAGGCAGTAAATTGCATAGGAGGAGATTGTCCATCTTTCTCTATGGACAAAGAATCAAGGTGATGGATATTTACAACAAACTAGAGAATGTAGTTTAAAGAGACTAGCACAGCTCCGTGAAATCTCCGTAAAGATCTGGTGTAGCTGATAAAAATACCTTGTGTGTATGTAATAAATGGCTTTCCTAGAACTCACAGCTGATCCTGGTCGCGTCTCAGTGCGCTAGGAGAAAGGGGAAGGGAGAAGAGTTGCCAGCTAACAAGTGTGTCTAAGGACACACAGTCGGCAGCATCAGGGGCCTGGTGTCCAGCTCACGTTGCGTGATCTCCATTGCCAAGCGCAGTCCTCCTCAGGACACAGCTTCAAGACAGTGATTCAGGAGAGTTAGCTCATTCTGGAACCTAACTCCAGAGACTCCACCTCCTCACCTGCCTGCCTGATCCTGCCTCAGACCATGAGCCTGGATCCTGGGCCCCACTGACAGCAAGCCTGGGAAAGCTGGAGAACACTGTTTATTTGGAGTTTAACCAGGCAAATTTCAATCTCAATTAGACATCTTGAAACATAACATAAAATTTCACATGGGTTATTTCATTCTCACGCCTCATAAATTGAACGGAACAGATTCTGAGCTACCTAGCTCCTCTCGGTAAACATTGGTGGGGCTGAACAGAGCAGGCTCTGGTATGCCTGGCCTCAATGTCTCTCTGTGAGGCCCTGCAGAGGCAGGCTCCCAACACTCCGATGTTAGCATCATCAGAATGGCAGGCTGGGTTGATCCAGCATCTTTAACATGGAACCCTGAAGAGAGGTAGCACACTAGGACTCGTTCTACCCCATCTGTCATCTAGGATATAATAAGGTAATCTAAGGTATGTAAAAATGTGTTTTAAAAAGTGGTAGTCATCCTTTCCAAGGCCTTCTTAAAGTCCCAAGTCATCATCAAATGGCCTTTTCCACACAATTAACCCTTCCCTTCTCATGTCTTCTGCACTTGGTCTCCATGGCTGAATCAAGTCAACCGTTGCGACCCTTTTGGGGTGCCACTTGCACACCTTGGGCAAGTCACGTCACAAGCATGCTGCCTCTTCCCAAGACCAGCTTAACTGTATACAAGGCTTCCCTACAAGGCTTCCCTCTCATGGAGAGAAGTCCCTCCTGGGAGAAGATCCTCAACAAAATGAATAGACACAGTGATTATAACAACAGCTTTGAGCATGGCAGAGATTGTGGCAATGGTGTGGGACAGGACAAGGCTCCAATATGTTCATAGAGTCATCAAGAGTCATAGTCAATTCGATGACATCTAACTACACCACCTTACAAACTAAAAATGTGAACATCTTTTTCAAAACCTAGTAAGAACTCAGAATGACCGGAGTAAAGCATTCAACTGAGTAAGGAGAGCTTCTAGACACTGGCCCCAAAATGAATGCTTGAGTAGCTGACTCAAATCGGGGCCTGCCGCCTCACTTCTCATCATCAAAGGTAACACAGCACCCCTCTGCTATCAAACTCAGATAAATCCACTCAGAGTCTATACATTCATATTTTGAAATGTGTATTTCCTTATCAACAGAACTACAAAGTCCTCTTAAAATATGTTGTTGCTGTTAGGTGCCATCAGGTCAACTATAATTCCTAGCAACCCTGTGGACAATGAACCTGAACCCTGCTCTATTCTGGGCGGGTCATCCTCCTCATCATCATGATAAACTTGAATCCCTTGTTAAAGCCCTGATTTTCAATCTATCAGTTGGACCTAAGACAATGCTCTGTACATGGTAGATGCTGACAAAATAATTGTTTGCCAAATAAAACTTCAAAACACTTCTGAACAGCCTTCTTCCTTATTGGTTCTAACTCAAATGCAACTGTTACTCTTATTCTTAAATTATAACATACAACCTGAGATCATTAAGACAGCCCCAGGGAAAAGAAGGACCATGGGAACAACTCAAAGGGCACATGCACTTGGACTTCATTATTTAACCCATGGAAAGGACATTAAATAAGATATTCTGACATTATTTGAACTTCCATTCCAGAGCATCTGCAGTGAGGAGGAGAGATGGGGATGTTTGAACTTATTATGAAGCCACTCAGAGGCCTGTTGCAATGCACAGTGACTAATGTCCTCAAAGCATCTCAATTTTAAAGCCCATGACCACCCTTGTGGTCCCTGGTGGTGACTTTCCCATTGAATTCCTTGGTCATGTCCCATCAGGGTGTATTCTTATATGCTGATTGTAGTCCTCCCCCCAGCCCCCCATTTTCCTCACTGCTTACAACTCACAGTGTGACAAGCAAATCTTGTTCCCTGATCTAGAGGTGATTATATTAATGATATTTTCTTTCATGTTTCATACAAATCAAGTTTGTAAGTTTGAAATGAACAAGAATCCAAGAATTAAAGCACAGAGTATTGGTGCAGTTGGAAGGCTGGTTGATGGGAGCTGATGTAACTTATGCCAAAAGGATTTGTTTCTATCCATCACTCTTAGAATAACACTGATGCTCTTGCACGCAGCACTATTCTTCATGAAAAGACAGCCAAGTCTTGGCAAACACTGACATTCATCCTCCATCATGTGTACAATCCCTCCTTATTTATCTATTTATCAATGAGACAAACAATTGTGGACAGATGTCATTTTTAAGAAGGTCACTTTTCTTCCTCTGCATTAGGAGATCACTGAACAGCCAAAATCAACGCAGCACAGTTTTTACATTTTGTTCATTGAGAACTCTCTCTATAGAAATTGGATTATTGTTTTAAAACACTGATGACCTTAGTTATCCACCTAGCACAACCAGCACAAGATTGAGAGCAATCAAGACATGAATGAGAAGTAGGCACATGTAGGTCCATCATGGCCAACACGCCGCGCTGACTCCGTGAGGGGAAAGGGCTGCCATATTCACACACCTGCCTGCAGTTGAAATGCCTGGAATCTCTTTTCCTAGGATCTCTGATCATCAACCTGCTGTTCATCCTTCAAAATCCAGTTCAAACATCTGCTCCTATGTGAGACTTTCCCGTTACTTGTAACAACCACAGGATACGTGGTTCCATCCCAGACAAGCTTATCATTCCTTTAAGCACTCATCATTTTGAGTATGTGTTTGGTCCAGGCTGACTAGAATATGCTGTGAGTTGTTAAGTGCTATCAAGTTGAGTACAACTCATAGACATTGTGTGAACCACAGATCTGAGCTCTTTCCTATCATCTCTGATATGTTAGAGTCCATTGTTGTGGACACTACATTAATCCATCTCATTAAGGGACTTCCTCTCCTTAGCTGACCCTGTACCTTTCCAAGCATGATGTCATTTCCCAAGGAACAGCCTCTCCCAACAACATGTCCAAAATATATCAGGCAAAACTTCACCAACTTTACCTCCAAGGAACATGCTGGCTGCACTTTCTCCAACATATATCGGTTTGTTCTTTAAACGTTCCATGATACAGCATTCCACATCACAACTCAAATGCACTGATTCTTCTACTGTCGTCTTTATTTCTTGCCCAGCTCTCAGACACAGAACGGGTGACTGAAAAAACCATGGTCTGAATCAGGCACATCTTAGTCCTTAGACTGGTATCGTTGCTCTTCATGAGTTTGGAGAGATCCCTGACAGCAGAGTTTTCGAATGCTCTATATCTCCTGATCTCCTGACTGCTAGTACCAAGAAGTTAACTATAGATCCAAACAAGATGAAATCATTGACGATTTTCATCTTTCTTCCATCGATCATGTTTTGCCTATTGGCCTAGCTGTGAGGATTTTTGTTTTCTTGACATCAAGACTTATAATGCATATGAAGGCTGCAGTCCTTGAGCCTCGGCAGCAAGTGCTTCAGGTCCTCCTCGCTTACAGCCACCAAGGTTGTGTCATCTGTATAACACAGGTTATTGATGAGCCTGGCTCCAATCCTAATGTCAAACTCTTCTTTATAAAGTCAAGCTTCTCAGATGATTTGCTCAGCATACAAATTAAATAAGTGTAGAGAAAAACTAGAACACATCATGGAGGGGGGGAAATTTTCCATTGATTTCAACTCAGAGTGACCCTCATAGGACAGAGTAAGGAGTTAAGACTGCACACGGGTCTGCAATGTATTTATGGAGTAGACTGCCATAACGTTATCCCACTGAACAGTCTGTGGGTTCAAGCCTCCTGGGTTACTAGTCAGTCATTTTAACCACCAGGCAATCAGTGATTCAGAACGTCATAATACTAAAAGACCAAATCCACTGCCACATAATTTATTCCATCAGATTTCTGAGACTATAAATATTAATAAACACAGACTGTCTCCCTCCCCCCCCCTTTTTTTTTAACTGCCAACCCTTTGGTTAGCCTCCCAACACAGCCTACAATAGCACTAGGGTGCCCTAGAGCGCAGCAAGAACCCTACAAATATTTGCTCAGAGGAAAAAAAGAAAGTATACAGAGTAACACACTATGAATGAAAATCCCTGAAATTACCACCCCGAAACACTGCCACTAGAGTAAATGGCAGCTATAATGATGACCATAAATTATTTAGAAAAGGTTAAAACACGTTCCATATACTTTGTTTTGAACAGCAAGTACAGGTGACATATTGTTGAAAAGATTTTGGTAATAGGTACAGAAAAGACATTTATTTAAATGTCTAAAAAAAAAAAAGAACCACCTACTCCTCATCAGAAATCATCTTTGATAGATGAGAAGCTACTACCAACAGTATTTACTCGGTTTCTAAACTAAAAAAGAATTGGTACTTCCAAAACAGGGACTCTTCAAGCTTTGCTACACCTTAGTTTTAGGAAAGTCTGAGCAGGAAGTATTGTGTCAGATCACCAGAGGCAGACCAAAGGTTCATCCCTTATATTAAATTAATAAAAACAAGGTGAAATATAGTATAAACAGAACTGCAAACAGAAGGAAATTCTCTGTATTTCTAAGATATGAAAATATCTTATTCCTTTTTCTCTTTTGGTAGGTTGTTTTTTCTTGTTCAGCATTATGAAAATACACCAGAGTTGCCTATGAAAATATAGCAGTAATGAAATACTTGGGAACTCTGGTGGTCTAGTGCCAATGAACTGTACTACAATCCTGAAGGCACGCAGTTCAAGAATACCATGGGAGAAGGACGGGCAATCTCCTCGAGTGCAATTAACTGCCTTTGAAACCCCCCCAGAGTTCTGACTCTATGGTACACAACAACAACAACAACAATGAAATACTAATTAATATCCATCATATTTGTAAAAAAATAAGCTGTTTATGCTGTTCTTTTCAAAAGGAAAACCAGGGAAAGAGAAACAGCCGAGTCTTTAACCCTTCCTATTTAACTTTACAGGACGACACAGTTAAAATTCAACCCAAAACACACTGCGAAATTAGAGCACATTGTAAAACCATAACACGGTACCTGCAGATGAGGTGATAAAGTTCCCACCACTCCCCTGTCAGTTTGTTACACTGTAACGGATTGTGTACTGCTATGATTCTGGATTTCATTCTACTTGGATTTACAATCAACACCCTTTGCATTAGACAAGTCTGTTAGGAACCTCTCCAAATTTACTGAGGAGCAATGATGTCAGTTTGAAAACTAAAATGTGCCTCATTCAGGCCATGGTCTTTTCAATCATTTGCTGTGCATCTGAGAATGGAATAATGAACAAGGATGACACAAAAAGAATCTATGCCTTTGACTTTGGTGTTGGAGAACAGTACTAAGTATCCCAGGGACTGCCAAAAGAAAACAAGAATATGTATTTGAAGAAGTACAGCCAACACTACAAGATTTGGGAAAATATTCCATTCTTCCTCTGTGGCTCTGAATGTGGGAGTGTATCTTTGAATAACAGTCATATTAACAGGTCTTCCTTGTATGTGTATGGACAACGTTGTGTCACTCACAACATCGTATTTCAGGATAGAACTTGAAATTGACTTTTTGACTAAGAATGCAACACCACTCTTCTCTTTCCCATTCCCAGCATAGTAAACCATAAGATTATCTGATTCTAAGTGGTCAAAGCTAGTCCATCCCACCTCACATAGGCCTAGTATATCGATGGTCGAGTGTTCCATTTCATTTTTCACAATTTCTAGTTTTCCAACATTTAAGCAACGTGCATCCATGTTCACATTATTAAAGGATGTTTGCCATTATTTTTCCTCATTTTGACACTTCCAATCTGGGCTCTGCCACTACTATTATAACTATCTGTGTTCCTCTACTGATCATAGAGTTGTCAGAGGCCTGTTATTTAAGAAGTAAATTTTTACCAAATCTTGCAGTCCAAAATTGACCAAACATGCAATTTAGATGTGTTAATGTGGTGGCCTAGTGGTAAGGAGCTGCAGTTACAATCCCAGAGGCGCACGGTTCGAATCCACCAGATGCTCTGCCGGGGAAGGAGGGACAATCTCCTCCTGTACCACTCAGATCTGATTTGACGGTACACTCACACAAAAATAATAAAATAAAAATTAAAAATTTTTTTAAAAGATGTGTTAATGATAATTGGTGATTGGAATGCAAAAGTTGGAAATAATGAAGAAGGACTAGTAGTTGGAAAATATGGGCTTGGTGACAGAAATGAGGCTAGAAACAGAATGATCAAATTTGGTATTTTCAATGATTTCTTCATTGCAAATATCTTTTTAAAAAGTCACAAATGGAGACTTTATTTATGTACCTCACATGATGAGCTGCTAAGAATCAGATTGGCTACATCTGTGGAAGGAATCATCAGCAAAGCTCATATCAGTACTTAAAACCAGGCTAGGGGCAAACTGTGGGTCAGATCATCAATTACTCCTGTGCAAGTTCAAATTGGGGCTGAAGAAAAGGAAAAGAAGTCTATGAGAACTAAAATATTATCTTCAATCTATTCCATCTGAATTTCAAAATTATCTTAAGAATAGGTTCGACATTACTGTAGAATGAGTGTGAGAATCTAAGGGGGTAGAAACAAAGGGGTAAGGATTGGGGGTAAGGGGGTGTTATTCGTAGGGTTGCACAATTTGATGGGAGGGGTGGTGAAGGAAATGGGAAGGATCTTTTGTGAAAAACAATGTATGCAAACTTGGTAAATAAATCCGTATAAAATGGGGGGGGGGGAAGACTATCTGAGGTGTGGGATGACATCAAGGATATCATCCATGAAGAGACCAAAAGGTCATTACAAAGACAGAGGAAAAAGAAAAAGCAGAAATAAATGTCAGAAAAGACTCTACACTAAAAATTAAAATTACACTAGAACATCAAGAAGCCAAAATAAAGGAAAATATGCCAAAGTAAACAAGCTGAACAGAAGATTTCAAAGGGCAACTAGAGAAGACAAAGGAAAGTT
This sequence comes from Elephantulus edwardii, assembly GCF_000299155.1. Taxonomy (NCBI): domain Eukaryota; kingdom Metazoa; phylum Chordata; class Mammalia; order Macroscelidea; family Macroscelididae; genus Elephantulus; species Elephantulus edwardii. The sequence continues at coordinate 9,587,065 of NW_006399774.1, forward strand.
CTATAATGGAATGTGCAGACACTTGGAATTGGAGAATAAAAAGGGAAGAACTCACTCTTCATTTCTCAAGCTGAGAAAACGGAAAAACAAATTCAAGCCTAGAAAATGCTATGGGCAATATATATAGAATGACCCAGAAAGCATCAAAAGAACACGGAGGGAATACACAGAGTCACTGTACCAAAAAGAACTGACTCTAAAAAGTTTCAGGAAGTACCATATGAGCAAGAGCCAGTAGTTATGAAAGAGGAAGCTAAAGTTACATTGAAGGCATTGGAAAACTAAATAATAAGTCCCTAGGAATCGATGGGATACCAATTGACTTGTTTCAATTAAAAAATGTAGTCTTGGATGTGCTCATCAGTCTATGCCAGGAAATTTGGAGGCCAATGAATTAGAAGAAGTCCATATTTGTTTTCATTCCTAGAAAGGTGATCCAACTGAATATGAAAACTATCAAACAATATCATTAACATCACATGCAAGCAAAATACTGCTAAAGAACACTCAAAAATGGCTAGAACAGCACATAGGTAAGGAATTTAGAAGAGGCCATGGCACCAGGGATATCATTGCTGATGTCAGATGGATCCTGGCTGAAAGTAAAGAATACCAGAGAAATGTCTATTTGTACTTTATTGACTATGCAAAGGCATTTGACTATGTGGATCAAACAAGTTATGGCTGACATTAAGAAGAATAGGAATCCCAGAGCACTTAGTTGTGCTCAGGTGAAACCTATACCTAGACCAAGAGGTTGTTGTGCAAACAACAAGAATACACACATATTTAAAAATTAAGAAAGGAGTGTGTCGGGGTTGTATTCTCTCACCATACCTATTCAATCTGTATGCTGAGCAAATTATTCCAGAAGCTAAACTCTATGAAAAAGAATGGGGCATCAAAAGCAGAGGAAAACTCCATAATCTGTGTTATGCAAATGACACAACATTGCTTGCTGTAAGAGAGGAAGACTTGAAGTACTTGCTGCAGAAGATCAAAGAATATAGCCTTTAATATGGATTGCATCTCAACATCAAAAAAACAAAAATTCTTATCACCAGACCTATAGGCAACATCAGGACAGATGGAGAAACAGGCAACAATTTCACCTTACTTGGATCCATAATCAACACCCATCAAGTCGAGTATGATCTGTATCGACCTTACGAACAACAGATCTGAACCCTGTCATGTACTGCACCATCTTCACACTTCCTAACACACTAGAGGCCATTGCTGCAGTCACTGCAACAATCCACCTGGTCAAGAGATTTCCTCTCCTTCACTGATCCTCTACCTTTCTCAACCTCACATCCCTTTCAAAGGACTAGCTCATTCTAGCAACACACCCAAGACAAGACAAAGCTTTATCATCTTTGCCTCCAAAAAGCAATCCAGCTGCATCCTCTCCAAGACATATTTGTTCTTTTGGCCATCCATGGGATATTCAGTGCTCTTCTCCAACACCACAGCTCAAAGGCATAGATTCTTCTATTGTCATCCTTATTCATCATCCAGCTCTCAGATGCATAGAAAGTGACCAGGAAGACCATGGTGTGAATCAGGTGTATCTGATTCTCTCTGAAGTGGATACTGCATGGTTTAAAATTATGAAAGATATATATTAAGGTTGTACCTTTTCCTAAACTTATTCACTGCAGACTGCAGCCTTCAATATGGATTGAGGCTCAATATGAAGAGGACTAATATTCTCACCACTGCGCCAACTGACAGCATCAGGATGGATGGTGAAGAGACTGAGATTGTTAGCAGCTTTGGTTTGCTTGGCTCCACAGTCCACACTCTTGGCACCAGTAGCCAGGAAATGAAAAGACATATTGCTATGGGAAAGTCTGCTGTTAGGGACCTCTCCAAAGTACTGAAGAGCAATGGTGTCATTCTGGAGACTAAGATGTGCCTGATGCAGGCCATGGTCTTTGAAATCACTTGCTATGTGATAGAGAGCTGGACAATGACTATGGAGGATAGAAGGAGAATTGATGCCTTTGAGCTGTGGTGCTGGAGAAGAGTATTGAATATACCATGGACTGCTAAGAAAACAAATAGGTTCACCCTGGAGAGGGTTAAACCAGGCTGCTTTTTGGAGGCAAGGATTCTGAGGTTCCATCTGACATACTTTGGACATGTTGCAAGAAGGGACCAGTCCTTGGAGAAGGATGTCATGCTTGGGAGGGTGGAGGGACAGCACAGGAGGGGAAGACCCTCTATGAGGTGGATTGATTCAGTGACTGGGGTAATCGGGGTAGGTGTGTCAGAGACAGTGAGATTGGCACAGGATAGAGCTGGGTTTAGGGCTGTTGTACATAGGGTCGCTATGAGTCGCAGGCAACTCGCCGGCACATAACAACAGTTACAAACTTCTTTGAAGCAAAGATTGTGAGACTTCACCTCACCTCCCTTGGGCATGTTGTAAGGACCAGCCAATAATTGGAAAAGACCATCAGGGCTGGAAGGGTAATCAGTGAGAGAAAGGAAGACCCTCAATGAGATGGATTGACATTGTGACCACAACAGTAAGCTTCACTGTAATAAGGAGAGGGATGATGGTTCAAAAACAGGTAAGATTTCACTCTGTCGTACGTAGAACTACGATTCAGAGTTGACTCAACAGCATTTAAAGCAAGCCTTTGGCAAGAGCCCTATTCCCAAAGTTTGAGACAATTTGATTTCAGCAGTAAGACTGTCTTGTTAAAAAAAATTAAAAAATCATGTGAGCCTCATTCAAATTTGGCATTCAGTACTCATGAGTGTAGGAAGAAATTATCTAGGCTGCCTGTGTCCTCATGTAGAGTCGCCTTCCCTTCCATATCCTCACCTCTGGACGCTGGTTTCTGAGGTTTGAAGCAGGTGGGCTGAGTGAGGAGAGCAGCGAGGAGGCCACTATTGGTCAAAGCTGGCCAGGAGGGGAAGCAGCCCAGGAGCAGAGTCCCCAGCACACCACTCCCATTCTCTACGGATTTTCAAGGGCAAAGCACATTCCTTTTCAAAGTCACCGCCGTAGGCAGATGCATGGCAGCTCTGCAAAGCACACTCCAGTTCTGAAAATCTGCCCACTGCCACATCTTTAAAAGGAGAAACAGCTTTAATCTCCAGCTGATTGTCAGACCCAAAGAAAGACACGCCAGGCTAGTACTGCAGCCCAGCCAGCTGAGGCTGGCCAAGCGCACTGACACCCAGATACAGCTAACAGCTGAGGCTGAGAAAAGAGTGGGCTGTGAACATCTTAGTTCAGAGCACAACTCAACCACACCAGGGCCATGCCACATCCCCACAAGCATCTCCACAGTGGATCTCACGCAAGAGCCTGGGTGTACATACCAAGACAACTGTCACTGAGTATCGAGAAGGAATTTAATGTGTGGCATCGTGATGACCATTCCCAGAGTTCTCTAAATACATGAAAAATAATCATTTAGTTCATAATGAAAAAATAAACCAACCAAAGCCTTTTCATTCTAACTCCGTCATCAGGAAACCAGGAAGGCAAGCAAAGGAGGAAGAGATCTCTGCGACCTCCACCTTCATGCTAAAGCCTCCGAAGCTCTACAGAACCAACATATTCTATCTAATGGGGTACCAGACACTCAACAGAGGGGCACTGACCAAGAAGTGGGAATCCGAGATTTGCTCTTGTTTGCTGGTCTCTTTTGCTACGATCTGACTGCTTCTTGCCAGCAGTTAGTTGTCTTTAAAAAAAAATAAAATAAAATAAAAATCAGACCTGTAGGGCTTTTGTTTTTGTTTCCATGCTAAATCTCTTAAAAATAGGTTCAGAGTTCCTCCAATCCAAATCTCCACCTGCAGATCTGCCCAGGACTTGTTCTCAACCTTTGCTTGTTATCCAGTCTTCCTTGCCAATGGCTCCCAGCTGAGCTGGGAAGAGCTAGTGGGCGCTGGAAGGCAGGAGGAAGAGATAATACAGGAATTTCCCCCTCTCTCATGGTTGGTAGGAAACCCCTGGTCTAAGGCTGTAGAACCTGCTAGACATCCGCTCTCTCCATAGCACCAGCAAGATTTCACACTGGCTAAAAAGCCCCAGTGACTGAGCCCTCCAGCCCTGGGCCGGGACAGATTTCCTGCCCACTCTGGTCTCTGACTTGACTCATTGGTTGTGGTAGCCATTCCCTGTCTTAAATCTGCTCAGTCTGAACTAGCCTCAATGGTTTTTAACACTGTTGCTCAAATTCAACTGATACACCTAGTACCTTAACATTTCCTATCATGTTCCTCTCAGCTTGTTTTCCAAGTGTTGCATAAAAGCGTCCAATAACTTTGAACGCATTACTTTCCAAAGCATCCTAGTCCTGATAGATTAGGGTCAGTTGTTTCCCTTGTGTAGCCGCAAATGTATCTGATTAACCTATAAGCAATGTAAGCACAGGCTTCCTTGTTCTTACTTATTAATGTGTTGTGGACAGTTTCGGATTTTTTTCACCACATCAAAGATTCTGTTTGTAGACATGGCTGGCAACTACCTGTCTCCTGTCTGTATCACACTGCCCTGTGGAATCAAAGCCGCCTTTTAAAATTTATAATCTCTGACAAGGACAGGATACCCAGTGAAGAAGGGGAACACAGGCTTCCTTAAGCTTACTTATCTCGAGTGGCTAACTTCACACAGGTTTAGCCACATCTCTAAGTAAGTTCAAGTGGACACTGCTTGTCAGGTGATCTGCTCCTGTCCCCACCGACCATGTCCCACCACCTAACCCACTGAGCTTCCAGTGAGTTGGCCCAGAGACTCGTCAGCATCAGAGCCTACGCATGTGCCCCTTATACAAAAGAACGGTTCCAGGTCCAAGCTTTGGTCTGGTTTGGAGGTATTTTAGCTTGTCCTAACATTCCACTGTTTGAGATTTGCTTCTTAAGGACAAAGTAAGGACACCACAAAACATCCACTTTATAAAATTACCACATTCGAGGAGAAATGTATTAAGCTGCTATCATTTAAGAAAATTATAGTAGGAGTGTGTCCTAGTTCTTTCCTTAAAACTCTTGGTTGAGAGCAGGACTCCTTGGAAATGGGGCATTCATGAAATCGTGGCTGGGACTGCAGAGCAGACTCGAGTAGCAGAAGCCTGGGTCGGCAGTCGGGGGGGGGGGGGGTCTGAGCTGCCAACAGAAGTGTGATCCTGGGCTCTGAGGAAGGAGGAACATGAGAGCAAGCAGGACAGAGAAGGCCCTCTGAGGAGCAGTGAGTGCAGCATCCACTAGGACTGGCCCTGGTCCCTGTGCTCTGCATCGTCTGCCCGGGCTGGGTTCCAGCCCTGCTTGTCTCCACATTTGGTGAGAGAGAGAAGTGGGGGGGCTGGGGGTGTGGAGAGAGAGACAGAGAGAGAGAGAGAAGGAGGGAGAGAGGAAAGAGGGAGAGAGGGAAGGGAAAGAGAGAGAGAGAGAGAGAGACTGCAACTACGAACAAATAAGCAGAAGACAGAAAACACTAATAAAATTATTATTTGCATTTATATGTTCAATCCCTGCAAGTTTGGGCATATTTCATTGGTAAGCACTGCAGGAAGTTAAAAATCTAGCTCATGATGGTATTTTATCTGGCTGCCCTCTTCCCAGAAAGTAAATAGATAATAAAATAAATCTAATCAGCATTCCTTTTCACTTAGCTGAAATTAAATTTTACTCATCATTGGTAAGTGGCTAATTACACGTTTAGTGTAAAGAAAATTCCAAGGACATTACCTTATTTACTTTCTTCTGTGTCAATAGATGAGGGGACGTCGGAATTCAGGTGGTGGCGGCGGCAGCTGGCTGCTGATGCCAGCTTACCATCTAGGGCTTGGGTTCAGAGCAAAGGAAAGAAAATGGTGGAGACACCAGCATTAAATAGCTTTCAGCCCCAAATCCAGGCAATGTGCCTATTGGTTTAAAGTAGTTGCAAGTTATGATCAAATTGCTCCAAAGAGATTGACTCCAGGGGCGCTCCTTAGAGGCAAGGCGATGAAACTTCATCTCACATACTTCAGAAAGGTGGTCAGGAGAGAATAGTCCTTGGCAAAAGGCATCGTGCTTGAAAATGTGAAGGATCGGTCGGTCAAAGCAAGGAAGACCTTCAATGAAATGGACTGTCACAGTCACAGCAGAAACGGGCTCACGCACAACAGACATTGTGAGTTGAGAATGGTGCACAGAGGCTCTGAGATGACACCTAATAACAACAACAAAATTGAAAGTACTATGTCGTTCATTTATTCTTTCCTTTAGCTCTGTGATTTATTATATATATATATAAATGCATATTTATAACAGCTAATTTGAAATGTTTTCACTATCTGATCACACTCACAGGCCATTTCTATTACCTGGGGGTTTGGGGGATGAAAGTTTAGGGTCATTGTTTCTGGTGTATGGGTTGCACCTCCCTATTTCTCTGTAAGCCTCATAATTTTTTGTTGGAAACTTGACATTGGAGATAATACGTGGTAGTAACTTTGGGTATTGATCATTATGCTCCTGTTATGGTTATTTACTTGTTTATTTTTTTATTGACTTGAATAATTGATGCCTTTGAACTTTGCTGCTGGCGAAGATTATTGAATATACTATGAACTGTCAGAAAAACAAACACATCCGTCTTGGAGGAAGTACGACTGGGGTTCTTAGAGGCGAGGATGGTGAAACTTCATCTTACACACTTTGGGCTGTTGCTAGGAGGAGCCAATCCTTGGGAAAAGGCATCACACTTGGAAAAGTCGATGTCAGCATAAAAGAGGAAGACCCTCCAGAAGTTGATTGGCACTGTACCTGCACCAATAGGCTTGAGCATGGCAGAGACTGGGAGGGGCTACAAGACAGGGCGAGGTTTTGACCATAGGTTATCATAAGTTACAGTCAATTTAACAACACTTAACAACAAGTTGGCTTGAAAACTACTCTCTACTAACACCCCGAAAGAGAGTGTGTTAAGTCTCTGCCCTCAGTCACCCTAAAACGACATTGTATTAGTAATTCCCCCTTTCTTTCCTGCTCTGATTAAATTCAACTATTAAACTCTCCGAATTGCCTACTCATTGTTCTAGCATTTTCAGAAAAATGTTTCTCTGGTGAAGGAATGATTTCTGAGGTCATTGTTTTCTTTTTTTTCTGACCCTCAGAGGGTTTCTATCAGCTGCCTCATTCCACAGTACTCACTTGTAAGACACTCTATGAGATGGGTGGTATAGTTGACGCAACTAGTCAACTAGTCAACCCACGGGATCAACTGTATCTCCATTGAACCTATCAATATCCTCCACACTATTTGCCTTTCACCACAACTTCTACTATCATTAAGAGTACCTTTAGGGGATATGTTGTTGTTGTTGTTAAGTGCCGTTGAGTCGTAGGCGACTCATAGAGACCCTATGAGTCACTTGTGTGACTTTCATAATTAGGTATTATTTTCATGTCAGGAGTTCAGAATGAAGGCTGCACAGTGCAGTGGACTTGGGGGGAGGGATTGCATAGCAATGAAAGAGGTTTTCTTTTACTCATCAAGGAGAAAAGTTAATTGGGGGAGAGGGGGTGGGCAGGGAAAAAAGTGCAATAATGAATGACTAGAAACCCTAAGTCCCTGTAAATTTTCATTCAAATTAGTTTTTAAAAAAGTGATCTGGGGAGCAGGAAGGGAGGGAGGGGGGCAGTAATAATGTGCAACAATGAATGAATGTAAATCTAACTTTTCTGTAAAGTTTCATTAAAATCACGATTGAAATATAAAAATGTCTAAAAAAAAGAGTACCTTTAGGAATGAACTCCTCTATTCTTTGTTGTAAATGAAATCAATTGCTTTGGTAAGCTATTAGAAATGATAGGTTTTACCCATTTAAATGAAATCTTTGGATTAGCAAATTTAGGTTTAGTTCTTGAGTATGTAGATAAGCCTTGAGAGACACTGATATGTGGAAAGAGAAGTTTAATAGCTTCTTTAGATCTCCGGAAGTCAAAGAATGGAGTGGGGTGTGACAACGAGTTCTACCACCACAACAGAACTCTGAAGTGGGCATCACTGTGTGGTGAGACTAATGAAACCAGATTTGGGATAAGAAAGAGATTTCATGTTTTCCGGGCGTTAATAATCAATAGCGGTGTTGGATTAAGTCACAGCCCAAATTATTCACTTTTGTGCCACAGCTTCACGACAGGAAAGCTTCCAGTGGAAAAAAGACAAATTACAGCTTCAATTCATTGTTTGATTATTCATAAATAGAAGAATGTCTATAAAACACAGAAATGCCTTAGTTAATTTCTGTTGACTCAAGCTTGAGAAAGAACTGTAGGTGCAGTACACTTCCAGTTGTGGGGAAGAAAAGAACAGGTGAGGTCTTTGGAAAGCACAGTAAGAAACGTTACTAGTTGTCTTTCTTGAGGCTGTGATTGAGGGTGATTTTGGTTTTCTTCTGCATATTTTTGTGCTTCTTCAAAAATTGTTTAGTGATGTTTTGCTTTAATACATACTTAAATAAAAGATTTAATAAGAATGAAATTGATATACTTATCCCCCTCAACACCCCACGTCATAATCAATCTATGCTGTTTCGTTGTAGAGGGGCCATCAAAGTCCCCATGGACCCTACTTTGTGTTCCAAAGTTCTCATCAGCTCAAGAATTGCATCTCTTCTATCCTCTCTATGTTCATTGATAGTAAAGCGAGAAAGAACAGTTGGTTTTGAACTTGGATGTTAGTTTCGGTACCCGGAGTAAACTTCTTGCTTGTTAAGGTCTTCAGGAATAACACCAGCTCAGCCCTTTGGAACGAGGATTCCAGAGTATGTCTTCCTGATACAGACCTCAAGCAGCTGTAGAGGACGAGGTAGCTCATGTCATGTCTTTGACATTTGGGTACAAAGTGAACTTGATGTGCCCTGTCTTCAAATGAACTCAGTAGATTCACTCCTCAAAAACAAACCAACAAACCATTCTAGGGTTTCCAGCCTACTGCATCCACGGGGTAAATGTGATCCACGTCCCTGGAGTCCCTGCACCCAAGGTAAGCCTCCATCCCAACAGAGGACGAGTAAGAGACGAAAGAGAACTCCTGCTGCTGGGTCACAGCTGCCTGGGACCAACAGGTAACCCGAGATCAGAGGACAATTGTTGAAGTCCTCCTGGAAAAAATCTCTTTTTTAATTTTTTTAATTAATTTTATTAAAAGTTTATAGAGACTTACGGTTTCCAGTCATTCATTGTTACTTTTCTCTCTGCCCACCCCTTCTTCCCCCAATTCACTCTTCTTGAAAAGTAAAAGAAAAACTTTCATTGTTACGCAACCCCCTCACCACATCCACTCCACTGTGCAGCCTTCATTCTGGACTTCTGTCATGACAATAATACCTAATCCTATATCCCTTTCAAACCGTTCTCTCCCTCATCTTTTTCAATGCCATATACATCATTCCTCCCCTTCTTCTCTGTCTTCCCACAACTCCAATGTCAGTCCCGTTTTACAACAGTGGCCCTTTGCAGTATTTGTCCTTTTGTGACTGAGATATTTCACTCAGCATAATGTCCTCTTGAGTCACCCATTTTGCATAATATTTCATGAGTTCCTTGTTTTTCAATGTAGCGTAGTATTCCATTGTGTGAATATACCAGAGCTTCTCTATCCATTCGTGTATTGATGGGCACTTGGATTATTTCTAGCTCTTTGCTGTTGTGAACAAAGCCACAATAAACATGGGTGTGCATGTATCTGCTTGGGAGGCAGTTATAGTTTCTTTAGGGTAAATTCCCAGTAGTGGGCATGCTGGGTCAAATGGTAATTCCCTCTTGATAAGGAGCTGGGAGGAGAAAAGATCCTGTGGGTTTTGGCAGCTATGGTCCCAGTGCTCTTTCACCTCACAGTGAGCCAACAAGATGGTACTCTTAATTCGCATTATATACATTCTGGCCTTTCTTAACACATTCCTGCAGATTTTCCCAAATAGATGCTTCTCCCTTTGCTGCTTGCCCTTAGGACCCCTTCCAAATGCATTACGTGGTGGTTGTTTTTGTTTTGTTTTTCTGTTTTTTCACAGTTTCCATACACAGTGAGTCAACAGAGTCCTTCCTGCTGATTTACCAGAGGTTGATCCTCCAAACATTTTCCACCGTGTCACTCATGAAAGAGTCCCTCAGAGGAAATTTAGAAATGTTCAGCTGTGTCGTTTTGCTGGTCATCTCTCACCTGTTCTGATGTCCTCATTTGGCCCGGTCCCAAGAAAATGTCTGGCTCCAAAGCCACCCTTTGGGTGACAGACCTCCCATATGGTAGCATGTTTCTCGGCTCTGTGTCACTCGGCTAAGCTTGCCAATCTGGAAGCTGTTGTTGTATACAGCACAGTGACAGAGGGAACACTGTCTGCAAAGTGTTTGGGGAATTAAGCAGACTGTACAATTCACAGGATTGTTAATGAGAGCTGTATGTTTAATTCCCCATGCTCTGAGCAAGACCCAGGAGTATTCTGATTTTTAAGTCAAGAAAAACATAAATGCACATAATACCACACAAATAGAACTTCCCTGAATTGGGAATGCTCAGAGGAGTATGTGTACAATTATTCTAGCTCCTAATCACGCCTAATCAAAGTTTATGTTTATGTCATTACATGTTACTTATAACACACTTCAAACAGATGTTCTGTTTTTGGAAAAAGAGACTTATTCCAAGCCGTTTTTTTTCTCTGATTTTTGTACATTCTGATATTATACACTCAGAACCATTGTTCAGGAGCCTTAATGGGAAAATGTCTTCATTGTTGGGTTGATAACTGAAAAGACAGCAGTTTGGATCCACCAATTACTCTACGTGAGAAAGAGAAAGTGTTCTCTTCCTGTAAGATTTACAGCCTTGGCAACTCAATGGATGTCACCATGAGTTAGAATCAATTTATTATTATTTATTCTCAAATTTATTATCTGATTTGAGTTTTAAGACATTCTTAACATCCATGTTTTAAATCTAATTCACTCCTATGATGGTTTTGAACTGTATCTGGAAACATAGTTAAATAAAAATTGTTTGAGTATAAAATCTAAATCTTGTTCACCATTAAAACCAAACCCACTCTTCTCTAGTCAATTTTGAGTCCTAGAGACTCAATGGAACAGAGTAAGCCTGAGCCCACAAGGTTTACAGAAGCAGATGCAAACTGCCAATCTTTTTTCTGCTGCGTGACTGGTGGGTTCAAACTGATGACCTTAAGGTTAGTTGTTGTTGTTGTTAGGTGCCATCGAATTGTAGATGACTCATAGCGACCCTGTGAATGAAAGCCCTGAGCACTGTTCATAGAGTTTCCGGAGACAAGCCATTTCAGAAGTGGATGCCACACCTGCTTCCAAGCTTGTTTTAGTCCGGAAGCACCACCAAACATTGTCCACCCTGGGTAACCATTATCACATTTGGCACATCAGTGTCACAGTGTTCAGCATCACAGCAACCATGAGTTTCCTCTGTACAGCAATGCACAGACCAGTACTATACCACTTAGAAGAATGTTTGACAAAAAACAATTTGAACCAGGCCTGAGGGCTGCAGAGTAAAATCATCCACCATGGGCTTGGTAGCGTAACTTTCTGTCTGCGAGACCAATGTAGTTCTCTCTATATTGTTGCTGTTATTCTTATTAGGTGCTGTCGAGTCATAGACAATTCGTAACAACCCTATGAGACATTTTATAATAACTGCACAACGAGGGCTACTTAAATTTGTCCCATGTTGGTGTTGGTGTCAGACACCATCAAGCTGAATATGATTTATGGCAACCCTATGAACAACAGTTCTGAATCCTGCCCTATCTTGTGCCATCCTCATCATATCTAAAATACTTGAGCTTATTTCTGCAGTCACTGTGCCAATCCATCTAGTTGAGGACCTTCCTCTTGTTTGCCAACCCTCCACCTTTCCAAGAATAATGTCACTTTGTGAGGGATAGCCTCTCCTAGCAACATGAGCCAAATATGTGAGAGGAAACTTTGTCAGCTTTTGCCTCCAAGGAGCTTACTGATTCTTCTTTCACCAAGACATATTTGTTTGTGTGTTTGTCAGTCCAGGGGCTGTTCAGTACTCTTCTCCAATATCACAGCTCAAAGACACCAATTCTCCTGTCATCTTTGTTCACTGTCCAGCTTTCAGAGACATGAAAGTCCATGGCCTGAAATGTCACATGTAGTCTGTGGGTAACAAATAAAAAGAATTAAGTTATTCATACAGTGTAAGTGATGGCTGCCCATATAGAAAGAAAAGATCGTGATTGTTTCCTGGTCATGCTTCTGGAGACCAACTTGAATTCTGAATAAAAGGACTTTCTAAAAACCCCAGAACATTTAATTGTGCTAATGCAAAACCTATACTTGGACCAACAGGCAGTAGTCAGAACAGAGCAGGGTAACACTGCATGGTTCAAAATTGGGAAGGGTGTACGCCAGGGATGCATCCTGTCTCCATACCTTTTCAACATGTATGCAGAACAGATTATTCGAGAGGCTGGGCTCTATGAGGAGAATTGTGGCATCAGGATTGGTGGAAGATCTATTAACAAACTGCATTATGCAGATGACACAACCCTGCTTGCTGAAACTGAGGAGGACCTCATGCACTTGCTGCGAAGGATCAAGGGTCAAGGACTGCAGCCTTCAGTATGGACTGAGGCTCAATGTCAAGAAAACAAAGATTCTCACCACTGGACCAATTGGCAGCATCAGGAAGGATGGAGAAGAGATTGAGATTGTTCACAGCTTCAGTTTGCTTGGCTCCACAGTCAACACTCTTGGCACCAGAAGTCAGGAAATAAAAAACCGTTTTGTGATGGGAAAGTCTGCTGTTAAGGACCTCTCTAAAGTACTCAGGAGCAACGGTGTCTCTCTGGAGACTAAAGTGCGCCTGATACAGGCCATGGTCTTTGCAATCACTTGTTATGCATCAGAGAGTTGGACAATGACTAGGAAGGACAGAAGGAAAGTTGATACTTTTGAGCTGTAGTGCTGGAGAAGACTACTGAATGTACCATGGACTGCCAGGAAAACAAACAGATTCATCTTGGAGAGGATTAAACCAAGCTACTCCTTGGAGGCCAGGATTCTGGGGCTTCGTCTGACATACTTTGGACGTGTTGTAAGGAGAGACAGGTCTTTAGAGAGGGACATCATGCTGGGTAGAGTGGAGGGACATCGCAGGAGGGGAAGACCCTCTATGAGATGGATTGACTCGGTGACTGGGGTAATCAGGATGGGTGTGTCAGAGGCAGTGCGGTTGGTGCAGGATAGAGCAGGGTTTAGGGCTGTTGTGCATAGGGTCGCTATGAGTTGCAAGCAACTCGACGGCACGTAACAACAAACAAAACCTTGTTTGCTGAAACTGAGGACAAAGGCATTTGCTGCAGAAGGTCAAGGACTACAGCCTCCAATATAGATTGAAGCTCATCATCAAGAAAACAAAGATTCTCCTTACTGGGCCAATTGGTAGCACCAGGATGGATGGAGAAGAGATTAAGATTGTTAACAATTTCAGTTTTCTCAGCTCCACAGTCAAGACTCTTGGAATCAGCAATCAGGAAATTAAAAGATGAATTGCATTAGGTAAATTTGCTCTCAAGGATCTCTCCAGATTGTTAAAGAGAAATGATATAAGTCTAGAGACTAAAATGTGCCTGATCCAGGCCATGTTGTTGTTGTTGTTAAGTGCCATCTAGTTACAGGTGACTCACAGCGACCTTATGAACAAAAGTCCTCAACGCTTGCATGACTTTCATCCTTTCTCCAGGTTCACAGGGTTTCTGGAGGCAAGCTATTACAGAGGTGGGTACCACTCCTGCTTCCAAGCTTGTTTTAATCAGGGAGCTCCACCAAACACTGTCCCCCATGGGTAACCATTATCACATTTGACACCTCTGTGTCACAGTGTTCAGCATCACAGAAACCACAAGTTACTTCTGCATAACAAGTGGACACACCAGGGCTATATGACCTAGAAAAATGTTTGACCAAAAACAATTTAAAAAAATTAAAAAACAATTTAAAAAATATTATCTGATGTGTCAAATGCTATCCCCGGCATAGTCTTTGAAATTACTTGCTATGCATTAGAGAGCTGGAACATGACTAAGGATGACAGAAGAATTGATGCCTTTGAGTTGTGGTTTTGGAGAACAGTATTGAACTTACCAGAGACCGCCATGAGAACCAATAGGTTTGTCTTGGAGGGGGTGAAACCAGCTTACTTCTAGGAGGCAAGGATTTTGAAGCTCTGCCTCACATCCTTTGGGCGTGTTGCCAGGAGCGACAAGTCCTTGGAGAAGGACATCATGCTTGGAAGGGTAGAGAGACAGCACAGGAGAGGAAGGTCCTGGATGAAAGGGATTGACACAGTGACTGGGGTAATGGGGGAAGGTGTGTCACATATAGTGAGATTGGCTCGGAACAGGCCAGGGTTCAGAGTTATTGTGCATAAGGTCACTATGAGTTACAGGCAACCTGATAGCACTTAACAACAACAACAACAACATGCAACTTGATACCTTTTACATGTTATCAGAAGAAGCCTGTCACTAGAGAAGGTCATCATGTTTGAAAATGTGGATGGTCAACAAAAATGAGAAAGACTCTTGATTAGATGGACTGACAAAGTGACTGTAGCACAAGGTTAAGTGCAGAAGAAATTATGAAGGTGCGGCATCAGGCAGGGTTCCATTCTGTTATACACACACACCCTGAGAGGCAGACCAACACGAGCATGATGGTACCTAATAGCATCACAGTGCCACTTGAAAGATGACTGCAAGAAAGTACCAGCTGAATGCCATTAAAATGATTCTCTTATTAGTTCTTTTACCTACAGAGGAAAGGCTGAGTTGGGGAGGTCCAATTTCTGGTGCCTACATCATGCTTGGGAGGGTGGAGGGACGGCGCAAGAGGGGAAGACCCTCAATGAGATGGATTGATTCGGTGACTGGGGTAATCGGGATGGGTGTGTCAGAGGCAGTGCAATTGGCACAGGATAGAGCAGGGTTTCGGGCTGTTGTACATAGGGTCGCTATGAGTCGCGAGCAACTCGACGGCACATAACAACAACAACAACAACATCCAAACTCACCTTTATCATCCTCAACACGTTTCAATCAATTACCACACACCCTGAATCAATCCATCTCATAGGAGGTCTTTCTCTCCTTCACCACTCCTCTACCATTCAAAGCATGGTGTCCACTCCCTAGAAATAGCCTCTCCTAGCAACATGCCCAAAATATGTGAGACAAAGGTTCACCAATTTTGCTTCCAAGGAACATTCTAGCTCTACTCTCTCCAGGACACACCTGTTTGTCCTTTTCAAAGTCCAGGGAAACTCAGCATTCTCCTCCAGCACCACAACTCAAATGCATCAATTATTCTCTTGTCATCCTTATTCATTGTCTAGCTCCCAGATGCACAGCGGGTAATTGGAAAGACTGTGGCTTGAATCAGATGCACCTTAGTCTTTAAACTGGCATCCCTATTCTTCAGGACTTTGGTGAGACCCCTGAGAACAGACTTACCCAATGCTGTAAGTCTCCCAATCTCCTTGCTGCTGGCACCAGGGGTGTTGACAATGTATCAAAGCAAGATGAAATCACTGACGATTCCCTTTTTTCTCCATCACTCATGTTGTGTGGCCTATTGACCCGATGGTGAGAATGATAAAGATGGCACAGGATAGAACAGGATTCAGGTCTAGTGTTCATAAGATCACTATGAACGCTACTTGATTAACAACTGCAACATCCAAACTGAAGAAACTCTGGAGGCATAGTCCATAGGGAGTCACACTCTAACCCCAAAGTGATACCTCTCGCTGGCAATTCGAATTCACCAGCAGTTCAGTGAATGAAAGATCGGCAATCTCCTCTCATGCAATTTACATCCCCCTCAAAACCTCTGGAGGGTCAACTGTGAGCTCTGAGTTATCTAAACTGGAACCACAACTTAACACAGCTCATCAAAATCTATTTAGCACCATGTTCCTTGAGACCACAAAACTCAGTGTAGAAACACAGCTGGGATTTGGAGAGACAACCCACAGAATTTAGATTTCCTATAATTTTTTTTCTCTCCCACTGCAAGAACTATTTATTTGTTCCTACTTGCACCTGTTCCTAACTGCAAATAGTATGCAAAATTTACCACACCTTTCCTGAAAGGCAGAAGATAGCCTTTTGAATGTCTTCTATTTGTAGGGATCATGTATCATTTAACAGTCAGCAGAAACACTGGCCGTCTACTTCCCCTTGGCCACTCATTTTTGCCCCACGTCCACCTCTAACTCATTCCACTCTGCTTGCCCCTACAGCTAATATCTCCCTTCTCTTTCACTCATTAATTTTCTTTGTTTGGTTTTGGTTTTTTCTGGCATGCTGTTTACTTGTAGAACTCTCATGAGTCTGAAATACTTCCAATGTTTAGTATCTGGACAAGTTCAACCATAGATTTAAGAAACTGAATTCTATTTCCATATCCCCTCTGATTTTAAATATGTCCCAGGATAGTGTACACTCCTACCAGAAATGAACCACTCAGCACAAGAAGGTGGCCAAGCCCTAGGAGAGGATGAGTTGACCAACTGAAGTAATCATTTCTCCTATTGTAATGAATGGGTGTTCCCAAACTCTTCCTGCTGTGGGATTTCACATAATAGAAGTGGCCTTGTATAACAGACTGTCAGTGCCTCTCCTCTATTACTTTACTGCAGACGGGCCGGGTTTGCTCTGCTCTGTGACTGTTCTTCTTTGGCCTCTGAAGCCCTCTTTGCTCACTTAGGACTGGAAGTGCTGAGGAATTAACACCTCCCTTGAGCACCTCCAAGCAGCTAGCAGGAGTTGAGGAATAAATACCCCAGCTCCCTTTCCTCTCTGGTGAAGTAACTCAGAGCTCGTGTGCAGCACTAGCTCCATGCATTTCCTCTGGAGGAATGAGTTCCTGTCACCCACATTATAGCTGTCCTAACACATTCTGTATTGCCTCTCTTCCCTTTTCTGACTCATTTTCCCCACATTCCGTCCAAAATTCCTTTCACCTCTCAATGAAACCCCTCCAATTGTTGTTTCAGGATCTCCTTCTGGAGCTCGTCAAATACAAACTAAAATAGAACTATAGGAAAAATAGGGAACTCTGGTGGTTTAGTGGAGGGGTGTTGCCCTGCCAACCCAGAGAAACGTGGTTTGAATCCACCAGCTGTTGTATGGGAAAAAGATGGGCAATCTCCTCCCACACGATACTGTCTCTGAAAACTAGCTGGAGGGTCAGCTATGAGTCATTTCCCGTTTAATGGTACATCACAATAACAGCATCCAAAAATGGTCCCAGAGGCACGTAAAACCGGTTATATTTCCTAAATGTTTCACTGAAAATAAGAGGGAAAGAGAGACAAAGAAGAAGATAAACAATAACCCAATTAAAGCGTTATTATCCTCTTACACTAAAATGAAACCTACTGCCTTCAAGTGGATTCCACCCTAGAACAACCCTAGGGAAGCAGGAGTGGCATCCACTTCCTAAACAACATGTCTCCAGAGACTCTATGAACTTAGATATATGTCAAAGGTTGTAGAAGGGCTTCAGGCCTTTCGTTCACGGGGTAGCTGTGAGTTGTGCTCGACTCGAAGGAAATCAACAGCGACAACAACAAAAACAATGACCCTAGAGGGCAGAGAAGAAGTTTCTCTATAGGGTGTTCATGGTTATAATCTTGGTGGAAGAAGACTGCTACATATTTCTCCTAGGAGGAGTTGGTGGGTTCAAATAATCTACCTTTGGTTAGCAACAAAATTATGACCGTGCAACCAGGATGCCTCTTATGACAACCTTAAACATCTGACATTTTGAATAAATTAAAAATTAGAAAGCATTATCTCACACTTTGCCCTAACAAACTGCATGAATATTGCTTAGTGGAAATGGATGTGCAAAATGCTGTGTGTGAGAACTGCAAAGAAGCAGAAGAGATGACATCTTAATTTGACAGTGGTGATGGTTGACAATGACACCCCACGGTGAATATCATTAATGACACTGCATAGTGCACGTGAGAAATGTTGTGTCCAATGTAAGCCTTTTTACAATAGTTTTTAGAAATAACTGTTCTAACACCAGCGGATGGCCATGGCTTGCTGTCCAGTCACTCGCTCTTCTCCACTCACTTGGAATAGAACCTCAGTCTTCGTTGCTGCACCAAGCTCCCTACTTTCATGAAGAAACCGCTTGTTTTCTTCTAACTGGGACTGGATGACACCAATTGCTGTTGATGGCATTACGTCAGCGTCTTCGGCGCACTGCAGGGGCTTTCAAAGCCCACTTAGAGCAGATAACAACTGCTACATGTGTTATTTCAACAGGGAGAATTGAATACAAGGGATCCATTAAACAGGTAATGGGCGACCAGGAAGTAAAGTGGAAATCCTGAGGCAACTCCAGGAAGCAGCTGCCACTCTGAGGGTGGAACTCAAAGACAAGGCGATCAGCAAAATTATTGAAACCTGTCAGTTCTTCAGGGGATCCTAGTTGACCTGATGGAACCTGACAACAACTATTTCCTTCAAAGTAAAGAGGGTGAAACTCTTCCTTTCCCACTTTGGGAATGTTATTGGTAAGGAGAAGGTCAAGTCCCTGGAGGGGGAAGTCATGCTTGGAAAAGTAGAGGGTCAGAAAGAAGATCCTCAACAAAATGGATTGACGCTGTAACTTCAGCACAGCAAGGACTGTGGGTTTAAGCCCCGCAGAGACTGTGGGATGGTGCAGGATCCACCAGGCTATCATTCTGTCACACACCAGCCTCTGGGAATGGGAGCTGATCTAATACAGGTAGGAGGAGCACCACACACCTGGAATAACAAACTCTGAGTATTAAACCTTAGAACATGATGAGCAAACCAGGATGGCTGCTACAACCAGGAGAGGATGCTGGTGGTGCCGGAAGCTGAGACCTTCAAGCATCATCCCAGGAAGCTGTGACTCAGTTCTGTGGTCTTGGGAAAACTACTAGCAAGGACAGGCCCCTCGAAGATGGTAAAGAGGGTCTAGTTCCAGAGTGTCAGGAAAGACTAGAAACTTCAACCAGCTGCACTCCTCCAGGCCACCGTGCCCAGCTCGCCCAGCTCGCCCAGCTCACCCAGGACAAAGCCAAGCCGTGAAGTGCTTCCCTTGCTGATACCAACATCAGTGGCTCGGGGGAGGTGGGGGTGGAAATCTGAAGTCTGGAGAACAGTCAGAGATGGAAAATTCTGGTCTTCTACTTATAAAAGACTGTGATCTAAACCCTCACAGAGCAGAGTCGCACTGACACATACAGGTTGTCATAAGTAGGAATCAATGTACTCATTACATTGAGTAAAATTAACAACAATTTACTTTTTTTAAGCTAAGTGTGAAGAGAAGTTTAGAGCTAAGAGTAGTAGCCTACTCTTCAGCACTGTCACTGTGAGGTGTTCAGCTATTGTTTCCTAATTTCTATTTATTATTCTAGTAGCATAATTAAACCCTGCTTGCTGAAACTGAGGAGGACCTGAAGCGCTTGCTGCAGAAGATCAAGGACCGCAGCCTTCAATATGGATTTAGGCTTAAGATAGCAAACAAACACAAGAAGAAATGTTCAAAATCCCTAGCTCTAAGAAAGACGCAAATCAAAACAACTATGATATATCTTCTCACCACAGTAAGAATAGCAAAATTAAACAGAAGAACAAAAAAACAAATGCTGGAGAGGTTGTGGAGAAACTGGAACCCTTTTTCACTGTTGGTGGGAGTGTAAAATGGTGCAACCACTGTGGAAGGCTGTACTGTCCTTTCTCCAAAATTTGCAAATAGAAATATCATTTGACCCAGCAATTCTACTAGTGGGAACTTACCCTAAAGAAAACTACTAGCAAAGACAGGCCATAACCATCATCCAAGCAGATATATGCACAGCCATGTTTACTGCGGCTTTGTTTGCAATAGCAAAGAGTTGGAAACAACCCACGTTCCCATCAACAGATGAATGGATAGAGAAGCAGTGGTATATTCACACAACAGAATACTATGGAGCACTGAAAAACAAGGAACTCATGAAATATTATGCAAAATGGATGACCCTGGAGGACATTATGCTGAGTGAAATATCTCAGTCACAAAAGGACAAATATTGCATAGGGCCACTGTTGTAAAACGGGACTGACATCGGGT
>NW_006399774.1:9607571-9609147 GCF_000299155.1 Elephantulus edwardii
AAAAACAAGAATCATGAAAAAAAAAATCAGTTGCCAAAAGCCGTGTGGAACACAGTTCTGTAGCATCTATGAGGAGTTCTATGACTCCCAGTCCTCCAACGTCTTCCTTCCTCCTTCCCTCTGAGTTCCTTCTTTAAAGTCATGGAACCCAAGATTTCTCAGATTACTTTCATCCCATAAACAGTCTGGTCATGGAGGTAGGAACCATTACAGAACTCAGCTCTAACACTTGTCACATATCTCTGACAGGACTCTTGTTATTGTTGCTAGGTGCCAATGAGTCAAATACAACTCATAGTGACCCCATGAACCACACACAGCTCTGAGCCCTGCCCTATCCTTATGCCATATTTATCATCCCAGGTACACTTGAGCCCATTGCCACCGTCACTGTATCAATCCATCTCATTGAGGGTCTTCCGTTCTTTTGCTGACCCTCCACCTTTACAAGTGTGATGTCTCTGTCCAAGTAATAACATCTCTTAGCAACCTGCCCAAAGTATGTGAAGCTTTGCCATGCTTGTCCCTGGAAAACTCTCTGGTTTCACTTTTTCCAAGAAAATATCTCTTTGTTCTTAAGGCAGTCTGTGGGATATATTCAGCACTCCAACACCACAGATCAAAGGCATGGATTTTTCTTCTGTCATCCTTGTTTACTGTCCAGATCTCAGATACATAGCAAGTGATTGGAAAGACTATGGTCAGAATCAGGCGTACATTAGTCTTTAACAATCAGAAGCTTGCAAAAAAAAAAAAAAATGAAAACTCCTTAAAAATCACAACATATTATTATTTTAAAAACTGTAACAACTTTCATGTTAAAAAAATACAAAATAAGGTTCTAATTTATTTCAAGGTTTAAATTCTTTCTAGAAAGCTTTCATGCATTCTGACTTACGGTCAACATAATAGCTTTCAGAGTTCCTGTGAGCGTGTGGACATAAACTCAGAAAACAGGTCATGCTCAAGCTACATTCCTGCCGTCCTAAAACACTTTTACTTCAAATACAAGCAACCATAAACTTTTCACTATTAGAGTCAAATGCACAGGGTTTCCTGCTGCTTATTTGCGAAATCTTCAAGCTGCTTCTGCCCGGGGCACTGTGGTGTGCTGTGTGTCACAGAACAGATGATCCTACCAGGACTATCATTATGGCTAGTCATTAAACGTCATCATCACTCTATCTGCATTTACCTTTCAACTAATGATTTATCTGTTAAACGCACACACACTGCACAACAGAAATAAATATACCCCTGACTAAAAACCCACAGAGAACCAGAAAGCCCAGGGAGCGATTTTTCCTACACCATGCTTTATGGTTCTTCCTCTAATCATGACACCCCGTTTTCCTTCATGTAACCCAGCATCTCAGCTTGTTTGCGGGCACGCATACTGAATATGTGTGGTACAAGGATGCAGCCCTGATACACATCTTTTCTGATTTTAAATGATAGAAAATCTCCTTGTTCTGTTCGAATGGCTGCTTTTTGGTTCATGCACAGGCACCAGGCAAGTTCTCATCCTCCTCAATGTTATTCATAACCTATTATTATCCACATAATCAAATGTCTT
>NW_006399774.1:9610920-9615169 GCF_000299155.1 Elephantulus edwardii
ATATTGCACTGGAAAAACCTGTTGTCAGAGATTTGTTTAAAGTGCTAAAGAGCAAGGAATTCACTCTAAAGACTAAGGTGTACCAGAGTCAAGCCATGATCTTTTCAATTGTTTGCTGTGCATCTGAAAGTTGGACAGTGAATAATGCTGAAAGAAGAAAAAGGGATGCCTTTGAATTGTGGGGAAGGATATTGACCATTACGTGAACTGTCAAAGCAACAAATCTGTCTCGGAGGAAACAACATGAGGATGATCCTTACGGGCAAGGAAACTCTGCCTCACAGATTCGGGAATATTACAGAAGAGGCCAGTCTGTGAAAGGTGACTTTATGCTTGGAAAGGTGGAGGGTCAAAAAATGAAAGAAAACCCTACACAAAGTAGATTGACTTAGTGATTACAACAATGGGCTTTAGAAAAATTGTGGACACGGCAAAATCAGAATCCATTTTGGCTCTGTGGCACCAACAGTAATAAACCATCCTTCTATTTTATCCTGGTGGGAATTCTTTTTCTGCATAGTTTCTTTCTGATTTTTTTTACTCCCTGACTTTTCCTTATAGTTATAAAAGGTTCACGAGGCCATAGTTAAAATAAAATCTAAAATATCAAAGCAATTCTCCAACCACAAGACAGACAGACTATAGAGACAAGTCACCCAGCAGCAACAGCCCCATCCACGTGGCACTGGGTCAAGGACAAGACTGTGAAGGCCAGCCAGTTTAATCGTCCTAGGGATCAGGGTGTAATTTGGCTCTATTGCTAAGAGATGGTGACTGGTAAGAAGTTTGCAACCACTTTAAAAATGTCCAATGACAAGCAGCTCTGGTGGTCTAGCGGCAGGAAGCTGCACTGCAATCCCAGAAGTGTGCGGTTCAAATCCACCAGATTCTCTGCAGGAGAAGGAGGGACAATCTCCTCCTGTACCAGTCAGATCCAATTTCATGGATGGTACGCACACAAAAATAATAAAATTTTTTAAAAAATTATAAAAATAAATCCAATGATTTAAAAGCCCAAAAATTAACTTAAATAACTTAGGGTGAGAAATTCATAGTAACAGCATCAAATTTAACTGTTTACATAAATAACCCTCCTCATCCTGTCCTTCTAGTCATTGTATACTCCAAAGATATTAGAAGCAATTTTCAAAACAGGAAAACTTCACCTGCTCATTCCACATCATATTGGTCACTTTCTATACCCCTACCAACCGCATTCTATTCTCCTACTAACCATTGATAATACCGATTTTCAGATTTCACTTACATCAAGTACTAGTCACACCATACACTCCTTTGAGAAAGTCAATCTTTAAGAATTCAACTGGTTTTATAGGAAGAATGCAAAAGTTGGGATTATACTATGTGTACTTTGTTTAGCTTCATCTGAATTCAGACTTCAAGAATTTTAAAACCATTGTGTGAATATACCAGAGCTTCTCTAACCATTTGTTTGTTGATGGGCACCTAGGTTGTTTCCAACTCTTTGCTATTGTGAACAAAGCCGCGATAAGCGTGGGTGTGCATATATCAGCCTGGGTGGCAGTTATGATTTCTTTACGGTATATTCCCAGTAATAGAATTGCTGGGTCAAATGGTATTTCTATTTGCAACTTTTTGAGAGAGTTCCATATAGCCTTCCATAGCGGTTGCACCATTTAACACTCCCACCAACAGGGAATAAAGGTTCCAGTTTCTCCACAACCTCACCAGCATTTGTTGTTTGCTGCTCTGTTAAATTTTGCTATTCTTACTGGGATGGAATACTACGCTGCATTGAAAAGCAAGGAGCTCATGCAATATTATTCAAAATCGGTGACCTTGGAGGCCATTATGCTGAGTGAAATATCTCAATCAAAAAGGACAGGTGCTGCATGGTGCCACTGTTGTAGACTGGGACTGACATCAGGGTTGGAGTGAGACTGGGAAAAATTGGATAAATTATTCATACTGCATTGAAACAGATGAGGGAGAGAACTGTTTGAAAGCCGTATATGATTGGGTAGAGTCCAGAATGAAGGTTGCATAGTGGAGTGTACTCGGGGTGGGAGGAGGGGGATTCCATACCAATGAAATAATTATTCTTTTACTTTTCAAAGAGCAGAGCAAACTAGGGGGAGGGGTGGGCAGGGAGAAAAAGGCAACAATGAATGTATGGAAATCCAAAATCTCTGTAAACATTCATTAAAATTAATTAAAATAAAATAACTTTAAGACCAGTAAAATATGAGCTCTATGTGGACAAGAAAGGAGCTGTGATTTAGCGCACATGTTGAGTTCCTAACGCAGATGCTGGGGCTTCAAACTCACCAGATACTCCAGGGGATAAAGATAGGTAGTCGCCTCCTATGAAGACTGAGAGCCACTGAAATCCATGGAGACTTGATTTAAGTTGAACTTGATTTGATATCAATAAGTTTTGGTTTAGCTTCATGTGGAAAAGAAGGAGCAACAGAGGTACAACATTTAAGCCTGGCTTCTCACAAAAGGTTAGTGTTTCAAACCCACGCAACAACCCTTGGGAAAAAAAGACCTAGAAAGCTGCTCAAGACTAGACAGTTAAACCATCTGGAGTAGTTCTACACTTTTACATGGGGCCACTGTGTGTTGACCGTCATCTGGGACCACCATGAGTTGACCTTCATATGGGGTCTCTATGAGCTGGAACGGATTCAATGTGTAATATAAGGGCCCTCTCTCTCGATGCTGTATTCCAAGTGTCTGTCTAGGCCGATGCCTTTTGCATAGCAGACTCTATACACATCCGTTGCATGAATGTCATCAACAGGTAAAGGAAATAAGGTAGTATTCCAAATGTACCTTGAGTTATTGACATATAAAATGTTCTAGATTGAAATTCTTCAATACTAAAATCCATTTGCTTTTAAAATCCTGAAAGTTTGAGTCTCTCCCTTTGTATCTGAGATTATTTCTGGAAATCATTGATTTCTACATCAAGTTGTGATCATCATTCCACTTGTATATCGCTCAACTGTCATGTCAAGAAGTGAAAAGCCACAAAAATGGCTTCTGTCTCTTCTTGGCTCTCCCTTCTTAAGGGAAGCACATTCATGTCACTTCAGAGCTTTGTTGGTCTCGACTACAAGTCTCTTATAAGTAGAAATGTACCTTTTTTTAATGGTGTCATCAATTATTGGCACCTAACTCATTGCCAAGTAATCATACCCACCGCTGCCCAGTCAGTTCTGGGGCACGACAGTTCTCCACAGGTTTCCAAGGTTATCAGTCTTCACAGGGAGAGACTACATTTCTACTTCAGAGTGACTAGGATTAGCACTGCTGACCTTTGGTTTATCAGCCCAGCATGTTATTCAAGGCTCCTCAATATATAAGCCTTTACTCACTGCCATCAAGTCGACTCCAAGTCATTGCAACCCTCCATTAAGACTCCAAAGCTGTAAATTGCAACTGGAGAAGAATGTAGCTAGTGTATTCGAACCACAGGAGATGCCTGGCCTTTGGGTTAGCATCACGACTGGATGTGGACTGTGCTACCAGAGTTCCCATGACCACTGACCACTCAGAGTCCTTATGCCCACAGAAAAGAACAAGAGCAGACAAGGAGATGAACCAGTAATTAACATGAAATGCACACCACTTATGTGTTCTAAAATACATAAAAGGAAAGTAATCAATTACTTCAGTGGCATTGAAAGATATGACAAAGAATGGAGCTTTCGCTGGGTTACGGTACATTTCCACTACACAGTACCCATCCTTCTGCCTTTCTGACATGAATTACATCCATTCACCAATAGGTCGGTTTTTGGGTTTGTTTTCTTACATCCATCATTACACAGTATTCTTTGATCTTTCAACATTAAATTACATAAATAAAAGATTTTCTTAACAGCTCAGTAGGTAAGTAGAAAATGTTATTAGGTACTTTTACTTGTACAGATTTTGAAATTAATCATATATGTGTCCTTGCTCAAGCACGCTTTGCCACTTTTAAACAAAAGAAAACAGAATAGGTCATACATGGGTGTAGAATGAGAACTAGAACCTAAATGTCTTCAATTTGTCCTAGTTGCTATCATGTCCTCCGAGAACACTCAGATACTACAATCCTGCTTCCCAACTTGTTCCTAGCATCACAGAGACACACAATGATGGAATTTACTCTCATGTCACCGAGGTCCTAGAGTGTTCTGTGTAAGCAAGTGAATTATTTCAATTACCAATAGTCTTGACTATCATATGTTTGGGTCACCTTTCTTTGGGATAG
>NW_006399774.1:9616589-9617856 GCF_000299155.1 Elephantulus edwardii
TGCATCAGAGAGTTGGACAATGACCAAGGAGGATAGAAGGAGAATTGATGCCTTTGAGCTGTGGTGCTGGAGAAGAGTACTGAGAATACCATGGACAGCTAGGAAAACAAATAGATTTGTCCTGGAAAGGGTTAAACTGGGTGGCTCCTTGGAGGCAAGGATTTTGAGGCTCCATCTAACATACTTTGGACATGTTATGAGGAGAGACCAGTCCTTGGAGAAGGAAATCATGCTTGGGAGGGTGAAGGGACAGCTCAGGGGGGGAAGGCCCTCTATGAAGTGGATTGATTCAGTGACCGGGATAATCAGGATGGGAGTGTCAGAGACAGTGTGATTGGCACAGGACAGAACAGAGTTTAGGGCTGTTGTACACAGGGTCGCTATGAGTCACAAGCGACTCGACGGCACATAACAACAACATCATATGTTTGAGATTCATATCTTCCCTTATTTTTGGGTGATTCCAAGTGTTGATCCCATGTAATTATTTACCCCCAAAACAAATAAATAAATAAAAACAACGACAACAAAACCCACAGACAACATTATTGCTATCCAGGGACAAATTTCAACTCAAAGTGATTTGGTGGGACAGGGTAGAAGTGCCCCTTATGATTTCCAAAGTTGTAGTCTTTGAGGAATCAGACCTCCACATCTTTCCAGCATAGAGTTTTGACGGGTTCAAACCTTCAGGCTTTCACTTGGCAGCCAAGTGATTTAACCACTGTGCCACCAGAGTTCCCAGTGATTTACAACAGAGTGACTGTACATGCTTCGTAGCTGTGCCTTGAAAATGCAAGGACATGAGAGAGCAGAAGACTTTGGATAAACTGATACCATATGTGTTAGAAGGTTGATGGTACGATAGACCAGTAACTCCCCTTCAACCTGCTCACCTCAGCTGGTGTTATCTAAAACTAAGATTAAAAACTCGAACTCATTGCAAGTGAATCAGAACCCGTTCCTAGCTGATTCCCCAGAGGTGCCAGAAGCACTGCCTTTTGGTTACCAGTGCAGCTCCTTCCCCCTAGGCCTCCAGAGATCTCCTGAGACTTGGAGTGTTGTTGTGTATCAAACCCATAACTGACCCTCCAGACAATCTTCAGAGGCAATAAACAGCACGGGAGAATGCACATATTTCTTATACAGATGGATTCAAACTGTGTGCCTTTGGGATGGCAGCCTAGTTCCTTACCATGAAACCACCAAAGAGTCCCTGCCAGACAACAAGAGACTGCATTGATTGTTGTTGTTGTTATGTGCCGTC
>NW_006399774.1:9618812-9622557 GCF_000299155.1 Elephantulus edwardii
CTGGGATTCCCATTCTTCTCAGAGTCAGCCACTGCTTTGATTACAACCTTGTAACATGCAATCTTTAAGGAGGTATCTTTTCATCATCTATGTCAACTAAAACGCTAAAATTCTCTGACCAAAAAAGGACCATTTCCAATAGTATTCTTTGTAAATCTATTCAGTCCTATGCTGAAAGATAGGAACACAAATCTGTCTATAACAGCAATGGAAGGTCCTGAAATTAGGAGTGGGTTAAATGAAGCTTGATGCATCCCAAAAGTAGATAACTATGGGGCCATCAAAAGAATGAAGTTAATCTATCTGAAGGTTGGTTGGCACTCACCCTATAAAAAATAAGAAATAAAACAAACAGTAAAGGATGCCCCACTGCTATTTTTAAAGTAAGGAGAGGAAAGCATATGTCACTCATACATGCTTAGATGCTTATACATACACATGTAAATTATGCATGTATGAGAGTAAAGACTTCAGAATAGACTCACAGTAATGTGCAAAGAAGACTTGCCCATGGGAAGCACAGATAGAAAGTGGGATCTAATAGCAAGGAGATCTATTTTCACAATCTGCCCTTTTGTACCCTTGGTAAAATTTTTAATTTAAATTTTTTAAACCACATGGAAATACTATATTTTTCAAGTCAAATGCTAGAAAATACACACAAGTGTGTGTGCATGTGTGTATGCGTGTGTGGGGGAGGGTGTGTGTGTGTTAGAATCAACATCACCCATCCAGCACTATGACTGGTGTCCAAAGCCTGGCATCTGGCCAGCTTTCTAGATAAGTGTAATTTTGTAGCAGATCCCACAAAAAGTGTGTGGTACCTGGCAGGACAAGGTTCAGATAGATCCACGTCAACCAGTTTGTGCAAAATCTCTTGCTCAGGTTGCTTGCTGGCTTGTGGGTAGTGTGTCCGCCTGGAAGGAAGTCCAAAGCAAATAAGGCAGAAAGGTTTCCCTGAAGCTGCCTGGTGAAAATGCACAGCTCTAAAAGTCTGGAGTTATTATTGCCACTCACTATGGTTTTCTCAATTATGTGTTATGCTTCAGAGAGTTGGACAATGACTAAGGATGATGGAAGAATATATACCTTTGAGTTGTGATGTTGAAGAAAAGTCTTACACATACCATGGCCTGCTAAGAAAACAAATAGATCTGTCGCGGAGAGGGTGGAACCACGTCTCTCCTTGGAGGCTAGGATTTTGAAGCTCCACCTCACTTACTTTGGGTACATGGCTAGGAGAGATTGGTCCCTGGAGAACAATATCATGCTTGGAAAGGTGCACGGAAAGTGCAGAAGAGGGAGGTTCCGGATGAGATGATTGATACAGTGACTGGGTCAATGGGGTTGGTGTATCAGAGTTAGTGAGACTGGCTCAGGACAGGGAAGGGTTCAGAGCTGCTGTACATAGGGTGGCTACACATCACAGATTACTCAATGGCATATAAAAACAATAACATACTATGACAGGTTTGGAAGCAAGAGCGGCATCCACTTCCTAAATAACGTGCCTCCAGAAACTCCATGAACTTTGATAAATGTCAATAGTTGTAGAGCAGCTTCAGGCCTTTTGTTCATTGGCTCGCTATGAGTCATGCTCGACTTGAAGGCAATCAACAACACCACCACCTAGGGGGTAGCCACTTCAAATAACAAAATGTCTACGGTCATGGCGCTGTAATTTTAAAAATATGCACTTGTTTCATTCATAGACAGTGGTGTAAAACACTGAAGAAAAATGTCCATATTTTAAAACATAAGCATGTTGCATAACTTAAACCAGTCTCCAATTACACGAGAATGAATTATTAAATAAATCACATAATTGGATGTTTAAAACATTATTGATAGCTCACACTAACAAAACAAACTACAAATTTTCTCTGTGCACATATGACTCAGGCACTGGTTTTATAGACTTAACATCCTTGAGGAATATCCGATGTCCTCAGGATCTGGGATCTGATTTAACTGAAAGATACAGAGAAAAAATTTGTAGCTGGACAATTCCCCGCTGGTCTGTGAGTCTAAAGAGGATCCGAAGCACGTGCTAGTCTAGTGAAGGTTAGCAATAATTTATGTTGAATAAATTATCTTCAGTTTAGCTTCTTTCTGCCAGGGGCACAAGAAGTGACGCCATGGAAAAGGCTGTCAATTTGCTGGCCATGAGGCAAGCTGGGACTAGAAAACGCAGTCCTGACTCCAGATGGCTGTTGGCTTGACCCGAAGTCCAGTCTCAGCCACGAACCAAAGCCCCTTCTCAGTTGCCACATATTCACTCGCTTTGCCCAAGCATGCTTTTAATGTCCACCTGAGAAATAGAGAAAGCATGTTTTAGAAATTAAATGGAAATGTGGTGCACTAATCAAGAGAATAAATAAATACACAGAGAGTAAGGATGAAAGCTTGGAGAGATTGCAAAGATGCAGGTATCCTGATGCAAATAATTCTCTAAACCAGAATGTATTCCAAACCTAACGGATGCCTACAAATGCTGGTCCAGTCCCTGGAGAAGGATGAGCTAGATTGACACAGTAACTGGGGAAATGGGATAAGGTGTGTCAGAAATAGTGAGACGGGCTCAGTTTCGAGCAGGGTTCAGAGCTATTGAACATAGGGTTGCTAGGAGTCACAGGTGACTTGATGGCACATAACAACACCATAGCAGGGAGCAGGCAGAGAGTTCCAGAAGGCCCTCTTCAGAGTCTGCTTTCAAGGCCTAGGAGCACATGTAGAAGGAGAGAAGATGGGTCTGTCTCACTGTTGTAGTTTATGAGAAAGTGTAGTCTATACAATTTTTCTAGAGCTGAGTCAAAATCAAGGTCTCATGAGAAGTCTTGAATTGGCCTTGCCTTCAGGATGAAACCAACTCATATCTCGCCCTCCCTTGGGTTTCTAAGGCTGTGAATCAAGCAGAAAGACAATGTTCATCTTTCTACCTTGAAGCCACTGCTGGAGTTGACCAGCCTTTGATCAGCAGCACAGCTGCTGAGGGCTACACTCAGGGGTCCCTAGAACGGATGCATCAGTAGGTTCCCTTACCTGGCAAGCTAACGACTACACACTTTAAACCAAAGCCAAGCCCCTGCCAAAGAGTTATGCCATCGCACTGAACACAGAGTAGGCCTGGCCCTTAAGGTTTCCAGGTTTTCTCCCGTACAGTACATGGTGAGTTTGTGCTGCTGATTGTTTGTTGTTGTTGTTGTTACTAGAAGCTAAATGCCTTGACCACAGAACCATCAGTGAGTGTTCCTATGAGACAGTTTATTGTTATTGTTGTTGTGTACCATCAAGTCAGAACAAACGCATTGATCACCCTCCAGTCAGTTTTCAGAAACAGTAAATCACACAGGAGGAGATTGTCCATCTTTCTCCTGCAAAGCAGCTGGTGGATTTGAACACCATCTCCCTGCATTCGCAGTGCAATTCCTCACCATTAACCCACCAGAGCCACCTCTGAGATATCTTAGAGCATGTTAAAGTCCAAACCGGCTGCTGTTGAGACACCCTAACTCAGAATGATCCTGTAGAACAGAGGAGAACCAGCTCATTGGGTTCCCAAGGCTGTAATCACAACAGAAGCAGACTGCCACTTCTTTCTTTTAACCACTGCACCACGAGAGCTTCTACTTAAAACATGCTGTGTGTGTTACCAAGTCGACCCATAGCTGAATTTGCTGAGGGTTTTCTTTTTTTCTATAATTACATTTTATTAATTTTCATAAACATTTACAGAGATTTTGGG
>NW_006399774.1:9623007-9629220 GCF_000299155.1 Elephantulus edwardii
ACAAACCCTCCCCCAGGTCCCCTCCACCATGTAGCCCTCGCTCTAGTCTCCTGTGATGACAGAAATACCTAGTTATATATCTCTTTTAAACAGTTTTCTCTGCTGAGGGTTTTCAGAGTCAGTAAATCACGCAGTAGGAGTCGGTCCTTCTCCCAGGAAGCAGCTGGGAGATTTGAATCATGTGCCTTTGGGATTGCAACGCTGCTTCTTACCACTAGGCCACCAGAGGATCACTAATCCAGCGTAGCAGCAGTGAACTTCTCAGAAAAGCTACTTAAAGGACCCAATTAAGTAAATGTTTACCAGGAAATTAGAGTCTACACAGAGTCTCACTCACACTTGAAGAGTTTGCAAGATTTTCCTTGTCTTCTCTTCCTACCATCTTTCATTTCTTATGATGTCTAAAGATGAATACAATTAATTAGCAAGGATCATCTTTTCCTTTTATTGTAATTTGACACTCTCGTTTTTTTCCCTCTCCTCTACCACTGCTGCTGACCTAACACAGGAAGTCAGAAGGAGTAGCGACCAGCAGACAGTTTTCAGGAGACACTTCTGTCTAGGGTAATGCCAGTCCACCCACACTTTGCCAGAAAATTTCTCTGGAGATACTTACCTATTTGCATTTTTTTTTACTTCAGAAGTTGTTCTTAGGAAATTCTTAGTTTGTTCTTGTTGTTGTGTACCATTGAGTCAGAACTGACCCATCGCTGACCCTCCAGTACGTTTTCAGGGGAAGCAAATCACACAGGAAGAGACTGCCCATCTTTATCCCATGGCTGGTGGATTCGAACTGCTTATCTTTGCATTGGCACTGTAAATCCTTATCACTAAGCCACTAGAACTCCCTATTCTTAGTTTTAGGATTTCAATATACTTTCCTTGTTGTACTCTAAAGAGGCTAAAACGAAGTCAGTGAGAGAATGTGATGATGTTGTTGTTATGTGCCATCGAGTCACTTGCGACTCATAGTGACACTATATACAACAGCTCTAAACTCTGCTCTGTCCTGTGCCAATCTCATTGTCTCCGACACACTCATCCCGATTGCCCCAGTCCCTGAATCAATCCACCTCCCAGAGGGCCTTCCCCTCCTGTGCCATCCCTCCATCCTCCCAAGCATGATGTCCTTCTCCAAGGACCTGTTCCTCCTTACAATATGACCAAAGTATATCAGATGAAGTTTCAGAATCCTTGCCTCCAAAGAGCAGCCCAGTTTAACCCTCTCCAGGATGAATCTGTTCATTTTCTTAGCAGTTCATGGTATGGACTAGTATGGAATGTGATAGCCAATGTGATAATAGAGGCAAGTTTCCTGTCCAAACAGCCAGCAGATATTTCTGTTGTTGTTGATGATGATATTAGGTGCCTATGACTCCCTTGTGACTCAGTGACCCAGTGTGCAGCAGAGGGAAATTCTGCCTCACCCTGCACCTCCTTACAATCTCTACTGCACCCTCAGCCTTTGCTGCAGGCCCTGTGTCAATGCGTCTCGTTGAGGGCTCTCTTCTCCTCCTCTGACTCTCCAACTTGGCAGGCAAGGAAATCTTCCTGGAGAGGATGTTTGCTGGGCTGCTGAACAGATATAGCAGGGATTTTTTTTTCCCCAGCAGGAAGAAGAATGAGAAAGAGCAATGATTGATATATCTGCAGGATGTCGTTTCATTAAGAAGAAAGACAGCAAATAATTCAAGATGTTAATGGTTGTGAATTCAAGATGGTGGACATATGGAAGCTTAATATAGTCTTGTACTGTTCTTAAACTTTCTTTTTGGAGGTGGAAAGAAAGTGGAAAATGGAAGGTTGCCAAGCAAAGATTGAGCAGTCTTGGGAAAAGGCAATATGTGCAAGATACAAAGGCAAGTGAACACAGAGGGTTGTGCAAAATGGGGAGATGGAGCCTACCCAACCCTACCCCAACTGCCTCAGGAAGGTGTCACGCTCATCAAGTGAAGCGGGAAGTACTTGCCAAACAGAGCTCTGTTGTAATATAAAAGTATAGTTTCACTTTTCATTTCTTTGAGTGAAATGTTACTATAAAATGATGATTTTATGCAAGTCAAATTACCTTTCACCATCAATTTTGGGGATATAGAGAGCTCTTCCAACATAGAGAGAGCTCTGTGGGCCTAGTGGATAGAATGTTATGTTATTAAGCCAAAGGTGGGTGATTTAAATCTGAGGCCCTCAGGCCTGGTTTTAATTGTTTTTGGCCAAACATTCATCTAAGTGGAATAGCACTGGTCTGTGCATTGCCGTACAGAGGTAACTCGTGGTTCCTGTGATGCTAAACACTGTGACACTGATGTGTCAAATGCGATCATGGTTACCCATGGTGGACAGTGTTTGGTGGAGCTTCCCGATTAAAACAAGCTTGGAAGCAGGAGTGGCATCCACTTCCGAAATAGCTTGCCTCCAGAAACTCTATGAACATGAAGAAAGGACCAAAGTTACACAACTGTTCAGTCTTTCATTCATAAGATCGCTCTGAGTCATCTATGAGTCTATGGCACCTAACAACAACAACAGAGAGCTCTTGTGTGTTAATGGCAAGGTGCCACACTGCCAATTGGAAGGCACGTCGTTCAAATTCACCAACTTCTCTGAGGGAAGAAGACTGGCAATCTCCTCCCACGTGATTTACAGCCTCTACGAACCCACGGGAGAGTCAGTTACAGATCAGTTCTGACTCTGTGGAACGTAACAACAACATCAAGAGAAGGGAGAAGGCAAAGAGCTCAGACTCTAAAAGGTCAGGGGTTGGAGCCCACCAACAGGAGAAGCAAGTGACCGTCAGCTCCTGTAATATTTCAGCCGCGGCAGCCCTATGGGACAGTTTTACTCTGTCCTGCAGGAGAGCTGAGTGTCGCAGTCTATGTGATGCAATGAGTTGGTTTTGGAGATAACAGTTGCTACAGCTGGTACTAATAAGCCAGTGACTAAAAGGGTCAGGCATTGCCTGTCACACAGCGGTGTACTTTTGGGGGCCAATAAGGCATCAGACATTAACTTCTACATCAATGAACAGCTCCTGATGAGACCATTTCTGTCAGCCATGTCACAAAGGACTCTGGGGACTCCCTGTAATGATAAAATCCCTCTGAATACGAAAAGTACTTCCCTGCTCTTAATCTTTACATTCACGACATCATCTGCTATTAATGGAACATTGATTTTCTTCTTCCTGACATTTAGTCTATCTCATCTATGGAGAAACTGAAGGGTAATCCCTATATACACAGATGAAGGGAACCACTCTTCACACATTTTTTGTTTGTGTGTGTATGATTTTGAAAGCCTAAGAAAACAGGAAAAATCACAAGCAAAAGAAATTCGTGTCCTGCAGAGTAAAATTCAGTGCCTGGAAATTTCACTGCAGGAAGTTGAAATTAGACAGATAGAAACTCGACCAAGTTCATAATATCACTTCACAAACTCACAGTGAAAAATCACTCTGAAAGTCTAGCCTTTTTCCTCAAAAAAAATATCATAAAATGACAGCACTGAAAGGGGCATTGAAAGGTCGTATTAGACAGCATCCTGTCTCAGGCAAGGGGCTATCAGCAGACAAGATAGATGTAGAGTCTGCCTGGGCTGTTCTGTTCTACTTTATACTAGACTATCCAGAGATATTTAAGGGCTGTGGTTGTTGCTAAGTCAAGTATGACGCACAGCATCCCTATGGACAATGGACTTGAACCCTGTCCTCTCCTCTGCCATCCTCACCTGCTCTATAAGGCTTGAGCTTATTGCTGCAGTCACTGTGTTAATCCATTTCTTTGAAGGTCTTTCTGATTTTTGATGACCCTCCACTCTTCCAAGCATGATACCCTTTTCCTGCCAACATGTCCAAAGTATAAGAGACAAAGCTTTGCCATCCCTTCCTTCAAGAGCTGCATCATTTCCAAGACATACCAATTCATTTTTTTTCAGTTCATAATATATTCAGTGCTCTTCTCCAACACCAGAACTCAAAGTCATCAATTCCTCTGCTGTCATTCTTTGTAATTGTTCAGCTCTCAGATATATAGCAAGTGATTGAAAAGACCATGGTCTGAATCAGGTGCACCTTAGTCCTCAAACTGACATCATTGCTCATGAGTGTTTTGGAGAGGTTCCTGACCATTGACTTGCCCAAAGCAAAATGTCTTCTTATCACCCTACTGCTAGTACCCAGGGTGTTGATTGTGGATCCAAGTAAGATGAAAACATTTGACAGTTTCAATCCTTTCCCCATCTTTCATACTGTTATCCACTAGGCCAGGGGTAAGGATTTTTGTTTTCTTGCGATTGATATTAAATCCATATTGAAGGCTACATACTTAGATCTTCTGCAACAAAAGCTTAAGGTTCTCCTTTTCAGCAATAAAGTCTGTGCTATTTGCATAACATAGGTAGTTGATGAGTCTTTCTCTGTTCCTGATGCCATGTTCTTCTTCACAGTGTTTGACTTCATGCATTACTTCCTCAGTATACAGATTGAATAGGTATGGAGAAAGGATACACCCCTGACACACACAACCTTCTCTATTTTAAATCATACAGTGATCCCTTGTTCCTTTTGGACAAGAGCTAAAGATACAAGACTAAATAAAGATTTCGTATAAGCATAATTAAGTATTCTGGGATTTCCATTCTTCTTAATGTTAGCCATAGTTTGTTGTGATCCACACAGTGAAATGCCTTTGCATAGTCAATAAAACACAGACAGACATTCTTTTGGTTTTCTTTGCTTTCAGCCAGGATCCGTCTGACTTCAGCAATGACATGTCTGGTGCCACAGCCTCTCTAAACCAAACTTGAATGTCTAGTAATTCTCTTATGTATCTTCTCAATGTATCATTCCAGCCATTGTTTTATGATTTGCAGCAATATTTTGCTTGAATATGATATTCATGATATTGTTTAATAATTTCCACATTCTGCTGAATCACCTTTCTTAGGAATGGTAATAAATATGGATTGCTTCCAGTCAGTTAGGTGGTCAGCTTTCCTCCAAATTTCCTGGGACAGACTAGTGAGCATGTCCAGTCTGCATCTGTTAGTTAACACATGTCAATCAATATCCCATCTATTCCTGGGGCCATATTTTTTGCCAGTGTCTTCAGAGCAGTTTGAACTTCTTCGTTACCATTCACTATTGTTCATATGGGACTTGCTGAAATTTTTCAGTGCTAGCCAATTCTTTTTAGTACAATGACTCTTGTGTATTCCTTCCATCTTCATGCTTCTTGGGTCATTCAAGATTTTGCTTGTAGTATCTCTAAATTTTGCAACTTGAGGCTTGAATTTGCTTTTCAGTTCTTTCTGCTTGAGAAATGTTGACCAAGTCCTTCTCTTTTTATTCTCTGACTCTAACTGTTTGCACATTTCATTATAATACTTTGTTTTGTTTCTGTTTTCTCAAGCTGGCCTTCGAAATCTTCTGTTCAGCTCTGTTACTTTAGCACCTCTTCACTTTGTTTTGACTTCTCAATGCTCTAATGAAATTTTCATACTTCCTTCTGACATCCCTTTGGCTTTTCCTTTTCTTCTCTGTCTTTGGAATGACCTTTTGCTCTCTTCATTAACGGTATCCTTAATTTCATTCCACAGCATCTCTGGTCTTTGATCATATGTGGTCAATGTCTCAAACCTGCTTTTAAGATAGTTTATAAATTCAGGTGGAATAGACTCAAGGTTGCATTTTGCGCCTTGTGGATTTGTTTTCATCTTCTTCAATTTCAATTTGAACTTGTACATGAGTAATTTATTACCTGTTCCAGAATCAGCACATGACCTAGTTCTAACCCTGGTATTAAGCTTCTCCAGTGATTCTTTCCATAGATGTAGTCAACTTGACTCCTACGCATACCATCAAGTGAGGTCCATGTGTAAAGCTACCATTTGTGCACCTTTAAAAAGGTATTTGCTATGAATAAGTCATTGAAGGTACAGAATCCAATCATTCATTCTCCCGCTTCTTTTCTGTCACCAAATCCATACTTTCTTGTGTCATATTTTTTATTAATTTTAGTGAAAATTTACAGAGACTTTGGATTTCCATCATTCATTGTTGCACTTTTCTCCCTGCCCAACCCTCCCTCTCCCACCCAGTACACTCTTCTCTTTGAAAAGTAAAAGACAAATTCTTTCATTGTTTTACAATCTCTCCCTCCAGATCCACTCCATATGCAGCCTTCGTTCTGGATTCTTGCCATGACAATAATACCC
>NW_006399774.1:9630990-9657612 GCF_000299155.1 Elephantulus edwardii
TGATTGCAAAAACCATGGCCTGTATCAGGCAGACCTTAGTTTCCAGAGAGACACCATTGCTCTTGAGTACTTTAGAGAGGTCCCTAACAGCAGACTTCCCCATTGCAATACATTTTTTTATTTCCTGGCAGGTTAGAGACAGGTAAATTAAAAACCTGAAGGTCAGCTGGTAAGCTAAACTCTAGCAGGATTACTTGATCACAGTCTCAGGGAGAGGTCTTCTTTCCTTGGGAATCCTGTTTTTATCTTGAGGCCTCCAAGTGATTTTGTCTAGATAACCCGTATTACTTAAGGAAAACTATAAATGTTACTCACATATAAATATCTTAATAGCATCATGTAGATTGGTTTTTGACCCAACGAGTGAGTACCATAGCCCAGAGAAGTCGACACATGAAATTAGCCATCACATCTTCATACCAAAACCAGGCAACAAAGAAACATTTTTTTGGACACATTCAGATATAAGTCTTAAACAAAGCTGCACTATTATCATTTCCATCTCTTTTTTTCTTATTGACGTACATCCTCTCTCTCTCTCTCTCTCTGATAAGTAGTTAATTAATTCATGAAACTCTGTTTCTGAATTCAAAGATGTTAACAACTCTTTCCAATTCACTGATTTTTACAATTGACAAAATGGGTGTTTAGCTTAATGATTATTTATAATCCCCATAATTACTTAGATATAATTTAAAAAAAACTTGTAGTGCTTTACAATAGAAACTTATGTCCACGAGACATGTAGATTAGAGAAGGGACAGAGTGCAAAAAAAGGGAAATGGAAAGGAAAAATGGAATCCTTAACCAGTGGTAGTACTTTCTTACAAATAAACTAGAGTTTGCAATTGAGTTCATAGCATAAATATAAGAAAATAAAGGTATTTCTTCCATGAGTCACTAAGTATTTGCTGTCTGAAAAATAGACTACGAATGTTTGTGAGGAGAAGCAAGTTTTTAAAGTATAGGAAATATTTACATACAGATGAATACCTAGAGGAGCATGCTTGGCAGGGCCTTCACCAGCTGATTCCACGCTATCCTGCACACTCACTGTAGGCCCACCAGAAAGCCAGGCGCCATCTAGAAAGACAAGGGAAGCATATGGTCTCTTCCCTCTAAAAGCTCATCATCAGGTTTTTCCACATGTTTCATCAGATGTAACAAATACGCATCAATATTATCTTCCAAATGCTCAAAATTATCACACAAACTACCATTTCCATTTTCCCCTAACAACCTCCCACCCAGAACCTTCAGTCCTTTGCATACATTTATTTAAATAATGTATTGGTTAGAAACATAAAAACCTGGTACAATTATAAAGAAAATTGAAGGATTGCTAAACACTCAAGGCAGCATATTGGTTAGGGTAGGTGGGACCAAAGAGACGGGAGTGGCCTGCGACTCTTCCCAACCCTATGTACAACAGCCCTTAACTCTGCTCCATCCTGTGTCAATCTTATCATCTCTGACACACTTACCCACACTACCCCAGTCACTGAATCAGTCCACCTCAGAGAGGGTCTTCCTCTCTCTCCTGCGCTGTCCCTCCACTATCCCAAACATGATGTCCCTCTCCAAGGACTGGTCCCTCCTTGCAACATGTCCAAAGTATGTCAGATAGGTAGGTGTGACCAAAGGAAAGGGTAGGTGGGACCAAAGACAAGTGTAGGTGGGACCAAAGAAAAGAGTTGTGATGATTGCTGCTGTTGTTGTTGTTGTTGTTATGTGCCCTCAAGTCTGTGATTCATAGTGACCCTATGCACAACAGCCCTGAACCCTGCTCTATCCTCAGCCAACCTCACTGTCTCTGGCACACCTACTCCCATTACCCTAGTCACTGAGTCTTTCAATCTCATCCATGGTCTTCCTCTCCTGCACTGTCCCTCCACCCTCCAAAGCATGATGTCCCTCTCCAAGGACTGGTCCTTCCTTGTAACATGCCAAAATTATGTCAGACAGTGCTTCTGGTGAGCCCAAAGGGAAGGGTAAGTGGGGCCAAAGAGAAGGGTATATGCGACCTGGTAGAGACAAAGCTAACTAGCAGGAGACAGGAGTGCTAGAGGATAGACTGCTCTCTAGACCTGCAATTCCTCTGCCATTCTGGGACCTCCTCTCTCCCACTTTGTTGAGTTTTATGCCCTGCTCCTGGGTTCCAGGTATCCTCTTGACTGAAGAGCATTGTGCTGCATGAACTAACTCAGTCCCACAAGGACAAATACTATGCAAAACCATAATTGTAGGATGAGTAATTGTAGAATGAGTATGAGGAGTCAAGGAGGGGAAGGTGGAAACAGAGGGATGAGGACACAGGGGAGGGGAGGAATTAATCATGGAGTCATATAATTTGATGGGTAGGGGGTGAGGAAAATGGTAAGGATCTGGTGTAAAAAACAATGTATTTGAATTTTGTAAATTAGTGTAATAAAATTTTTAAAAATGATTGCTGAGAAATACATTTTTCTTTTCTTTCACCTCAAGAAGCAGAAGAACCAATCAATCTATCGTGGAAGAAAGAAAGCCAAAATGGTTCCTAAAAGTGAATGAGCAGAGTGAAAATCCATCGCACATACTTCGGACGTGTTATCATCAGGCCCCAGGCCCCGGAGAAGGACATCATGCTTGGTAGAGAGGGTCAAGGAACTAGAGGAAGATCTCAAGTACATGGATTGATGCAGTGGTTGCTCAAACACATAAATCATATGATGAGAGCGCAGGACCAAGAAATGTTTGATCCTGGTCAACGCAGGATTACTATGACTTGCAACTGATCTGATGGCACACAGCAACATTCACACTTAGTGGGCGAATCCAGAACTCTGAGTGGTAATCTTTCCCCACAGGACTTTAAGAATATTACGCAGGTACTAGTGTCCACTGTTACTCTGATAACCATCAGCATCTAAAAGAGTCTTGAACAGTAGATTTGCCCAATGCAACATCAAGTTTGATTTCTAGACTGTTGTTTCCGTGGGCGTGCTTGGTCCAAGTCGCAGGATTTACAATTGCTTTGTATGTCTGTGAAAGTTAGGCAGTGGACAAGGAAAACAAAAACAAAAACAAAAAGAAGTGCTAGCCTTTAAATTGTGGGGTTGGAAAAAGAATATTAAATGTACCAAGAACTGCCAAAAAAAACCAGACAAATCTGTCCTGGAAAAGGTACAGTCACAGTTTCTCTCCCCCCTCCCCCTGCAATATATTTTTTTTATTTTATTAATTTTAATGAACATTTACAGAGATTTTGGATTTCCATTCATTGATTGTTGCACTTTTCTCCCTGCCCACCCCTCCCCCTCAGTTCACTCTTCTCTTTGAAAAACAAAAGAAAAATTTCTTCATTGGTATACAATCCCCCCCATCCCTGAGTCCACTCCACTATGCAACCTTCATTCTGGACTCCTGTCATGACAATAACACCCAATCATGTATTGCTTTTAAACTGTTCTCTCCCTTATCTGTTTCAATGCAGTATACATCATTTACCCAATTTTTCTCAGTCTCACCCCAACCCTTATGTCAGTCCATTTTACAACAGTGGTACTATGCAGTATTTGTCTTTTTGTGACTGAGATATTTCCCTCAGCATAATGTCCTCCAGGGTCACCCATTTTGAATAATATTGCATGAGTTCCTTGTTTTTCAATGCGGCATAGTACCCCATTGTGTGAATATACCACAATTTCTTTATCCATTCATTTGCTGGTGGGCACTTAGGTTGTTTCCAACTCTTTGCTATGGTGAACAAAGCCACGATAAACATGGGTATGCATATATCTGCCTGGGTGGCAGAGTTGATCAATTCAGCAAAGTGGCAGGATACAAGATCAACATACAAAAATCAATTGGATTTCTCTACAGTGACAAAGAGAAAATAGAACTGAAGCTTAGAAAAACAATACCTTTCACAATTGCTAATCACAAAATTAAATACCGGAGAGTAAATCTAACCATAAGCACAAGAAAATGACAAAACATTACTACAAGAAACAAAAAGAGACCTGGAGAAGTGGAAGAATATCCCTTGCTCATGGATAGGAAGACTCAATATTGTGAAAATGACAATACTACCAATGGCAATTTACACATTCAATGCAATCCCAATACAAATACCAATTCTATTCTTTAACGAGATGAAAAAGGCCAGTGTTTCTTAGGAACAAGGAAGTGATGGTAACACTTTCTCTCTCGCATTGTTTGGCCATGTTGTTAGGAGGGGCTAGTCACTAGCGTCAGGGGGCTCCCTAGAAGCAAGGATGGTGAAATTTAGTCTCACATACTTAGGGCATGTTATCAGAAGAGGCCCATCCTTGGAGAAAGCCTGGAAAGGTGGAAGGTTAGAAAAAGAGAGGAAGACAGAACCTCACCATGATGGATCGACACAGTGACTGTAACTATGGGCTTCGGCCTGGAGTTCATGAGGTAAGATTATGATCTGTTTGTCCCAGGGTTGCTGTCAGTTATAGTTAACAGTGCATAACAACAATAATCATCCCAAGAGAAGGGCATAATGCTTGGAAAAGTATAGTATGGGTGAAAGACATGAAAAGTCTCAATGAGACAGGCTGACATAATGAGCACACCCATGGGCTCTTAAGCACAGCAGATAATGATGATGGCACACAATCAGCCCAGGTTTGGTTCTGTTGTATACAGAGTCTCTGAGTCAAGCCAGACTGAAAGGGACCAGACAACAGTCTTGTTGCTGTTATGAGTATTATCATCATCTGATAAGATATGTTAATTCTAGAAACTTTCCGTGTCTTCTCTTTCCCTAATATTCTGGATTTCCTATAAAAATACTTTGACAATTGGGCTTTATTCATGCATGGAGCCAGACACACAATAGGATCTGATAATCTAAAGATTCATTTTCCACACTAATGGAAATTATTTTGGGTTAGTTCATTAATAGTCTTCCTCTGCACCTCCATTGTTCCCTACTTTTGGGAATTCCATTAGTTACATGTGAAACTTCTTGGAACAGTCCTTCACTTCTTATCTTTTCTCTGACATCTTTCATCTGGTTTGGTTGTGGTTTTTTTTCTTAGTTGTTGCCTGTTTTAGAGAATAATTTTATCTTCAGATCTTTCTATCGAAATGTCATCCACAGTAGTTTTCATGTTTTTCAATTGCTCCCTCATTCACTGCCGTTGCGCAGAACTGATTCATAGCTGACCGTCCAGCCGGTTTTCAGAAGCTGTACTTTGCACAAGAGGAGATTGCTCATTTTTCTCCACAGGAACAACTACTGGATTCAACCTGTCTGCCCTTTGGGGTTGGCAGTACAACTCCTTACCCACTAGATCATCAGAGCTCTGTCAATAATATTTCATTATTTTTTTTATAGAACTCAAACTACCTCTCACACGGTCTCCGAGCTTGAATTTCTTAAATATGTGCCTTCACCCAATGAAAAAGCACAACTCATCGTTGTTGTATTCCGAGTCTAGAACCAAAAATAATCAATGATTATTAATTCATTCAATTGGTTTAATTCTTAATCGTCTAGAACAAAGTCATGCTTATTGCGCATTTGTTAGTGCCTTCTATATGCTAGAGTTGGATCTAAGCATTTTGCAGATTTCCTAAAAATTCCATTTCATCTTCATGGCAGGACTCTGAGGTACTCTTCTTCATGTTTTTATATAGTAAAACTCACCTGGGCTAAATGACTTGGTGAAAGCCATACAACTAGTTAAAATTATAGAGCCAGCAGCTCTGGTGGCCTCTTGGTTCTTATCTCAAAGGCTAACGAGAATCCACCAGCTGCTTGGTGGGAGAAGGATGAGTAATCTGCTCTTGTGTGATTTACTGCCTCTGAAACCCACAGCAGAGTCAGTCACGAGTCAGTTCTCACTCCGGCACACAACAATTCACATCCCAGGCTCCCCCGAGGGGAAGCCCATGTCTCTTCTTCTCCACCAACTGCGCCGTCTCCTAGAATCCCCATCAAGAGACTAAGAACAGCAAGGCTCTATACACACAGAAAATGTCATTCAACAGCTTAAATCCAGAAAGCATCTAGCAAACAGAGACGAAATGCAAAAGATTATCCAAACCAAGATGAAATGCTGGAGAGAGCTTATTTGCATTTGGCAGTTCAGAGTTGAAGAAAGATGCTTTTCAAACTTCATAATTAGTATGTTTTGCACATGGCAGCTCAAATAAATGGCTTTCAAACACATTATCTTGCTTAAACAGCTAAACAAAAAGATCAAAAGTCAACTAGATGTGAAGGGGTGCTTTTAAAGAAGAGTTTTAAGGGGAACATTTTTATTAGCAAAGTATGTATTTCAGAAGAATATTTGAGTCAGTAATACACCTAAGAATAAAGAAACCAAAGGCACACCGATCAGCAGTGTGTTAACTCTCGCCAGCAGGATTCTGCATCACAGTCCCCAGGAAAACATTTCAACTTGAAAGGAGCCATTGGACAACAACATATTATCATTTTAAAATATATTGAAATAGAGAGGCAGCTTCCACAACACTTGCTTTCAGGATCGTAGAAGTTTGGGTTTGTTGAAATTACTTTCTCTATGACTTCAATTTTTTCGCATACACATTTTGTTGCACAAATTGTGAAATAAAAATGGGATTTTTCTCACCCCAAAGGATGCTATGTAATTGGATTCAAAATATTTTGTAAATTGACCATAGACAAAGGACTGTGCTAAGCTGTGAATTTAAAGCTGACTTAAGGCTTCTGTTCAAGCACCCTGGTGCCTACATTCCAAGGGAGAGAAGGGATGTATGGAATGGCATCCCATGGATGTGATGTGACCAAGGAGCGAAGCAGATTAGGGATGCGTGAACCAGCCTTTGGTACATAGGAGCAGTCTCGACAGGCAGAAGTGGGTGAAGGTGTATTCCAGTGGGGAGGTCAGTTAGTAGACTCTCAAACAGAAGGCGATTCTAAACTAAGTAGCACCAGTGTAAGTGTCTGGGCTGTGTCCTGGTGTCCTGTGATCGCTTTAACAGGTCACCACCATGGGGGCAGCATGAAGTAAGAGAAATATATTCTTTCATTGTGCTGGACCGCAGAAGTCCAAAATTAAAGAATCAGCGGGTCGATCCTTGTGGAGTTTCCAGGCCACTCCCCTAGCTTCTGCTGCCTTCCAGCAGCTCTTAACATTCCTTGGGCCACCTAACTCCACCTGAGCCTTGGTCTTTACACGCCTTTCTCTGCACGCCTGTTTCTCTTTTTCCTCTCCATAAGGATTTGTCCTCAGATTTACGGCCCTTTGGAAGCAGGAGTGGCATCCACTTTCTAAACAAGATGGCTCTAGAAACTCTACGAACTTTGATATTATAAGTTATAGAAAGGCTTCAGGCCTTTTGTTCATAGGATCGCGATAAGTTGTGTTTGACTCGATGGCAATCAACAACCACTACCCTGGAAAACCTCATCTCAAGACTATAATACATCTGTAAGACCCTTTGTCCAAAGAAGGGTCACACTCTGAAGTTCCAGGGAAGCATATATTTTGAGGAACACAATCTGACCCACTGTAGGCAATGACAACAATAACATAGGCATTTTTTACATAAAA
Organism: Elephantulus edwardii; assembly: GCF_000299155.1. Lineage (NCBI taxonomy): Eukaryota > Metazoa > Chordata > Mammalia > Macroscelidea > Macroscelididae > Elephantulus > Elephantulus edwardii. The sequence goes on from NW_006399774.1 coordinate 9,638,547, forward strand.
ACAAAATTTTAAAAATAAAGTTAGCTTTGGCGAACTCTGGTGGCCTAATGGCAAGAAGCTGCACTGCAATCCCAGAGGTGTGTGGTTTAAATCTACCAGATGTTCTGCTGGAGAAGGAGGGACAATCTCCTCCTGCGCCAGTCAGATCCAATTTGATGATACACACACACACACACACACACACATGAAAATAATAAAATTTTTTTGAGAAAAAAATAAATAAATTTGGCTTTGATTTCTATTTGGTTATGAGTCAAATCAGGAAAGAAAAAAAAATCTTGAATGCAGTTTGATTGCTATTTTTTTTTTCTTTTCCTGGATTTGATTTTGAACTCGTTAGCCAGCTTAGTGGTTGCAGTCTGGATAACCAATTGCTGGAGTGTGGACAGCTTCCCCCCACACACACACACACACCATAAGTGGGGTTCACTCCTGTTGTTCCTGGAGGTGCAGCTGTCTCTAGCAACTGATATGAGCAGTGCAGCGCTGGGCACCTCTCCTACTAAGAGAAACCTGATTTCCAGACTTGAAAAATGCCTGTAACATCCTAAGCAAGAGACATGAATCAAAAGCATTCTAAAAATTAGGGAAGTAAACGAAACCAAAATTTGCTTTCTGACTGGGCAGAAGTTCAAAGCGCACTCTTCAGAATGGATTTTGTAGCACATTCCATAAACGCCTTAATTCTGGAAAGCGTTTTTATTGGATTAGAGGTCTAATTTGTTGCTCTCTGGGTGCTGGGTAAAGAACTCAGTAAATGTATAACATGATAGACAGGCTTTCAGGCTCCTGCGCTTGTTTTTTGACTCTCGGATTTAAGTGTGAAATTGATCTGAAGTCTGTGTAGGTCTTCCATCAACTATGCTCAGATGTAGGCAATACGATTTCATTTGCACTAATTCGTTACAAAATATCCTTTTGGTGTGCAAAACTCGAATGCATCTCTCTGAATGGAGAGTCCAATTTATGTTATGCCATCATCACAGCAGAGCTAAACTAATTTAACACCCTGAAGAAGTTAATTAACATCATTAAAAAGTGCATCCAGTCAAGTATAGCATGTGACCCAAATAAATAATTAAATGAACTCTCCTCCTCCCCCGGTGACAGGTTCCAAGGCTGTCCTCTTTCATCAGACCTCGTCCACAATTGCGTGAAACATCTGACACTGACCACATTAGAAGATATTCATGAAGGTGTAAACCTACGTGGCAGACTAATAAACAACTTAAGTTTCATGGCTGACATTGATTTATACATCTTCTAAAGAGATGGTGCATGAAATGATCAGCGCTGTCAATAATGCAAGCAAAATGTATGGGCCTGAGATAAGTGAGCAGAAAACAAAATCAATGCCTTCCAGCTATTAACAGCATGCAGCAGAGTTCATAATAGATAGCATTAAACTTGAACAAGTTGCATCATTCAAATACCTCAGAGAAACTGTCACTCCAACAGTAATTGCAAGAACAGCATTCACATAAATGAGTATATATGGCTTTCACTAGGTCACTGATGGCATTTTATCAGCTAAAAGCTATGTAGATGGGTGGTTTGGGGTATATTTTTATTGCAAAAATTTTAAAGAAGGTCACCAGGCATACTAATAAGTATCATTAGGTGCATAAAATTTAGATAATGAAGAAAGTCAATACATTGCTGTAAACCTTCACACGCAAAACAGATGCGTAAAGGCCAAAGCAATCAGCTGTAAATGGATGAGATCTTTTTTTTTTCACTTAGAGGGTAGAAATTGAATGAAATTAAAAATTGCTATCTTGTAATCAACACGGTCACTGTGGTTGTTTCGTGTTGTTGAGTTGATTCTGATTCATAGTGACTCCATGTCTGACAGAACAAAACAGCCCCGGCCCTGCACGCTCTGTATAAGCATTGCTGTTTGTGGCCAGTGTGACAACCAGCCGCCTTGCCAGTGCACCTCACTGAGGTTCTTTCTCTTTTTCACTCATTTCCTGCTTTACAAAGTACAGTGCTCTTCTCCAGGCACTGGTCTCTCCTGGTCACATGTCCACTGCATAAAAGAATGATGTATAAGTCACTGAAACAGATGAGGGCGAGAACTGTTTAAAAAATATGATTAAGTATTATTGTCATGACAGAAGTCCAGAATGAAGGCTGAATTGTGGAGTGGACTCTGGGGGAGGGATTGCATAAAAATGAAAGAGTTTTTCTCTCACTTTTCAAGAAGAGTGAATTGGGGGGGAAAGGGTGGGCAGGGAGAAAAGTGCAACAGTGAATGACTAGAAACCCTAAGTCTCTGTAAACTTTCACTAAAATAAAGAGAAAGAGAGAGAGAGAGAGAGAAGTCCCAGCATCCTCGGTTCTAGGAAGTATTCTGGTTACACATCTTCCAGCACAGATTTGCTTCTGTTCTCCATGGTGTATTCAATATTCTTCATCAACACTATAACTCAAAGACATAATTCTTCTTCAGGCATCTTTGCCTTGTTCAGTTTTTTGCCCTACAGATCAGATCCCTTTCTGCTTCTGCAATATGAAAAGAGTTCTCCTATTCAGAAAAGCAGAGCTGGGTGAGTGCCCAGGCTCCGGGATCACACAGCCTGTGTTTGACTTACACCGTTACCACTTATTAGCTTTATCACTTAACTCCTCTGGGCTATTGTTTATTCATCTATAAAATTAGATTAATTATAACTACCGTGTAATGTAGTTGTAAGAATACAATAATATACTGAATATCTATTGCACAGTAATCCTGCATAAATGCCATCCTTATTTTTTTGTATGAACGCATTGTGCTTCTATCAATATTTTCCAGGACTAGGACATGAACATAATGCATTTCAAAGGTTAGACAGTCATAACTTCTGTTTATTAAGAAAGCTATAATGCTCAATACCCGTAGCAGATATCTTAAGAAAGCAAATGGTCAAATTGTTGTCTTGCAATTTAAATGTCTTTCAGTGAAGTATGCAAGAACATAACACTCTTCTGTACACACTTTTCATTTCCCACTTCATATTTAACCAAGGAAAGTAATACCCAGATAATCCTAGCTCAGATTTTCCACTTCCTCCCGAAGCAATTCCAAGTATTTGAGAATTCTTTCCAATGCCATGGCAGCCAGCCAGGACTTTGAACCTCGGGGGCACTGAGCATTGCCCGCTAGGGTTGCTGCTGGATCAGGTGGGCTTCCACCATGTAGGATAGCTGTTACTTCATTTGTTTATCAGGGGAAAGAAACATGCATTAATGGAGAGTCACACAGTATGATCTCTAACAGCAGCTAGCAATGTCAACCCCACAAGGCATAAATTACCACCTTCCTTCATCTGTAAATGACCCATACTGAAGTTGAGCTAGATGAACGTTTTTGTTGGAATGCTAGATATGAAGAGTGATCACAACATCAGGAATGCAAATGGCTATATTTAAGGCATCATGGCTGAAACACTGGATCTGGGCAAGAAAGTCGTCATGGCCCTGGTCCTTTGGTGTTAGGCCATACGGAAAGAATTCCTGTGACCAGACAGGAAGATTCAGTGACTTCAAAGGCTCAAAAGCATCATTCTTATAGATAGAGCCCATTGTTTCTGAACACAAAAACGTCCAATTGAGCCAAGTATCATCACATTGAACTTCATAAGGAGCAATTAGTGGTGTTTTCATTGACCTTGAACTTCACTCAGTGCAACTCAATCCAAGAAATGCTGGGAGGCCCAGGTTTGGAGAAGTTAACCACTTTCTACTCTCCCACTAGACAGCAGATGCCAATTTTCATTCTTACCGACTGAATGTGCTGGATTGTGACTGCAGATCTGCCCCAGAATATTTTGTGACAGACTAGGTGATACAACAATCTGGTTGGGAAATGAATGGTGACTGAAATGTCCCAAAAGGAAACTGCCCCAAATAGAGTCAAAGCATTGGTTTGATTACATGGATTGAATCTTTAAATTAAAAAATCTAGAAAGGGGAGACATATGTAGCAGTCCCAGATAACACTCCTAAACAAAGCCATCGATAAAAGAAAACAAAGACATACAAATAATATTGGTATTAAATGAGGCTAATGATAAGCTGGTTTAAAATTGTTTTCCTGTCAAACATTCTTCTAGGTGGTACAGCACTGGTCTGTGCATTGTTATACAGAGGTAACTCGTGGTTGCTGTGATGCTGAACACTGGGACACTGATGTGCCAAATGTGGTAATGGTCACCTATGGTGGACAGTGTTTGGTGGAGCTTCCCGATTACAACAAGCCTGGAAGCAGGAGCGGCGTCCACTTCCGAAATGGCTTGCCTCTGGAAACTCTACGCACGAACAGTGTTCATTCAGGCCTTTCGTTCATAGGGTCACTATGAGTCGTCTACAACTCGGCAGCACCTAACAACAACAATGATAACAAGTCACCCTGCAATGTCAAAGGCACACTGTTCAAAGCCACCAGCTATTTCATGGGAGAAGGATGGTCAGTCTCCTTCCAAACTATTTACTGTCTCTGAAAACCCACTGGAGGGTCAGCTATGAGTCATTTCTGACTCGATAGCATGTAGCAATAACAACATAACCTATCTGGCCCTGATCGTGCTGGGTTCTCTAAGGGAGATGAACTGTTTCTTGTCCCCACAGAATTTATAATTTCACCAAAGAAGGAGCAATAACAACTATGATTGACAGATGACCTGAGAAAATATATACTTTTGCCATGTGAAGGCATATAATATAAGTGTGGGCTGTGAAGGTATCCAGGAGAAGGAGAGATGCTATGGGAGAAGCAGTCAGGGACACCCCCCCCCTTCCCCGGCAATCACCCAGTAGACCTGCTGAAGCTTCAGATGAGATTCTACCATGTTGAATGTCTACTGCCTTTTATATTTGTCTGTCTTTTATTGTGAGGCATCCCAACCACTGGTGTCCTCCCTGCTCAGACAGCCAGCAGGGTGATGTTTGAAGCCTCACTTTCTTGGAGAAGCTGTCTCAAGTCAATCCCCATCCACAGCTGCTCCAGAATATACCCCAAACAAATAAACAAAACTCACAGCTGTGGGGTCAGTTTAGACACAGTAGCCTTTCAGCACAGAGCAGAATTGCCACATGGTTTCCAAACCCTGTAAACATTCACAGAAGCTGATTGCCTCATCTTCTTCTCAAGAGGCAGTTGGGGGATTCCAACAGCCCACCTCCCAGTTACCACCTTAGTGTTTAATCCACTGAGTCAACAGAAATCCTTCCACCTGCCCCACTCTCCTATAAATCATTTCTCTCCCTCATTATATTATCTACAGTCCATCTGTAGCTGGTTAATATTGAGGAGGAGGAGAACCATTATAGAAATAGTCTTGCCCTTTTTTTTTGCACAAAGGCTTTGAGTCATAAATCATCCCTCCAAGAGTTTCTCTCAATGAGCATGTCACAGATGTTGATAAGTCTTTGCTACAAGGATATTCATGGCAACATTGTTAAAAATAGCGGCAATTTGAAACTATTCCAAATGTCCAATAACAAAATGCAATCAATAGACTATAAAGTGGACATTAAACATGATGTAGCAAATGGCAATGCATTAACATAGGAACATGTCCAAAACACGTTAAATGAGAGAGAAAATAGGGTTTTACCTAGTCGGCAAAAGATGATGATGGTGGTGGTGGTGATGGTGGTGGAGGTGGAGGTCGTGGTGGTGGTGGTGGGTGTTTAAAAACCAAAGCCAAACTCAATCCCATTGAGTCGAGTCTGACTCATAACAAGCTTTCTTGGAAACAGGATTCCACTTGTGAATCTTTATGGGAAGAGATTCCCAAAGTTTTTTCGACAAAACAGCTGGTGGCTTCAAACTGCTGACCTTTGGGTTAGCAGCCTGACATATTATATACTGCATTACCAGGGTTCCTTAAGTACGTGACACACACCCACAAAATCTGTCCGCCACTGAGTAAGATGATTTCACCTCTTCTTTATTATTTTTGTACTTCTTTTCCTTGATAGTGAACACAACCCAAACATATTGATAAAAGACCATTCCAGAAAAACCAGCATTTTCCACTTAGACTGTAAAATCCTCTCTGCCTACAAGTGAGTGGATGGAATCACAGAATAGCAAAATGCCCCCATCAAGCTTGTCTGGCTCCACTTTGGAGCAGTGTTGCTTTTAGCTCGGGCATATGGGAGACGAACAAAAGTAGGTCGGCTTGCTGCAGTGTGATGTGGACCTACCCTCCAGTGATGAGAGGTTTATTTCTGACCCTCTTAAACTTAAGTTTTTAACTTCCCAGACTATCTCTGGGAAACACCCTTTCCCCCAGCCTCTGCTCCAGTAATAGTAACATATAATGTAGTCCAAAGCACCATGATTTTTCCCTATTCAGGAGCTGTTATCATCTGCTGAGGTCTGTGGGCAACAGAGGCTGTGGCGTGCCTGCAGACAGCTCACCTCCTGATTTACTTAAATCTTTCTGCTTCTGCCAACCACAGGGAATGGGGACACTTACAGGTAACAACTGACAATTTGAACAGAAAATACAGAGAAAAGCTGTGTAAAGCAAGTGGTTCAGATTATAGCTGTTGATTTCTAATATTATTTGATAGATGAGGCGGCTGCAATTATCTACTGCTCATGGGTTCCATTACTGGAACAAGGAGCACACAAAATAAGGGCAATTTCCCCAACAATATACAGGACCACTTAACTTTGTCAAGAGCCATTTCTGCAAGGGAAGTCCTCCTTGGTTAAAGACACAAAGACAATGTGCTGGCAGACTGACATGAGCATTTAGTTCAGACTGCATTAGCTGCCTTTTGTTATTTCTACCATGCTCCAGTTAAGGCCAAATTGGATATTATTTTTAACTAAGCGTTTGTTTAAAAACGCAGCCATGGACTCTACCATTTTCCTTTAAAATAAAGTGAAAGACAAAAAAAAAAAAATTTAAAAGCCTGTGAAAAATTTGAAAACGCAGAAACAACTGAAGGAATGAGTCAAGTCCCCATTCTTCATTTTTCTTGAAACTTATTTGCAACCCCCAAATTATCAGAACGTTTTTCCTTCTTAAAAGGAGAAAGAAATGCTCTGTAGTTGAGCCGTATGTTACTATATAAAGATCAAAAGGAAACTCTGTCTCTAGAGGAAGAAAAAAGCAATGCATTTTTGAAAGACAAAAAATAAAGTCTCAGAGCAGAGCAGTGAACTGAATCATCACAACCCTGTTAACCATTAATTCCTTTTGCATTTTGGACTCAGATGGAGTTGTTGGATGGAATGAGGTTTGGAAACAGTACACAGACTTGCATGAAGGATTACCCACATCCCCAATCCCTTCCTCATCTTGGAAAGTGGAGAGAGAAGGGTGGGACTTGAAGGAGATAAGAAAACATTTAAATCAGAATAACTATTAGAAGCATGATGACTGGCAGTTTATGATGTGTTAATTCCTGTGACTAGTTCTTAAGAATGGAGGAAGGGGAGGCCACAGGCAAACTCCCTCAAAGGGACACCCCTTTAGTTCCCAGAGTCCCCATATTAACTTAAAGATTGCCTTCTTTTTCAAATTAAAATTCCCCTAATATTTTATCTTCTTTTGTTGTTTTGATGCATTGCCAAGCCAAAGCCTGAGAAAGACCAACTGGGCTTCAAGAAACTGGACCCCCTTTTCCCTTCTTTCTTTTCCATTTTATTCCCACATTTCAACTAGTAAGCAGTGATCAAGCCTAACCACCAGCAGGGCTGTGTTTCTCCCTTGACCAGATAATTCTCTGAGGCATTTGACCAAGAAATGGCCAAGTCTTCAAACAGCTGGGTCACTGGGAGCACAGCATGTGGCGCTGGTCAAAAGCACATTCTCTTCCAATAATGCTTGGGAGAGATGGGAAGGTCTGTACAGTTTAATTATTACACTCAGGATTTTTTTTATTATTATTCTTTCTCAGCTCTTAAAGTCTTTTAAGTCTCTTTTAAAAGAGCCTCTACACAAAAGGTAACTTTATCCTAGAGAGAAAGAAACTCACACTTGGCCATTCCACTTCCACTTGGGCATTGATTAGATGTCTTTTTTTTTTTTTAACAAATTCAAAAAGAAAAGGGGACATGATTTAAAACTAAAATAGAACCAGGCACATTGTACAAAGGATTATTTCAAGTAATTCTCCTTGAAACTATAACAAAGGAATGTTTCCTGGGGATTAAATGGACTGTCAGGTAATCAGAAAAGTTCTTTTAGGTTTTTCCTCAGGACGAAAAAGAGCACTTTGGATGGATTTTGTTCCTGGCATTTTGTGACACTTTACAGCTTATTCCCTGGTGTCACACCGATTTATTTTATTATTCATGAGCTCCGTGAAGGAGGGAATGATCTTAGAGGTCCCCAGCTGGACCACACTAATAGATCCTTTCCCTACCGTCCATCTACTGTTACTTTAATATGGATAAGATTGTTTTATTAATGAGAGCAAATGGGTTTCCTGACTACCCGCCTCTCCTTTGGTCACTCTGGAGCATGATCAACTTGATTAATTGATTTTCAACTTTTTGAGCACCCATATAATTTTTGACACTGTACTTCAGGGGGAGAGAAATCAAGGCTGAAATGAACAAAATCTGTACCTGCAGGAAGTGACATTCTAAGGAAACAACACCGACCTCCGTTAAAATTGATAATGCAAGTCAACCATCAATTATTCATTTAGAGATTATCCATAACACACTTTGAGAAGGCTCCACAGTGAGTGTCTCAGTCGAAAGCTCTCCCGTGCCTCAGGTCTATGGGATTACGCAATAACATGCATCTTTCTCCACTGTGCATTGCCCAAAAGGCAAGTCAACAGTCCCTAACTTCTTCAGATCTGTTTTTATTCACTGGGCAAGTACGGAGTGCTATGAAGAATGTACTTCAGTGAGCACCACAAAGGCCAGGATATTTAACTGTGTATCTTGGATTTGGTTCTCTAAAGACACAAACTCTGTGAAGTGGATTTATATGTAAATTGTATCGACATAATCATAGAACACTAGTGGTGTAATACGTATGGAGTTACACTGCCAACCCAAAGGGGTCTCCTCTCTGGCAGTTGGAACTCATTGGTGGTTCTGTGGAAGAAAGATGGTTCTTGTGTGGTTTACAGCCATGGAAAACCCACTGGATAATTAGCTATGAGCTCCTTTCAACTCCAAAAGCAATAACTTTGACTTTGACTATACATCTATGAGAGAGAGGGTGTGAGAGAGAGGGAAATGCATTTATTTCAAATAAATGGCTCAATAGTTGGGAAGTCCCAAATCCTGTCATCAGGTACCAGTTTTGCGGCTTCTTCTGGCTCCTGTGGTTGCAGGGGCCAGCAAACCCGAAACATGCAGACCCAATAGCACACTACCTGCTTATGGAGGTCAGAGGATTAAAAGTCACACGAAGGACAGAGAAAGTAAGCTTTTCCGGGACACCTATATACATCAGAAGTGAGCCACGTTTCCCAGGAAACTTCCCTTCCACCTGAAAGATGATTATCCAATATCTAACAACCACTGAGAATCATGGCTTAGCCAAGGGAACATATAACCTTACCCACCACAGTCCATCCCTTGTCATCTACTTGGTGCATATGCATGCATCTTTTTAAATCATATATAATCTCTAAATAAAGACAATTATAAAGTTATACTTGCATCTAATGTGATACAATTTATATTCAAATAATGAAAAACATACTAGCTCCATTTAAATCTTATGGTTTTTAGTAAGTAACAGAATAAGGAAGGAAAGAAAACATAAATAGATACACATATAACAAAGGTATAACAAAACAAGGAAAAAACTACTAAAAGGAATTAAATTCCTGATCTCTGCAACTGGCCATGTGGTCATATTGTTGTTGCTGTTGTTGTTAAGCGCCTTGACCCTACGTACAACAGCCCTAAACCCTGCTCTGTCCTGTGTCAATTGCACTGTCTCTGACACACCTACCCCCATTACCCCAGTCACTGAATCAATCTCCCTCATAGAGGGTCTTCCTCTCCTGCACTGTCCCTCCACCCTCCCAAGCATGACGTTCTTCATCCCTCCTTGCAACACTGTCCAAAGTATATCAGACAAAGCCTCAAAATCTTTGCCTCCAAGGAGCAGCCTGGTTTAACCCTCTCCAACATGAACCTGTTTGCTTTTTTAGCAGTCCATGGTATATTCAATACTCTTCTCCAACACCACAGCTCAAAGGTATCAATCCTCCTTCTATCATTCCTAACCAGTGTCCAACTCTCTGACACATAACTAGTGATTGCAAAGACCATGGCCTGTATCAGACGCACCTTAATCTCCAGAGAGACACCATTGCTCTTCAGTACTTTGGAGAGTATCCCAACAGCAGACTTTCCCATTGCAATACGTCTTTTAACTTCCTGGCTGGTGGTGCCAAGAGTGTTGACTGTGGAGCCAAGCAAACTAAAGCTGTAAACAATCTCAATCTCTTCACCATCCATCCTGATGCTGCCAATTGTAGTTATTTAAAACTACCTTTGGGGAGCTCTGGTGGCCTAGTGGCAAGGAGCTGCAACTACAATCCCAGAGGTGCACGGTTCGAATCCACCAGATGCTCTGCCAGGGAAGGAGGGACAATTTCCTCCTGTACCAGTCAGATCTGATTTGACGGTACACTCACACAAAAATAATAAAATTATAAAAAAACAAAACAAACAAAAAACTACCTTCTTCTATTACCCATTCTATATTCCCTTTGTCCTCAGTAAATTATGGGTTTTCTTATCTGGTGGAGCTTCCCAAGATATCATTTCTGAAAGACCCAGACTAACAGTAATCATGTCAGAACTGAGCTGATCGACTTTAATCACAGGACCAGGCTAAGGTTCTAAGGTCTCCTGTATTCTAGAAATCTTCTTCTTTACCTCTGAGACCTAATACCAGTTTAAATTGCCCTTGGTACTACTTGGCCAACTAACTGGAAGAGAACCGTATTTATTCCCATCCCTAAAAACAGGTGACCCGACAGAGTGTACAAATTATCCAGCAGCAACATAACTAATACCACACACACTAGCAAAACCTTGCTGAAGATTATCCAGAAGAGACTTGAACAGTACATTGACAGAGAACTACCAGAAATACAGACTGGATTTAGAAGAGGTCGTGGCACTAGGGACATTATTGCCAATGTCAGATGGATCTTGAAAGAAACAGAGAGTACCAGAAGAATGTCTATCTGTGTTTCATTGACTATGCAAAGGCATTTGACTGTGTGGATCACAATAAGTTGTGGCTAACCTTGAGGAAAATGGGAATCTCAGAGGACTTGATCCTGCTTATACGAAACCTATACTAGGACCAAGAAGCAGTCCTTAGAACAGAGCAAGAAAACACTGCATGGTTGAAAATCAAGAAAGTAGTGCATCCGGGATGCATCCTGCCCACATACTTATCAATCTGTATGCAGAACAGATCATTTGGGAAGCAGGACTTTATGAGGAGAAATGTGGCATTAGGATTGGAGGAAGAGTCATCAATAACCTACAATATACAGATGACGCAACCTTTCTTGATGAAACTGAAGAAGACCTGAGGTACTTGCTGCAAAAGGTCAAGGACTGTAGTCTTCAATATGGATTGTCAAGAAGACAAAGATCTCACCACTGGGCCAATTGGCAGCATCATAATAGATGGAGAAGAGATTGAGGTTGTTAACAATTACAGCTTGCTCAGATCCACAATCAACACCAGCAGTGAGGAAATCAAAAGACAAATTGCATTGGGAAAATCTGTTGTCATGGACCTCTCCAGAGAGCTGAAGAGCAACGATGTCAGCCTAGAGACAAAGATGTGCCTAATCCAGGCCACAGTCTTCTCAATTACTTGTTATGCTTCAGAGAGCTGGACAAAGACTAAGGATGACAGAAGAAGAATAAATGTCTTTGAGGTGTGGTGCTGGAGAAGAACCTTGAACATACAAGGGTGCCTGCTAAGAAGGGTGAAACCAAGTCTCTCCTTGGAGGCTAGGATTTTGAATCTCTGCCTCACTTACTTTGGACATGTGGCCAGAAGAGACCTCTCCTTGGAGAAGGACATCATGCTCAGAAGGGTGGATGGACAGCACAGGAGAGGGAGACCCCAGATGAGGTGGATTGATACAGTAACTGGGGCGATGGGGGTTGGTGTGTCAGAATTAGTGAGACTGGTTCAGGACAAGGAAGGGTTCAGAGCTGCTGTACATAGAATCATTATACATTGCAGGCGACTCAAAAGCACCTAACAACAATAACATACCCTATGATCGGTTTGGAAGCAGGAGTGGCATCCACTTCTTAAACAACATGCCTCCAGAAACTCTATGAACTTTGATAAATGTCGATGGTTATAGAAGGGCTTCAGGCCTTTTGTTCATAAGGATGCTATGAGTCGTGCTCAACTTGAAGGCAATCAACAACAACAATAACCAGAATCATATCAGTCATAGGGCAACTTCTTTCTTTCTCTGTTGATCCAAAAGCAGCCAGGTGGTACTCTCAACTTCCAGTTCAATGGAATCAGTGTTTTGTATGTGGGTGTGAACATTCCTCTCTTTAGAAGTAAGACTTCCTAGGAAGAGACCGCCCAGTTTCCTTCCATGGAGCAGCTTCTGGATTCAAACCACCAGAGAGAACACATTCTTTGATTAACAGCACAATGCCCTACAGGAGAAAAGAAGTATCGTTTTGAATATAATTGAGAATGAAGATAAAGTAATTGAATGGGAAAAGGAGAAGCAGTCCCCCACGGATCTCCAGGAGGAATTTGCCTGAAGCTAGCAAAGCCAGCAATACACCTGCACTGTGCTGCCTTAGAGGGACATTTCTAATTCCTGGTGGTGTCCTCCAAGTTTGGGGAGAAGCCACTGCTACAGAAACACCAGCTGGTAAACTCGTGCCTAGCAGAAGAGCTCCTGTACCCAAATATCCATCTCTTGAAGTGGAAAATTCTGGCCTCAAAAGTGTGGATCCTTGAATGGCAGAAATGAGACCATGAATCGGGAAAATACCTGTACACCTAAAATGGAAACCTATTACTGTATGCATTTAAGTCATATCTCATTAAAGGTAATTTAAACATTTAAAAAAAAAAAAGAAGTAAGACTTCCAGGCCCAGAGAAAACAGAGATTCAGAGACAGGATGTTGGGGTGGGAGGGAGGAGGAAGGAGATATTTGCAACCGATACAAGAGCTTTGCTTCAAAATCCTGAGGACCTGCACTGTGGTTCCCCAATAGGTGCCCTTTAAGGAACTCAAACAGCTTCTGTATCTGACACTGCCACTTCAAATACCATTAGATAGAACTGACAACACAGCTCAAATGACAGATAAACTTGCACAGCAGCAAAACTCTATTACAGACTCTTCTCTTGTCCTAGGTCCCGCTCAAAACACACAGATTTTTCTGGTACTTGATAAGCAGGAGGGAGCAGCACACCCAAGGTCCAGATCGTAGGGTCTCTATGAATCATAGATGACTTGATGACACTCTATGTGAGATATCCATATTTATTCCTATTCCCCAACAAAGGTGATCCAATAGAGTGTGGAAATTATTACACAATATCACTAATATCACAAGCAAGCAAAATCGTGTTGAAGATTATCCAAAAATGACTGGAACATTGACAAAGAAGTGCACAAGTACAAGATGGGGTTAGAAGAGTCCATAGTACTCATGACACCATTGTCATTCTCAGATGGATCTTGACTGAAAGCAAAGTGTACAACCATCTATTTGTGTTTTATTGACTATGCAAAAGCATTTGACTGTATGGATCATAATAAATTGTGGCTAACATTAAGAAGAATGGGAATCCCAGGACACCTGATGGCACTCAAGCGAAACCTACATGTAAACTAGGAAGTAGTCATCCAAACAGAGCAAGGACACTGCCTGAGTCAAAAATCAAAAAAGGAGTGCATCAGAGATGTGTCCTTTCACTGTTTCTTTTCAATCTATATGCAGAGCAGATCATTTGGGAGGCTGGACTTTATGAGGAGGAATGTGGCATCAGGATTGGAAGAAGATTCATCAACAATCCGCATTATGCAGATGACACAACTTCGCTTGCTAAAACTGAGGAGGACTTCAAGTATTTGCTGGGGAAGGTTCTCAATACAGATTGCATTTCAACATCAAGAAAATAAAGATTCTCACCACCGGGCCAATTGGCAGCAACATAATAGATGGAGAAGAGATTGAGATTGTTAACAGTTTCATCTTACTCATATCCACATCCTCCAATCTCGGTACTAACAGTCAAGAAATCAAAAGAGGGGTTGCCCTGGGAAAATCTGCTGTCAATGATCCCTCCATAGTGCTAAAGAGCAATGATGTCAGTCTTGAAGCTAAGGTAAACCTGATCAATGTCATGGTCTTTATAATTATTTACTATGCATCAGAGAGGTGGACAATAACTAAAAATGATAGAAGAAGAATCAGCATCTTTGAGCTGTAGTGCTGGAGAAGAGTGTTGAATATACCACGGACTGCTAAGAGTCATGCCAGGTTATTTCTTGGAGGCAAGGATTTTGAGGCTCCATTGGACATACTTTGGACATGTTGCCAGGAGGACTTGTCCTTGGAGAAGGGCATCACGCTTGGAAGGGTTGAGGGTCAACACAAAAGAGGAAGACTCTGGATGAGATGGATTGACTCAGTAACTGGAGTAATAGGGACAAGTGTGTCAGAGACTTGAAACTGGCAGCTACTCTTCATCGGGCCATTGTGTGGCACCGTCAACTTGATAGCATATAACCACCACCACAATAACGCCTATTGTGGAAGTTATATGTTCTAACTGTACTTTCTGGAACTGAAGAAGTAATTGAAGGAGGGGGCTCAGGGACCCACTGTGAGACGAGCTAAGAGCCACTAATAACCCAACTTCCATATACTCCTAATCTAACTGGTTGGCCAGAGTCACATATTGAGCTTCTTGAAATTTGTGTCAGGTCAGAATCAGTGCCAAATAATCCACAATAGGTCCTGATTATTTCTTCTTGCCCCCCGCCCCCACCCCAGTCAACAATCACTCTCATAAAAGCTACAGATATTTTGGGGGAAGACTGAAATAAAGATTAACAGTATCACTTGTGGGAAGTGTCATGAGGTCCTTCATCAAAGGGGCTTAGCCTCCCCTTCATTCAAGTGGTTATGGGTCTGTAAACTGATTCAAGTCTGGAAATTGATTACAGGGCCATGAGTCTGTGTTCTAGTAATTCGAGATTTACTGTCAATTCACCAGGCCACGTAAAAACTGCACCCAAATGAGAGATGGGTTGATAATACTTTGTGATCATATTTTTGTGATCCAATGAGACCAGCAAATCAGTTGGAAGGGGAGTTTCCTAAAGTTGCTTCTAATAGGTATTCTTCCTCTTAAGCAGGACCTCTCTAAGGTGTTAAGGACTAATTAATGCTAACAGCTTAAATATTAAAGTGCATTAGATTCAAGTCTTAGTCTTTTCAATTCTTGCTATGCATCTGAATTGTGGCCAACCACTAAGGATAACAGGAGGATGCCTTTGAGTTGTGTTAGAAAAGAGGACTGAATACCTCATGACTGCCAAAAACCAGAACAGACAAATATGTCTCTGAGAAAGTGAAACCAGGGTGATACTTGGAGGCAAGGATGGTGAAGCTTTGTCTCATATATTTGTGCATCTTCTGAGGAGGGACCAGTCCTTGGAGAAGAACATCATTCTTAGAAAGGTGGAGGATCAGAGAAAAAGAAGACCTCCACAAGATGGAATGAGAAAGTAACAAAGGGCTCAAATAAATCAGAGATTGTAAGGATGGCCCAGGATAGGACAAGACTCAGACCCCTTGTTCATGGGGTCGTTATGAGTCAGAGAGAATTCTAACAACTTACACAGATTGGATAAACATTTCGTAGATTTTCTGTTTCTTTCACTCCTTAAAATAACGTTTCTTGCAATAGTAGGTCAAACAAGGAGAAAGAGACTCTCAAAAAGATAGATTGTACCCCAAATAAGCAAAGCACTTCTGAAAAACAAAAATGAAATGGGAGGCATAGCACTCCCTGACCTCAAAACCTATGCAGTATTCATAGCTAAAACTGCATGGTACTGGTACAATGACAGGAACACAGACCAAGAGAACAAAACTGAAAACCCAGAAATAGACCCAGCTATCTATATGGTCAACTGATGTTCAAAGAGGCAAGAAAACCTATCAAATGGGGAAATGACAACCTCCTCAACAAGTGGTGCTGGAAAAACCGGACTTCCACCTGCAGAAAGCTGAAACAGGATCCACATTTCACACCATGTACAAAAATCAACTCACAGTGGGTCAGAAACCTGGGAGTAAAGCCCAAAACCATAAAGTTCATCAGAGACAAACTGGGATCAAGTTTAGATGGCCTAGTCTATAGTATAAAGAGACTGCCAAACTCAGCCAGAAATGCACACTCTGTGGAAGATAAAATTGATGAAAGGGACCTTCTAAAGATTAAATCCTTGTGCACATTAAAATTTTTCCTTCAACAGTTGTTATTTATTATTTTTTGTTGTTGCTATGAGTTGTCGAGTTGCTTGCAACTCATAGCGACCCTATGTACAATACCCCTGAAACCTGCTCTATCCTGTGCCAAATTTACAGTCTCTGACACACTTATCCATCAATATCCTACTCATTGAATCAATTGATCTCATCTATGGTCTTTCTCTCCTTCTCTGTCCCTCCAACTGTCCAAGCATGATATCCCTCTCCAAGGACTGGTCCTTCCTTGCAATGTGCCCAAAGTATGTCAGACAAAGCTTCAGAATATTTGCCTCCAAGAAGCAGCCTAGTTCTACCCTCTCCAGGATGAACCTGTTTGTTTTCCTGGCAGTATGTGATATATTCAACACGTCTCCAGCACCACAACTCAAAGGCATCAATTCTCTTTGTAGCATCCCTAGTCATCATCTAACTCTCTGACACATAGCAATCAATTCCAACAGAGTGAAAAGAAAAACCTACTGGTTGGAGTTAAAAAAAAAAAAAAACATTTGGCAATAGCATTTCAGACAAGAGTCTCAGAAAGTTTTTAGAATCTGGTAGTTATAGAAAGGCTTCATTCAGGCCTTTTGTTCATAGGGTTGCTATGAGTCATGCTTGACTCAAAGATAATCGACAACAACAACAACAGGGCCTCCACAAGAAAAAGACTGAGAACACAATTACAAAATGGGCAAAAGACATGCAAAGAATTTTCATAGAGGAAGATATTCAAATGGCCAACAGACACAGGAAGAAATGCGCAAAATCACTGGCAGTAAGAGAGGTGCAAATCAAAACCACAATGAGATACCATCTCCCTCCAGTAGCAGTGGGAAGTTTAACAGGACAGCCAGTATAAATGTTGGAGAGGATGTGGCAAGACAGGAACTATTTTTTTTTAACTTTTTAAAAATTTTATACTTGTTTACTTAAAAAGTTTGTATCTGATGTGAGATGGAAATTCATATACATTGTTGGTGGGACTATAAAATGGTACAACCACTCTGGAAGGAAGTTTGGTGTTTCCTCAGAAAGCAGAACATAGAGATTCCATATGACCCAGCTATTCCACTGCTTGAAATATATCTGGAGCAAACTGAGGCACAAAAGGAGACTTGTACACCTATGTTTATAACAGCGGTATTCACCGTCATGAGAATATGAAAACAATCCAGATGTTCAAACACAATTGAATGCATTGAGACATTATGTTGTGAGGTGAGACTGGTCCTTGGAGAGGGACATCATGCTTGGGAGGGTGGAGGGACAGCGCAGGAGAGGAAGGCCCTCTATGAGGTGGGTTGATTCAGTGACTGGGGTAATTGGTATGGGAGTGTCAGAGACAGTGCGATTGGCACAGGACAGTGCGGAGTTTAGGGCTGTTGTACATAGGGTCGGTATGAGTCGCAAGCGACACTACGGCACATACAACAACAACAACACACGATGAAATACTACACAGCACAAGGGAACAATGATTTTATAAAGGGACTGGAGAACATTAAGCAAACTCTGTTCCATCAGGACAAATATTGTGTAAGATCATTATTGTAGAACATGTATGAAGATCCAAGTGGGGGAGGGGGAGCAGAAGGGGGAGGATGGGTGGGGGTGTGGTTAATCACGTTGTTGTTATTGTTGTTGTTATGTGCTATTGAATCCCCTGTGACTACTAGTGACCCTATGTACAATATTCTATCCTGTGCCAATGTTATTGTCTCTGACACACCTATTCCCATTACCCCAGTCACTGAATTAGTCCATCTCATTGAAGATCTTCCTCTCCTGTGCTGTCCCTCCACCCTCCCAAGCATGACGTCCCTCTCCAAGGACTGGCCCCTCCTTGTAACATGTCCAAAATATGTTAGACGAAGCTTCAGAATTCTTGCCTCCAAGGAGCAGCCTGGACTCACCCTCTCTAGGATGAACCTGTTTGTTCTCCTGGCAGTCCATGGTATATTCAACACTCTTACCAAACACTACAGCTCAAAGCCATCAATTCTCCTTCTATTATCATAGGGTCACACAGTTTGATGAGTGGGGAGAGGGGTGAGCAAAGGAAATGGGAAAGACCCAGTGTGAAAAACAGTGTATACAAACTTTGTAAGTAAACTAGTATAAAATAAAAAATGATATTTTTTTAAAAAGATTGATTGTCCCTATGCACATCCAAAAACTTCGCCAACAGGGTAAAAAGGGAAGCCATCGTCTGGAAAAAAGTATTTGGTAATAACATGTCAGATAAGGGACTTATATCTAGAATTTATAAAATACTTGAGCACCACAACAAGATAAAGGTAAATAATCCTAGAGAAAAATGGGCACAGGATATGAACAGACACTTCAACAAAGAAGACATTGAGATGGCCAACAAGCACATGAAGAAAGGTTCAAAATCCCTAGCTCTAAGAGAGATGCAAATCAAGACAACTATGAGATATCATCTCACCCCAGTCAGAATAGCAAAATTTAACAGAACAGCAAGCAGCAAATACTGGCGAGGTTGTGGAGAGACTGGAACCCTTATTCACTGTTGGTGGGGGTGTAAAATGGTGCAACCACTGTGGAAA
>NW_006399774.1:9658367-9674426 GCF_000299155.1 Elephantulus edwardii
AAAAAAAAAGATAGATTGCTATAGTGTCTATAGAAATGGCTTAAGCACATCAGAAATTGTAAGGATGGTGCAGAAACTGGAAAGGTTCATTCGGTTGCTAGGAGTCGGAGTCAACTCGATGAAAATTCCCAACAACAGGAGGGCTATGATTAAGTACCCAATACCACAAATCCATACATGTCAGGTTATTAAGATTCCAGCTTTGACATTGTTGTCCTTTACAATAGCCACACCTACCTTGACTTTGGCAATTAAGTACTCCCACTTGACCTCTACCACCACAGAGTTCAATCAACTTTGTTACTGGTTATCTTGATTCAGCTAAGGCAATCTCCACTATCAAATCTGGTTTAATCACAACCATCTTCAAGGATGCAAGGTTCCTAAGTAAATGTGGTCTTCACTGTGGTAAAAGATGGGCACTCCATGAAAGGGATGGTGAGTCCATCTAGACAAACCCATTTAGCGTGCCATTTCCTTAAGACTTGGGATACATCTTCTATGTTTTATTGTTAGGTTAAGTCAAATCGAGTATGACTCATAGTGACCCTGTGAACAGATCTGAATCCTGTCCTATCCTGTGCAATCCTCACCATCCCTGACACACTTGACCCCATTGCTGCAGGCACCATGTCAATCCATCTCCATGAGGTCTTCCTCTCTCACTGACCCTCCATCCTTCCAAGCGTGAGATCCTTTTCCAAGGAAGAGCTTCTCTTAGCAACATGCCCAAAGTATGGGAATACAAGTCTGGCATTTCAACTTGATATGGTATAGTCCACTGCTTAATCCACGCTTCAGCTAACCAACCAAATAAATTATTAGATCTTTTTCTAACGTCCTAAGCTGAAACTCTAACTGAAGAATCTGTGTTTCATGGCCTCATACCAATAAACTCAGACTGAGGAAACTTTATATTCCTTGCACACACCCAGAATAGTGGTTCCCACACATATTTTTGGGGTTTCTGTTTGTATATATTAATGAACTGAAGTCATTCTTTTAGAGTGTGGTGTACCTCTTCCTGGGTCACATTGTACCTCACCTCTTGGGATCCACTGAGACTTAAACCAGGTCATAAATTTACAAGCAAATAGAGGTGATGAAAGTAAGTTCAAGAAATGTTTTGTAAGGTATTTTCCTCAGGCAATACCCCTGGTACACCTCATGGGTTAGCTCTGGTAAAGATTAGTCAGATACAGCTGGGTTCATTTAACCAGGTGAAAGAAGGGAAAATGGTTTTACTGGGCGACTTAGATGGGTTTTAGGGGTGACGAAGTTGGCAAATCTCTTCAGACAGAACTAGTGGGGTGTTTAAAAGGGACATGTGATTAGGTATTACTGTCATGACAGGAGTCCAGGACAAAGACTGCATAGTGAAGTGGACTTGGGGGAAGGGATTATATAACAAGGAAAGAATTTTTCTTTTACTTTTCAAAGAGAACAGCGAACTGGACAGAGAGGGGTGGGCAGGGAGAAAAGTGCAACAATGAGTGAATGGAAATCCAATGTCTCTGTAAATTTTAATTAAAATTAATAATAATTTAAAAAGAGGATAAAAAGAGTGATTCAATGGAATTTGGTTCTCAACGCCTGAACTTTCCTGACTATATATTCACATATCTCCATGTCAAATTTCAGAATCAGACTCCCTCCCAATAAATGTCCCCATTTTAATTTCAGACACCATCAAAATTTGTCCATACAATCGGTGTTGCCATTCAGCCCCGCGTAGGACTTACCCTAATAAAAATTCTAAGAGTGACTGAAATACAACACCATTTTTTTTACATTCTTGTTTTTCTGAATTATCAGCTCTGTTGCTACAAGAAATAATACTTTCATTATCAAAGTGGCAACTTTGAGGTCTTGTGGATGACACTCAAACACTGAGATCATCCCTTTCTTTTCACTTTGTCTAGTGTGGGCAAGATCAACTAGCCCGCCTCCACATAGTTCTCATCCTAACAAAATTGTAGAAATGTATAAAGTATGCAATAATCTTGTCTCTCCCAAATATTTGAGGTTTTCTTGGCTGCTAAAAAACTCTAAATATTGCACTGGTGCACCAAAAAGCCAAAGCAGAGGGAATAAATCAAGATATTAAGGAGTTGAACAGAAGATTCCAGAGGGCAATGCAGGAAGACAAAGGCTTACAATGAAATGTGCAAGGAGATGGAGTCAGAAAATCAAAAGGGCAAACTTACTCAGCATTTCATAAGCTGAAGGAAGTGAAGAACAAATTCAAACCTTGAGTTGCAATATTTAAGGATGAATTGGGCAGAATATGAAATGATGCAGGAAGCTTTAAACTAGATATAAAGAGTATACAGAGTCATTGTACCAAAAGGAATTGGCAGACACAGAAGAATTTCATGAAACAATGTATGAGCAAGAGCCTGTGGTGATGAAGGAAAAAGTCCAAGCTGCTCTGAAAGAATTGGAAAAAAAAACAAGATCCCAGGAATTGACAGTATACCAATTGATAAAGTTCAACAAACAGATGCTTCCCTGGATGTGCTTACCAACTTGTGCCAAGAAATCTTGAGGACAACTGCCTGGCCAACTGACTGGAAGAGATTTATATTTGTTCTCATTCCAAAGAAAGATGATCCAACAGTGTGGAAATTATCAGATAATATCATTGATATCACGTCCTATGAACACTAGAGGAGTGAGGATAGTTACAGTAGTGTAGTGGTAGAGCCACAGATTAGCAGGGCCCCCTTTACTACTGGAGTCATCCGTGTCAAAGACTTGAAAATCAATTTAGAATATGTCTCCTTTGGATTTGGTTTTTCTAGTACTTCTTTCTGTACCAAATATCTTAGACCAAGTCTTTGTTGACTACCAGAAAGCCAGAACCAATATGTAACTATTTTCATAGCAGTTAATTGCATGAAAGGAGATTGTCCATCCTTCTCTCATGGAGAAGCTAGTGGCCCCGAATCATATGCCTTCGGGATTGCAGCAAAGTTTCTTGCCTCTAGACCACCAGAGCGCCCTCAAGAGAAGAAAATGAATGAAGTGTGTGAGAGTGTGTCTCTCTGTGTGTGTACAGTGCTCTTGAGTCTAATACTACACAGCAACTTTCCATGAGATCCCCGGAGTTGTAAACCTTAATAAAAGGGGCTTGTCCATATGTCTTACAATCCGCATATATACACGTCCACTTATTTTTCTCTCTGTTGTTACGTGCCGTCGAGTCGTTTCCAACTCATAGCGACCCTATGCACAACAGCCCTAAACCCTGCTCTTATCCTGCGCCAACTGCACCGCCTCTGACACACCCATCCCGATTACCCCAGTCACCGAATCAATCCATCTCATAGAGGGTCTTCCCCTCCTACGTTGTCCCTCAACCCTCCCAAGCATGATGTCCCTCTCCAAGGACTCGTCCCTTCTGGGAACATGTCCAAAGTATGTCAGACGAAGCCCCAGAATCCTTGCCTCCAAGGAGTAGCTTGGTTTAATCCTCTCCAAGACAGAATTGTAAAAATAGTTGTATGTGTTGCTGTGTGTTGTAGACTCAAAGCTGGCTCGAAGCTAATCCCCACATGAGTTTTCAAAGTCTGTAAAAGTTTAAGAAGGAGTTGCCCACCTTTCTTCCACAAAACAACTGACAGATTCACACCTCTTGTCTTTGGGTTGGCAGTCCAACTCCATAGTCACTATGCCACCAGTGTTCCCTGAGGGGATCAAGAACTAGACACAAGATTGAGAGAGCAGACTTTGCTGGAACTTCTGTATCTATTAGATGCTGACATATTCATAAGGAAACTCCTCTTTCAACTGATAGAAAGTTAACATCCGATCTCAAAGCGGAAGGATGGTTACATAATATCTATCACACTTCTGAGAATCATGGCCTGGCCATGATTAAGGACACAGAACTTTAATCATTATAGCAGGTCTGAGGTGCAGTAAGTGGCCACAGATCAGAAAAGCTCATTCTGCTTGTAGAATAAAACAATAAAGCTTTCAATGGGAAGATAATATGTGGTTTGGACATTGACAATTGAATGGGTATTGAGAGGTGAGACAAACTGAGGAAGAATCTAAACAAAATATAAGCAAACCAAACCAAACCAGTAGCTAATGAATCCATTCTAATTGATGGCAGCCCCAGGAGTGAATGATTCTCCATAGGTTTTCAGCTGCTGATAGCCACAATTAGATTACCAGGTCTCTGTTACAAAGCACTTCTCAGAGAAGTCCAACCAACAGCCTGTATGCTACAAAAAAGGGCTTGAACATTTCACCACTCAAGGTCTACAGACTATGGCCAGATGCACAGAACTGTGCGTTAGCATGATGCGCTCTGGGATTTGCAGGTCATTGGTGTGATTGTGGGCTCGGAAGTTGCGAGGAGGGGAATGCAGGTACAGACAAGAAATGGAACAGGAAAGTGACCTGAACAAAAGGGCGGTCCTTTGGAATTTGAAGAGAATGGGAGTCTTATCAGAAGACGATTCTGGAGTTGGGTAACAAAATACATAAGTGCCATCATTAAGAAAGGTATGACGAGAAGAAAAAGAGTTCCAGGGAGCAGGGAAGAAGGCAGTTCAGTTCAGTTTCTGGGCATTTCTGTCATTAACACTTAGCCACAAATAGCTTTGATGTTTAACATCAATCACCTGGAGTCCACCGTGGATTGCTACTAGTTAAGTGAAAGCCAATTTGTAACTAAAGCCAGCAAGTCCATCTCTCATGTACCTTCATATGAAATGGTTTTAAACGCAATCCAGTGACTCTAATACATGGCCACACGTGTGTGAGAGTACAGAACTTTGCTGTAGCTAATCAGAGACTAGTTCTTCAGAAAATCACTCAGCAGGCCTCTCTTCCCTTCCATGTCTTCTCTGTATAAACTCAAGCCTCCAAACTTCCAGTTAGAAGTCAAGAACATTAGTCCTTTTCAGTGCTCAGGGATGCATTATAGAAGATAAGACAACGCCCTCTCATCTATTCTGATTCCTGGTGTCTTCAGGAGTTACAGCGTTGAACTGTTCCTTGCGGTTTCCTGGGTGGTGCTCTTTATAGATGCAGTTTCCCAAGTCTTTCTTCCATGGAGCCCCTGGGTAGATTCAAACTGCCAACCTTTGCAATCACAGTTTATTCCATTTGCTTGTGCCACCTGAGGACCTTAACATAGCTCCTTCAAAACCGATGTATCTAAATAAAAGTATGAGCTAATTAATACTAATATTTTTAAATCAATGTTTTATTCTATCAATATTTGTCTGCTCAGTCTGTTGCTTAGTTTGGAGATCTAGATATGGCAATTAGTTGTTAGGAGACAAATTATGAGTCAGAAGAAAACAACGGAACAGCCTTAAAATCAGCTACATTGACCTGAGTGAAATGTCTAGTCAATGTCTCTACTATAGTCCAAGGAAACATAGTCACTCATGCAGTCATTCATTTATTCATGTAAAAAAACATGTCATAAAGAGTAAGATTAGGAAATACTGTCTGTCACACAAGAGAGCCAGGAAAATGCCTGTCCCCATGGAGTTGACACTCTACTGTGGTCAGTTGGTGTGGTGTGTGGTGCCATGGAGAAAACAAACAAATTAGATGAGTGGTGTGGTCAGCAGCTTTAAGCAGGGTTGTCACAGAAGGCCCTGCTAAAGAGATAACATTGGACTGGAGAGCTTTTAAAAAAAAATGAGAAGAAACACTGTTGTTGTTGCTGTTAGGTGTTCTCAAGTTGCCAATCCTCGGTACAAAAGCTCTGAACCATGCCTTAGCCTCAGCCAATCTCACTGCCTCTGATACACCTACCCTCGTTACTCTAGTTACTCTGTCAATCAATCTCATGCAAGGTCTTCCTCTCTGGTGTTCTCTCTCTCCACCTTCCAAGCATGATGTCCTTCCTAAGAACTGGTCCCTCCTGGCAACATACCCAAAGTATATTAGGCAGAACTTCGAAATCCTAGCCTCCAAGCTTGATTCCACCTTCTCCAGAAGACACTTGTTTGTTCTCCTAGTGGTCCATGGTATGCTCAAGACTCTTCTCCAGCACCACAACTCAAAGGCATCGATTCTTCTTCTGTCATCCTTAATCATTGCCCAGCTCTGATGCATAGCAAGTAATTGCACAGCCCATGGCCCAAATCAGGCACACCTTAGTGTATACACTGACATCATTGCTCTTTAGCAGTTTGGCAAGATCTCTGACAGTAGATTTCCCTAAAGCAATTTGTCCAATTTCCTGACTGCCGGTGCCAAGATTGTTGGTTTCAGCCAAGCAAGGTGAAAGGGCCAACAACTTCAATGTCTTCTCCATCTATCCTGGTGATGAGAATCTTTACTTTCTTGATGTTGAACTTTAATCCATATTGGAGACTATAGTCCTTGTCCTTCTGCAGCAAACACTTCAGGTCTTCCACAGTTGTAGACAGCATATGTGTCATCTGCATATTGCATGTTGTTGACAAGTCTTCCTCCGATCCTGATGCCACATTCCTCCTCATAAAGTCTAACCTCTTGAATTATTTGCTTTGCATATAGATTGAGAAAGTGTGGAAATAGAATGCTTTCTTGACATGCACCTTTCCTGATTTTGAACCATCTAGTTTCCCTGCTCTGTTCTGAGGACTGCTTTCTGGTCCAAGTATAGGTTTCACATGAACACAATCAAGTGTTCTGAGATGCTCATTCTTCTCAAGGTTAGCTACAGTTGTTTTGCTCTACACAATGAAATGCATACAAAGTCAGTATAATCAATGAAACAGAGACATTCCTCTGGTCCTCTCTGCTTTCAAACAAGATCCATCTATGAGAAAAAAATGGGACTTCAAACTGATTATTCTTGGAGCTGCCATATTCTGTTATAGTTGTTGTTGTTATTTGCCATCAAGTCACCTGCAACTCATAGTGACCCTATATACAACAGCCTGTCCTATTCTGAGTCAGTCTCACGGCCTTCAACACACCTATCCCCATTACCCCATTTACTGTATCAACCCATCTCATCCAGGGTCTTCCTCTCCTGCACTGTTCCTCCACCCTTCCAAGCATCATATTCTTCTCTAAGGACCAGTCCCTTCTGGTCAGGTGCCCAAAATATCTGAGACAAAGCTTCAAAATCATTGCCTCCAAGAAGAAACTTGGCTTCACCCTCTCCAAGACAGAACAATTTATTTTCTTGGATGTCTGTGGTATATTCAAGACTCTTCTCCAGCACCACACCTCAAAGACATTGATTCTTCTGTCATCCCTTGTTATTTTCCAGCTCTCTGATGCATAACAAGTCGTTATGAAGACCAGGGCCTGGATCAGGCACACTTTAGTCTCTAGACTAATATCGTTGCTTCCTCAGTACTCTGGAGAGGCCCCTGACAGCAGATTTTCCCACTACAATTTGTCTTTTGATTTCCTGACTACTGCTGCCAAGAGTGTTGACTGTGGAGCCACGTAAGCTGTAACTGTTAACAATCTCAATCTCTTCTCCATTTGTAAGCCCAAAATTGTAAAATTGTAAGAGAACTGGAACAGAAAAAAAAATTGTTCATAAATGTCCTGCTAGAAATTTTTTCACTTAGAAAATAAGGGGTGGGGGTGGGGGGTGTGTTGCATAGCAACCAAATCTCTTGAACGGCAGAGTCATAACCAACACTGCCAAGCTCAAACATATGAGCAACTGTGCTGACTTGAATGTCTTCCACTGTTCACAGGTTTAATACTCCTGTCTCCTACATGAGGGCCAAAAGGTTCACTATAAATCTTCCATGTTATCTCATCCCAGGGCTTCAACCTACAATCTTTACTCATTGCACCACAATGCTTCATATTTTACCAAATTAGGTTTGTTCTAATTTTGTAATATCAACCATGACTGAACTGATTCAGTCCAGTTCAATGCTCTGTTGGGGGCCGGAGGAGTTCCAGAAAGAAGAACAAGAGTTCAGATTGAAATTAGCTTAGTGTGTATTAGAAACAGAGAAAATAATCAGTTCAAGAAAAATCAAATGAATCACAGGAGTGAGAGGTAAGATCAAGTGTCTAATGGAAAACTATGAGTGAATAAAAGAGAAACTCAGTTTCATCTGGATCAAGTCACAGCTTCAGTCATTATTAGGTGATTTCTCAGCATGTTACTCACTTTAAGGATTTTTTTTTCTTTACCAACCAAAAGAGTCATAATGTTTTATAACATAGTTGTTGTTATTGTGTGCCGTGGAGTTGGAACCAACTCACAGCTGGTTCTGCAGGTTTTTGGAGGCAGTAAACTACACAGAAGGAGATTGCTCATTCTTCTCCCACAGAGTAGCTGGTGGATTTGAACCACGTGCCTTTGGCATTGCAGTGTAGCTTCTTAAGACAGAGTATATAAAATATGTAACTTCTAGCTATTTAACATTAGTTCCTAGCCCCATTCTTTTCTGATTTTCTGCAGTGATAAAGAAAACCATTCCAACCGTGCAGTAAAAATACTAGTCTTTTCTGGCTTAAAGTGTGAGGAGGTCCTTTTTCACAGCTTCTGACTCTCAAAACTGGCCTTCAGTGTCCCCTACTCTCAGAGCCCTGGGGGACCAGAGGTCAATGTTGCTGAGCTAGATCAGGTCATGTGATGGTGCAAAGTGTTCCCCTGTGAGCCAGGAGACCTTCAAATTAATTTCCAGTGTAACCCTGGTATTTGTGAGCTAAGGTCTCTCGAGTTAAAAATAAAACAGCCGCTAACTCTGCAAGAGAAATGCTTCTTAAAATCAACAATTTCTTTGAATTGCAAGCTATTCAGCTCCAACCTTCCCTCTCTCCTGCCTCCTGAGGCTTGAGAGGGAGGCCAGGGAATAGGAACGTTCCTGGACTGCCCCACTTCCTGTCCAGGAGCTCCTGTCCAGAGCTCCCGTTGATGGCAGACCTTGGAAGTCATTTCTGATGCCTTCCTCCTTCCTGTGTCATTGCCCGACCATCTCTCCACCTCTCTCATATTCCAGAAGCCCCAGGAAGGTTTGGTTTTTTTCCAGAGCTCCTACTCTGTCCATTTGTGTGCATGTATCTCTCCCCTCAAAGATGAAAGCATCTCCTTTGCTCCATGGCTCCCTAAACACGTGTAACAGTTGAGTCAATTTCAATTCTTAGCTACTCGAGAGGACAGAGTAGAAGTGGCCCAGAGGCGTTCTGAGCCTGGGAGGTTAATGGAGGTAGAGAGATTCGAAGCATCAACCTTTCTGATAGCAGCTGGATGCTTGCCACCTGCACCGCTAGAGCTGCTTGCTCCATGAATAGCACTTCGTGATTCCATCTCTTCTCCCCATTCAGGAAAACTCCCACTCGTGGACCGTTCACCAACCTAACACACTTCCAGCTCTTTCTGCCTACATGTGTCTGGGTCACCTTGCGAAAAGGATGGAGGGAAAACAACTGCATTTCACTCACTCGCTGTTGCTATTAGTGAGTCCAAATAAGTGCTTTCTGGCTCTCTTTAAAAGAGAGACTTTTAGCTTTAAAAGGGACTGAATGGCAATTGCCCTGTGTATATAATCATGGTCTCCATTCTCAGTCTTGTGCAAGCCTTACACTTAAACTTTAATGTTGGTTTGATAAATAACAGAATTGTAGGCATATCTTGTACAAGTTAGGAATTCTGCATGAAATCTCTTCAAAACAGGTATAGTGGGTAGAATGGTAGCCCTAAAAGGATCTATTGTCATGCTAGTGCCCTGAATCTGTGAATCTGTCCTTATTTAAAAAAAAAATAGTCTTTGCAGGTCTAATCAAGTTAAAGACCTCAATCAAGATCAGGAGACTATTCCAAATTATTGAGGTGGGCCCAAATCCAATGGTCCTTATGAGAGTAAGGTGGGTGGAGATTACACACACACACACACACACACACACACACACACACACACACACAAGAGAAGAGGAGGCAAGGTAGTCAAGGAGGCAGATTAGGATGATGTGACTGCTCAGGAAAGTAGGTTATCATCAAGAAGTAGGAGGAGTGGCAGGGAGAAAAGTACAACAATGAATTAATGAAAATCCAAAGTCTCTGTCAATTTTCATTAAAATTAATAATAATAAAAAAAGTTAAAAGAAGTAGGAGAGGAAAAACATATACATATATACATATATACATATATACATATATATATACATATGCACATGCATATATATCCATATCTAGAAAGGTAGGTAGGCAGGCAGATAGACAGACAAATAGATATTCCCTTGGGTCCTCAAAAGGGGGAATCAACATCTTGGTTTCAGACTTCACGTCCAGAGCCAAGGGACAATACATTTCTCTTGTTTGACGTCAACCAGAACAAATAAATCTGTCTTAGAGGAAGTGCAACCAGAGCGCTCCTTAGAGGTAAGGATGTGAAACTCCACCTCATATACTTCGGTCATGCTGTCAAGAGGGGCCAGTCCTCAGAGAAAGACATCGTGTCTGGAAAAGTAGAGAGTCAAAAACAGAGAAGACCTTCAACATAGTGGACTAAGAGGGATTGCAGTCAGGGGCATGTAAGAGATGAGATTGTGAGGTGGCACAGAATAGGACAAGAGTTGGCTCTGCGGTTCATAAAATCACCATGAGTCATAGACAACTTGACAGCACCAGACAACATGTGATACTTTGTTACAGCAACCACAGGACACAAACGTACAGTGTTACGGAAGACCTCATGATTTCTACAGATGAAGGACTTTACACATGACTATTTCTGTGTCAGAGGAGATCTAAAGTTGGTTCTCAAAATTGCAGACTCTATATCAAAACACAATACAGTCCCTGAGTCAGACGATCTAAGAAGGTATCGGTGAGCTATGCATTTGTCAACGTTAGTCATCAGAAGATGGGAAGTCAGTTGTTCAGGAGACCTGGGGATTAACTCATTAAATGCTAAATAAAGTATTTTAACACTTTTCAGAGAGCTCTTTCCACAATGAGATGTAAATTTTCCTGCCAATGGAGATTTTGTGACATATAATTAAACATTTCTTAATGAGATTAGAAAAATGGAATAATTTTAAAGTGAATTATCAGTTATTGTACTATGCTAAGGATAGGGCTGTACAAGAACAGACTTTATATGGTATATGATGCCATTTCCCTCTCCCTAATATTACTGTCTTAGCTTAATGACCAGCATTAATTGATACTAATACCCTCAAGGATTACTGAACTATAAACCATTGAGTCTATTCCAACACACAGCAACCCCCTTTGCCAGAGCAGTGCTTCCCCATAAAGTCTCTTAAGATTGTAAACTTTACAGAAGCAAACTCGCATCTGTCTTCCACAGTGGCTTCAAATTTCTGTCCTTCAAGTTAGCAGCCAAGCTCTCCACCATTGTTGAGTGCAACGAAAATTTAAGCTTCAAATTATAACCCAAACTCTAATCTTACTTTTTTGTTTCTTTCTCCTTGTGAAAACAACAAGTGAAATATACATACATATTTTTAACACTTGCTGTTAGTTGGATACTATTTCCAAAACTGAACATTATAAAAAAAGAATTCCCAGAATAGAGAGCCAAACAGAGAAATAAACTCTGTATGTAGGCTACAGCAAAACAATAACACCAAGAAGAGCATGTGATTGGACGACAGTGAGAGGCTCTGCTTCTTGTCTCTCTGCCATGCTGTGTTCGTCACAAACAATGTGTGGAGTGGTCTTTGATTATAACTAAGAAACTTCCTCTTTTTATTGCCTTACATTCCCAGTGGACTGCAGTAAACACAAGCACTGACATGATAGATAGCCCATCTCTGCATTGGATGATGATGCCCGAGTATGTGTTAAGAAAGACATGTAAATCTAATATATTCCAAAGTAAGGGGCTCCCTAAACCCACCAAGAGAGCATATGTGAGTATAATTAATGATTAAGGAGGGAAAGAAAGCATTAACTCAGCAAAGTTAAGAGCTTCCCAAAGTAAACATAAAAGAAACAGCAGAAACGGAAATGCATAAAAAATGGCAACCTTATCACAAAACGTTATTGTTGTTGTTGTTGTTGTTGTTGTTGTTGTTGTGTGCCATTGATTTACCTGCAATTCATAGTGACCCTATGTACAATAGCTCTGAAGGCCTGTCCTGGTCTGAACTGGCCTCGCTGACTCTGACACCTCCCCCCCACTCCCTACCTTCCATTGCTCTAGTTACTGTATCAATCCATCTCATCCAGGGTCTTCCCCTCCTGCACTGTCCCTCCAGCCTTCCAAGCATGATATCTTTCTCCAAGGACCAGTCCCTCCTGGCCACATGCCCAAAGTATGTGAGACAGAGCTTCAAAATCTTAACCTCCAAGGAGAAATTTGGTTTCACCCTCTCCAAGACAGACATGTTTGTTTTCTTGATGGTCAGTCCGTGGTGTGTTCAAGACTCTTCTTCTCCAGCACCACAATTCAAAGGCATCCATTCTTCTGTCATCCTTGGTCAGTGTCCAACATAGTACCTATTTCAATAAAACAATTACATACATTAAACTTTTCCATTCAGATTCTCAAGGACTAGACTGTAAATGCTAGCCCCTGGTATGATTATGAAATGTATCACTTACCATGTATATGGATCATATTGGGTTTATAATCCGCACATTCTTGATGTTGAAAGAGTTTCTGAATCCTTTGAGTACTGAAATATATGGTTTTTATCTCTTTACTTCCATAGGTAAGGAAAGCTTCCCTTGAATAGCCCCATGGCTTTCCACTAAACTGCCCCCTCTCCACAAGGCAGCAAACTTGTGGGTGATTATTATAAATGGGAATTGCAAAGGGATCATTAGAAGCTCATTTGAGACCCAGCTCATCCACACTAGAAGAAGTATAATTTTATGGGATAAAGGAACATAAAAACAATTATAGTACACAATATGGGAAAATGGAACCTTTTCAATTTGATTTCTCATAAATCTGTAGGTCAGAGTAGTATTTTCCATAAGATTTCCAAGACTGTATAATTTTTTTTTTAGAAACAGACATCATTCTTCCTGGAGATTTCCATGTATCTTGGCCTTCTCCAGTGTCGAACGGTTCTGAGCACAGGCTCCTGAGTCCCCGACAACCCACTGTGTTCCAGACAGACCTTTCTTGGTTGTAATAAGTTCTGTCTCTCTGCTCACTCCTCTCCCCCTTTTGTAAAATCAAAAGTGTCAATAGGCACAGAGTGGGGAAAATTGCCTTTATATCATATCAGGGCTCAAATACATTACTGGGGGGTGCTGCCTCCTATCTTCAATCCTTACAACTATTTGTTTATCAGATCATGGAGAAACATTACATAATTTACACACTGCATCATTACATACATGTATTAAGTGTGGAGAAAGTGTGGACATGGTAACAGAAATGAAACTGGAAATAGAATCTAATTTTTTTACTTTCAATGATTTATTCATTGCAAACATCTCTTTTTTTTGCAGTTTTGTCTATACAGGGCTTTGCTGCTGCTGCTGTTGTTATTTTTATTGGTTTGTTTACGAAGTTCAGTATACATTGTGTTCCACACTATTCTTCATTCACACTGTGTTTCATGTAACTATTCTCACACATCATGTATCATAAGATCAATCACTACTGAACCTTTATTGAAGCTCATCATTACCCTGTCTTTTTGCTGGGGCTAATACCTTTTTAAAAAGACACATACAGTGACTTTACACATGGACCTCACCTGATGGGCTGCAAAGGAATCAGACTGACTACATCTGTGAAAAGACTTTTTAGAGAAGCTCAATATTTACAGTCAAAACTAGGCCAGGGGCAGACTGTGGGTCAGACCATTCAATTACTCATGTGCAAGTTCAAATTGAGGCCAAAGAAAAGGAAAATAAGTCCACAAGAACCAAAATAGGATCTTTAATCTAGTCCGTCTAAATTTCAAAATCATATTAAGAATAAGTTTGGAGCATTGAACACCAATCATCGGAGACAAGGTAAGTTGTGGGATGAGATCAAGGATATCATCCATGAAGAAAGCAAAGGTCGTTACAAAGATAGAACAGAAAGGAAAAATCGAAATGGATGCACATCCGTATGCACGTCTATAGTATATTCATGAAAGCACAGCTATTCTAAAAAGGAGGAGGAGAGTAGTGGAGGGAGACATGCATGGACTTATATTCTCACAGTCCCATTTCTGAGCTTAGAGGACATGGAACCAGAAAGCCAGGACTCTAGGGTGGAATTTATTGGAGAAGACTGAAGAACGCATGATCCTGAGCTCCTATCTGACGGTGGAAGCAAGGAACTAAATGACTCTAATAAAATTAGACAAATAGTGTCAAAGTTTCCAAACTGAAACTGCAAAACCATGGGAAGCTCTAGAAAGGTGGATGCAATAATTGCTTTATGATGCTTGGAATCTTTGCAGGCAAATCAAAGTTAAAATCTAGAGCTTAACTTTGACTAAAGCAAGTAGTAATTGATAACACGTAATATTAGTGAATACCCATGCTCATGCACCCATGCAAAAACCATTTCGTCTTCGACATGTATGTAAGTGAGCTTTCAGATGGCATGGCTTAGTGGTTGGATGATTTTAGCTGAATACTTTACACAGAAGAAACTCTGCTCAGAGACTATGATGGCATCACTCATGAGAAAAGAGAATGGTCCAAGGAAGAATGAGAGTAGCCAGGGTATATCCTTAGGCTGATTCCACAGATAATAGTTTTAAAACCACCAACCTGCTCCAGCACTTGTCGTTGTTGTTATGTGCCGTTGAGTCAATTGTGACTCACAGGGACCCTACGTACAACAGCCCTAAACACTGCTCTGTCCTGTGCCAATCTCGTGGTCTCCAACATACCCACCCTGATTACCCCAGTCACTGAATCAAACCACCTCATAAACAGCCTTCCCCTCCTGTGCCTGCCCTCCACCCTACCAAGCATGATGTCCTTCTCCAAAGACTGGTCCCTCCTTACAACATGTCCAAAGTATGTCAGACAACGAGTCAGAATCCTAGCCTCCAAGGAGCAGCCTTGTTTAACCCTCTCCAGGATGAACCTGTTTGTTTTCTTAGCAGTCCATGGTATACTCAAGACTCTTCTCCAGCACCACAGCTCAAAGGCATCAATTCTCCTTCTATCCTCCATAGTCATTTTCCAACTCTCTGATGTATAACAAGTGTTGGCAAAGACCATGGCCTGTGTCAGGTGCACCTTAGTCTCCAGAGTGACACCATTGCTTCTCAGTACTTTGGAGAAGTTCCTAACAGCAGACTTTCTCATCGCAATACTTACATATAACATATCAAAGAGAAAGATATGTAGAAAGAAAAAGAGGCACTCACTGGCTTGCCCAGGGTCACAGGAGTAGAAACCATAGAAGCCAGTGCCCCTGAATTCTAGGTAGTGCCTTCTCGGTCACACACGTCCCTTTAAAAAGGCATTTTCCTGTCTCTGTTCCTCTCCTCTCACACTGGAAGTACGTAAATGTATCTTATCCCTACTCATGCAACATTTAAATGACAGTTTTAAACGGAGCTTTATTTTGGGAAGAAAAATTACTATGGAAAACCTGACAATTCTTTGAGTCTCAAAACCTTCTTTGTGACAAATTTATCTTAGAAACTCCATAAAAGAACCATTAAATGGTTCTACAGACACAGTGTTGAAGGGGGGGGAAAGTGTGAACCTCTAAGGACCTTACCTTGCAATTTCAACCCATTCCAGAGCCCAAAACTGTCAAACTTAGTTACGAGGGAAATCTGCCATTTAACCTAAGAAATAAATTAACACCTTATATTCTATAAGAAGATAGCAAAGGGAGTAAAATAATATTTTCAGTGTGTGAGGGGGGAATGACTGACAGTCAAGAAAGTGAGACTCTTCGATATTATCATGAAGTGTGAGGGAAATGAGACAGAATGTGTTTGAAAATCAGGTCAGGCAAAGAAAAACAAATTAACACAGATGATATGGTGTTTAAGGTAAATATAGAACCTTATTAAAACATAATGATTTTAATACTGTCTATAAAGAAAAAAACAGCAGCTTATAACCTTAACCCTATTCCCAGATGTAAAAAGAGCAAGGGTCACTGTTGTAAAACAGGACTGGCATCGGGGTTTCGGGAAGACAGAGAAGGAGGGGAGGAA
>NW_006399774.1:9674776-9680764 GCF_000299155.1 Elephantulus edwardii
GCTCCCACACCTCTTTACCCGTGCCAACTCAATATTACTGCTTTACTGAGTCTAAAATCCAATGCAATGTCTCACAGATCAAACAGAATCATATGGGGAAAGACAAAAGATTCTAATTCAGGTTAATCGCAGAATACAATCAGGACAGCTTCCAAGATGTGTTCACTGGCATCCCAGCCTTGAGCCTCAGGCTTCAGGCCGTGTTAAAGAGCTCCCAGTCCTACCAAATACGGCTCCTCACCCACCCACACACTCACCCCCGAGGTCTCCAAGAAACTTGGGCAAAGGCTCTTAGCTCCAGTTCTACGGGAGGTAGGAGTCCCAAGGTGAGATCCACCTCGTGTTACATGTCTGGGCCTCGACTTCAGCCAGTGCTGCTGTTGCTGTTACCTGAGGAAGACTCTCCAGCCCCAACGGCCACCCACTGCATGCCTGCTGCTGCTTTGCTGACAGTACAGATCTCTGTTTCTGTTGCTGGATCTGCTTAGTCGAATGGAGAGACTATCAATACCTTTGTGGATAGGTTAACACACCTTATTCACATATTCCAACCCATACACATTGTCGTTGTTGTTGTGTGCCAGGGAGTGAAATCTGAATCATTGCAACCCTATTGTACAACAGTTCTGAACCCTGCTCTATCTGGAGCCAATTTCCTTGTCTTTGACACATCTATCCACCTTACCCCAGTTACTGAGTCAATCCATCTCATCCAGGGTCTTCCTTTTTTGTGCTTTCCCTCCACCCTTCCCAACATGATGTCTTTCTCCAAGGACAGGTCCCTCCTTGCAACATACCACATGTATGACAGATAGAGCTTCAAAATCCTGTTTCCAAGGAGCAACCTGGTTTCACCCTCTCCAGGGAAGGCTTGATTGTTCTTTTAGCAGGCCATGGTATGTTCAATACTCTACTCCAGCACCACAGTTCAAAGGCATCAATTATTCTTCTGTCATCTTTAGTCATTGCCCAGTTCTCTGATACATAGCAAGTAATTGTCAAGACCATGGCCTGGATCAGATGCATCTTAGTCTCGAAGCTGACATCATTGCTTGCTGTTCAGTACTCAGAAGACGTCCCTGACAGCAGATTTTCCCAGTGCAATTTGTCTTTTAATTTCCTGGCTGGTGGTACCAAGAGTGTTGATTGTGGTGCCAAGCAAACTAAAGCTGGGTCAATTGGCCCCGGGTGAGACTTTTGTTTTCTTGATGTCGAGCTTCAATCCATATTGAAAACTGCATTCTTCAACCTTCTGCAGCAAGCACTTCAGATCCTCCTCAGTTCTCACAACCAAGGTTGTGTCATCTGCATTACACAGGCTGTTGATGAGTTTTCCTCCAATCCTGATACCACAATCCTCTCCAGAGAGCCCAGCCTCCTGAATGACCTGTTCTGTATATAGTTTGAAAAGGTAAGGAAATAGGATGTATCCCTTTCCTGATTTTGAACCATGCAGTGTTTTCTTGCTCTGTTTGGATGACTACCTCCTGGCCCAAGCATAGGTTTTGCATAAGCACAATCAAGTATTCTTGGATTCCCATGCTTCTTAGAGTTATCCACAGTTTGTTGTAATACACACAGTCAAATGCCATGGCAGAGTCAAATTCAATGACTAGGAAAGTCATTTTGAACAATAAACCTGTAACACCACGCCAGTCAACAACAGTTGGTACACATTTATGTTAAGAGTACACATATGTACTGAAGCTGCCACATAAACTGAAGAAAACATTAGAAACTCGATGTGTCGGAATTAGTGAGAGTGGCTTGGGACAGCGCAGGGTTCAGAGCTGCTGTAAATAGGCTCACTATACGTCACAGGCAACTCAAAGGCACATAACAACCACAACAAATCAATACAATGCAGGGCTGGAAAGGAATGGAGGAATAGAACAAATAATACACATAAAATATTAAAGATAAATTCAAATATATAAATAATGATAAATATTCTAAATATATTAAACTTATCCAATAAAAATGCTTTCCAACTACTGATTCTTCTTCTCTGTTCCCAACTTTTGCATTCCAGTCACCCATTATTATCAATGCATCTTGATTGCATGTTCAATCTATCTCCGACTGCAAAAGTTGGTAGAAACCTTCCATTTCCTCTTCTTTGGCTCTCGTTGTTGGTGCATATATTTGAATGATGGTGATATTCACTGGACTTTCTTGTATGTGTATAGATATTATCCTGTCACTCACAAAATTATATTTCAAGACGCATCTAGAAATTACTTTTTTAACTATGAAAGCAATCCCATTTTTCCTCACCTTTTCATCTTCAGCATAGTAGATCATATCATCTGATTCAAAATGTCCCATGCCAGTCCATCTCATCTTGCCAATACCAAGTATGTCAATATATATGCGTTCCATTTCTTCCTTAACAATACCTAATTTTCTTACATTCATAGTTCTCACATTCCATGTTCCAGCCAGTAGTGTTTGCTTACAATTGTTCCTCCAACTTGGTACTTCCATACTTGAAAGCTCCACCTCTGTTGCCCTGTCTGCTAGTTTAAGTGTGTACATAGGGTTTTTGAAGGCCTGCTATTTCGGAAGTGGATGGCCAACCCTTCCTAGTCTGCCTTAATCTGAATGCTCAGATTTAGCTTATAATAAGATTTCTTTTAAATTGTCATCCATCATTTGCAAGAGATAGACCTAGAATAAATCTGCACAGAAGTATTTCTTCCTCATGATTATAGTGTTTATTAGAAAAATCAAAAACTATAACTCAGATTGGCAGCAGGATACACTCACTCATTCAAGACACCTTCAGAAATGTGCTGGCATGCACTGGAGCCTTCAGCTTGATGACTTTAGGAGAGTGTTACAAAGCTCTTAGCCATACTCATTGTGGTATCTCCTTCCCAGTCCTGAAACGAAGTGGCCGAAGGCTTGTAGCTCTGGTTCCATGTGGTAGCATTGCCAGAGTCTTCTCTGTCTCATGCCAGGTCTGGTTCTGCTGCAGCTGCTGCTTCTAAAGGTCCTGGTCTGAACAGCACAGGAAACTTTGACCTCAAAAGACTCACAATCTTTATGCTCTAGGTCTTCTCTGCTAGATTCTCAAATCCTGCCCATGAATCCACTCAGTTTAATGGCAAGACTAGCCAATCGCCTTGTGAGTAGACCAGCACACCCATTCACATGGCCCCACTCAGCCATACGGCAAAGTCAAGCTCAAAGACTAGGAAAACCATTTTTAACAATGAACCTTTGACATCATAGACCACTCACTGATTTTTCTTACCATGAACCTTTGTATTTGAAGAATTAACTTCCTCCTTAATTTCTCTTAACATTAACTACATTTGTGAAAGCGTGCAATTCAACTACTTCATGCCTTAAGAGGCCCATTTTATAAAACCAAGTGTTGAAGATACACCAAGCAAAAGAGAAATAAGGAAACTAAATAACCAGAGAAGGAAAGAGACTACAGGACTAATAGTTTCTTGAGCCACTGCCTGTTTCACCATGAGATCAGAAGCATTAGATTGTGACCAGCCTGTTTCACCATGAGATCAGAAGCACTAGATGGTGCCCAGATCCCACAACCGAATGCTCTGAAAGAAACACAAAACAGGAATTCTGATTTTAAAAGGCAGGGAAATGTGGAACACAGGTTCTTTAAAAACCAGTCTTACTTGTTGTGTGCCGTCGAGTCGCTTGCAACTCATAGCGACCCTATGTACAACAGCCCTAAACTCAGCTCTGTCCTGTGCCAATCGCACTGTCTCTAACACACCTACTCCCACCACCCCAGTCAAAGAATCGATCCATCTCATTGAGAGTCTTCCTCTCCTGCACTTTCCTTCTACCCTCCCAAGCATGACATCCCTCTCCAAGGACCAGTCGCTCCTTGCAACATGCCCAAAGTATGTCAGACGAAGCTTCAGAATCCTTGACTCCAAGGAGCATTCCAGCTTCACCCTCTCCAGGACAAACTTGTTTTTTCTCCTAGCAGTCCATGGTATATTCAACACTCTTCTCCAGTTTTAGAAGATCTATTAAATCTGGAGGCATTCTTAATACTACAATCCTGAGCTGCTCTTCACACTTTAAAACTATCCCTTAAAGTCACCTTTAAACTAAAACAACAGTTTAGAGCAAAGAGTAAAAGTTGTCATCCTTGAGTCCTGTGTTTCATTAGGGAAAAAACAACTCAAGCCTATATGAGAATAAAAGGGCAATAGCTATTTAAAAGTGTAAATAAGAAATTTGGGGGCAAGAATAATAAGTAAATGTAGGTAAAACAACAGAAAATGTCATCAAAATCATTACCAAGGTCATGAGCATTATGTTAAAAACTGTGGGACAGGAGCAGGTGTTACTGTGCATGTTTTCACCAAAAAGAAATTTTCATTTTAAAAAAAGGAATAAAAATAGAGACTTTCAAATACTTGACAGATCAAGCTGATGTAGCACTATGCACATCAAAAATATAAAGTCCAATGGGTGTCATTAAAATAGAGGCATTCAAGGGTAATAAAAGATATACTCCAATATGAAAATAGCAAACATAAAACATAAAATTATTATATTTAGCAATAGGAAGCTCTGGTGGCCAAGTGGTAGGAGATTTTCCTGCAACCTCAAAGGTTTACGGTTCAAATCCACCATGAGAGAAGGAAGGGAAATCTTCTGCACAATTTAATACCTGCCTCTGAAAACCCACTGGAGAGTCAGCTATGGGCTGGTTCTGATTCAGTGGCACACAACAACAGCAATAGCTTTTTTTTTTTGAAAGCAGAATTGGTGAAATTATATGGACAGAATGAGAAATTTAAAAATAATATAAATAAATTAATACAAGTTAGAATATAGAACTTTAGGACAACAAAATTATTCCTCTGGCCAAAATACAGAGAAGTTCATGTAAGACAAAGAAAAACCAACACTTTTTCATGAACATGGGATGTTTGTAAATATTGACATGATATTAGCATTTTAAAATACTTAAATCATGCAAATAATTTCTTCTAATTGTAATATAATTAAATTACAGATCAATGATGCAAAAGTGTGGGGGAGAAAATAGACATTATTTGTGTAACCTAAAATAAACTCTTAAATAAAGCCAGTTAATACATCACCACTGAATATCAAGAGATAACGATGATTACTATGGCTGTATAGAAGGTCTTGAGATCAGGGAATGCTGTGCCTCCCACTTCAGTTTTATTTTTCAGAAGAGCTTTGCTTATTCAAAGTATCTTTCCTTTTCAAATAAACCTGCCAATTGCTGCTTCTCTCTCTTTGAAAAATGAGTTTGGTATCCGTGTTGGGAATGCATTAAGCCTATAGATTGCTCTTGGTAGGACTGTCATTTTCACTGTCGTAAGTCTTCCTATTCACAGGAAATATTCATATATATATAGTTTATTGTAGTAATGTTTTGTAGTTTTTCTTATAAAGGTATTTTGTTTCTCCATTGTTATGTGCCCTCAAGTCACCTGCAACTCACAGCAGCACTATGTACAACAGCTCTGAACCTTGCTCTATCCTGAGTCAGTCTCACTGATTCCAGCATACCTAATCCCATTGTCCCCATTTAATGTCAATCCATCTGAGATCTTCCTCTCCTGCATTGTCTCTTCACCCTTCCAAACATTATGTCCTTCTCCAAGGATTGGTCCCTCTTGGCCATGTGCTCAAAATATGTGAGATGGAGCTTCAAACTCCTCACTTCCAAGGAGAAACTTGGTTTCATCATCCCCAAGAGAGACTTTTTTGTTCTTCTGGCTGTCCATGGTATGTTCAATTCTCCTCTAGCACCACAACTCAAAGGCATCAATTTTTCTGTCATACTTAGTCATTGTCCAACCCTCTGATGCACAGCATGTAATTGTGAAGACCATAGCCTGAATCAGACACACCTTAGTCTCTAGACTGATATCATTGCTCCTCAGCATTCTAGAGAGGTCCTGACAGCAGACATCCCCAATGCAATTCATCTTTTGATTTCTTTTTTAAATTTAT
>NW_006399774.1:9681188-9683668 GCF_000299155.1 Elephantulus edwardii
GCAGATCTCCCAGCAAAGTCCAAGTTTACAAAGATGGTGTTTCCCCACAGACCTCTGGGAACTGTAGTCAGTACCTGCAGTGGTAGCAGACAGGAAGGCTGCAGTGGTAGCAGACGGGAATGCTGTAGTGGTAGTGGACAGGAAGGCTGTAGTGGTAGCAGACAGGAAGGCTGAGTTGCAGATCTCCCAGCAAAGTCCAAGTTTACAAAGATCAAGTTAGACAATTTGACTATTATTACATCGACTTTGCCCAAATAAATCTCCAAAATTCAAGGTCCCTTGGTAGTACTCAGCTTCTCATCAAAAGGTTGGCAGCTCAAACTCAGTGTCTCAATAGAAAAAATAGGATCGGCAATCCAATTTTAAAGTTACCAACAAGAAAACTGTATGCAGAGTTCTATGATAGAGGAGGAAAGATCAAAACGGTCAGTAATTTCATCTTTGAATCAAAATCAACACCCTTTGTAACAGTAGTTAGGAGATCAGGAGATGTATTTTATTGGGCAAGTCTACTGTCAGGGACCTCTCCAAAATGCAATGTCAGTTTGAAGACTAAGGTGCACCTGATTCAGGCCATGGCCTTCTCAGTCACCTGCTATGCATCAGAGAGCTGGAAAATTAATAAGGCTGACAGAAAAAGAATTGATGTCTTTGAACTGTGATGTTGGAGAAAATTACTGAATATTCCATAGACTGTCAAAATAACAAACATATTTGTCTTTAAAAAATGTGCAGCCAGAGTGCTTCTTGGAGGCACAGATGGTGAAGCTTCATCTTTCATACTTCTGACGTGTAGCCAGATGAGGCTATTTCTTGGAAAGGGACATGAGGCTTGGAAAGATTAAGAGGCAGTGAAATAAGAGAAGACCCCCAACAAAATGTGTTTACAGAGTGACTTCAGCAATGGGCTCTAGTGAGTCAGTGATGACGTGGTTGGCATAGGCTATAATGGCACAGTTCAGATCTGTTATTCATAGGATCACTATGAATCATACTAGACTTGATGGCACCTAACAACAACAACAACAACTCTATAATACACAGGATCTTCTAATTCACAAATCAGCAGCAGAAACAAAAATCAAATAAATCTATGAGTCTAAATCATAAGTAAAAAGATGCTTGCATTTGTATTAAAATACCTAGGATGGTCAAGAGTATTTGAAGAACTGTGAAGTTGGTGGGCTTCCCTGTTAAGAGCTACTATAAAATGATAGTGGAGACATAGTGATATTTGTAGGAGATATACAAAGGACCTTGTTGAAAGGAAAAGACAATCTACATAGAGAAACATGCTAATGAAAAACTTGAACTATTGCAAGGCTAGAGGCACAGATCAAGAGAAATGGTGTTTGTTGTTGTTAGATGTCATCAATTTTATGAAAACCAGATCTGAACCCTGTCCTGTCCTGTACCATCTCCACACTTCCTGACACACTAGAGCCCATTGCGGCAGTTACCATGTCAATCCACCTGGTTGAGAGTCTTCCTCTCTTCGCCAACTCTCCACCCTTCCAAGCATCATGCCTCTCTCCAAGGAACAGCCAGCCTCTCCTAGCAACACACCCAAAACATGTGAGGAAAAGCCTCATCACCCTTGCCTCCCAAGAGCACTCTGGCTGCACTCTCTCCAAGACATATTTAGTTGTTCTTTTGGCTGTCCATAGCATGTTCAGTGCTCTTCTCCAACACCACAACACAAAGCCATCAATTCTTCTGTCACCTCTATTCATTGTCCAGCTCTCAAATGCATAGCAAGTGATCAGAAAGCACCACCTTAGTCCCCAAACTTAGATCATTACTCTTCAAAATTTGGAGAAGTCCCTAACTGCAGAATTTCCCAATGCATTATGTCTACTGATTTCCTGACTGCTGGTACCAAGAGTGTTAATTGTAGATCCATGTAAGTCGAAGTTGTTGACCATTTCAATCACTCCTCCATCCATCATGATATTATCTATCAGTTAAGTGGTAAGAATCTTTGTTTTCTTGACATTGAGATGCAATCCAAAGTGAAGGCTGCATTCCAGATCCTCTGCATCAAGTCTTCCTCAAGTCTTCCTCACTTTCAGCAAGTAAGGTTATGTCATCTGCATAATGTAGGTTATTGATGAGTCTCCCTCCAATCCTGATGTCACATTTCTCTTTATCATAGAGTCCAGCTTCTCAAATAATTTGCTCAGCACACAGATAAATAGATACAGAGAGAAAATACACCTTGATGCACTCTCTTCTTACTTTTAAAACATGCAGTGCTCCCCTGCTCTGCTCACCCAACAGCCTCCTGGTCCAGGTATAGATTTCTCATGAGCACAATCAAATGATCTGAGATTGCCATTTCTCCCAATGTCAGCCACAACTTGTTATGATCCACACAATAAATGTCTTTTCATAGTCAATAAAGCAGAAATAGACATTTGTCTGGTATTCTTTCCTTTCAGCCAGGATCCATCTGATATCAGCCTGTTCTTTTTAAAATA
>NW_006399774.1:9683768-9686890 GCF_000299155.1 Elephantulus edwardii
CATAATAATCATATCATCTTTTGATTTCTTGACTGCTGGTGAAATATTGTTGATTGTGGAGCCAAGCAAGCTATAACTGTTCACAACCTCAATCACTTCCCCATCCATCATGGTGCTGCCATTGGCCCAGTGGTGAGAATCTTTGTCTTCTTGATGTTGAGCTTCAATCCATATTGAAGACTATAGTTCTTGACCTTCTACAACAAATGCCTCAGGTCTACTTCTGTTTCAGTAGGCAAAGTTATGTCATCTGGATAATGCAGGTTGTTGATGAGTCTTCCTCCAATCCTGATGTCACATTCTTCCTCATAAAACCCAGCCTCCCAAATGAGCTGTTTCACATGTGGATATGGGACCAA
Organism: Elephantulus edwardii; assembly: GCF_000299155.1. Lineage (NCBI taxonomy): Eukaryota > Metazoa > Chordata > Mammalia > Macroscelidea > Macroscelididae > Elephantulus > Elephantulus edwardii. The sequence goes on from NW_006399774.1 coordinate 9,684,128, forward strand.
ACATGGAAGCCCTACTACTATATGGTATAAAAAGGCTAGCAAATACAGCCAGAAATGCACATCCAGGAAGAGATAACATTGATGAATGAGATCTCATAAAGATTTAGTCCCTGGGGGCATCAAAAACTTTTTCCAATAGGGTAAAGAGAAAGCCTGCTCCCTGGGAAACAACACGTGGTAATGGAGACTGAAAAGAGATTCTGAAAATTGCACTAGCATGTTGAGAAGCCAAAACAGAGGGAAAACATGCCCAAGTAAAAGAGCTGAACAGAAGATTTTTGGAGGGCAGCTTGAGACGCAAAGTAAAGTATTATAATGGAATGTGAAGAGAACTGGAATTGGAGAATAAAAAGGAAAGAACTCACTCTGTACTTCTCAAGCTGAGAGAACTGAAAAAAACAAATTTAAGCTTCGAGTCACAATCCTGAAAGATGCTATGGCCAATATATTGAGTGACCCAGTAAGCAGCAAAAGAAAATGGAGGGAGTACACAGAGTATCAGTACCAAAAAGAACTGACACTGAAAACTGTCACAAAGTACTTATGAGAAGGAGCCAGTAGCAGTGAAGGAGGAAGTGAAAGTTACATTGAAGGCATTAGCAAAAAAAATAAAGCCTCAGGAATCGGTGGGATTCCAAATGACTTGTTTTAATTAACAGATGCAGTCCTGGATGCGCTCACCAATCTATGTCAGAAAATTTGGAGGACAGCTGTCTGCCCAATGGATTGGAAGAGATCCATATTTGCCCCCATTCCCAAGAAAGGTGATCCAACAGAATGGGAAAACCATCAAACAATATCATTAATATCACATGCAAGCAAAATGCTGCTAAATAATGTTCAAAACCAACAGGAACAGTACATAGATAAGGAACTGCAGAAGTTCAAGCAGGATTTAGAAGAGGCCATCACACCAAGGATGTCATTGTTGATGTCATATGGATTCTGGTTGAAAGTGAAGAATACCAGAAGAATGTCTATTTATGCTTTATTGACTGTGAAAAGGCATTTGTGTGGATCATAACAAAGTATGACTAACATTGAGAAGAATGGGAGTCCCAGAGCACTTTATTGTGCTCATGTGAAAACTATACCTAGATCAGAAGACATGTACCAGCATTATATTCTCTCTCCATGCATATTTATCCCATATGCTGAGTAAATGATTCACTCATGAAGCTGGACCCTATGAAGAAGAGATCAGAGGAAGACTCATCAATAACATGCATTATGCAGATGACACACTCTTGCTTGCTTAAAATGAGGAGGACCTGAGTCACTTGCTGCAGAATATCAAGGAATATAGCCATTAATATGGATTGCATCTCAACATCAAGAAAGCAAAAATTATTTCCACTGAACCTATAGGCAATATCATGATATATGGAGAAAAGATTAAAACTGTCAACAATTTCATCTTACTTGGATCCACAATCAACACCCTTTGCACCAGCAGTCAGGAAATCAGCAGACATACTGCACTAGGAAAATCTATAGTCAATGACCTGTTCATATTATTGAGGATTAATGGTGTCCATTTGAGAACTAAGGTGCTTCTAATTCAGGCCATGGTCTTTCTGATGACTTTATATGTATCTGAGAGCTAGAAAATTAATAAGGATGACAGAGAAGAATTAATGCCTTTGAGCTGTGGTGTTGGAGAAGAGTACTGAACATCTTATGGCCAAAAGAACAAATAAATATGCCATGGAGAAAGTACAGCCAGAGTGTTCCTTGGAGGCAAAGATGATAAAGATTTACCTCAAATGCTTTGGGCATGTTCCTAGGAGGGGCTGTTCCATGGAGAGAGACATGATGACCCTTCACAATGGGGAGGGTCAGCAGAATAGAGGAAGACCCTCAACCAGGTGGACAGACCCAGTGACTACTGCAATGGGCTCTACTGTGTCAGGAGGTGTAAGGATGGCACAGGTTAGGACAGGGTTCAGCTGTTTTATTCATAGGATCACTATGGGTTCCACAAGAAAAAATAGTGATAACCCAATTACAAAATGGGCAAAAGATATAGAAAGACTCTTCACGAAGGAAGGCATTCAGATGAAGAACACTCAGAATCACTGGTAATAAGAGAAATGCAAATCAAAACCACAATGAGATACCATCTCATCCCAGTAGCAGTGGCAAAATTGAGCAGGGCAGAAAACAATGAATGTTCAAGGGGATGTAAAGAAGTGGGAATTCTCATACATATTGTTGGAATTGTAAAATGGTACAACCACTCTGGAGGCAGGCTGGCATTTTCTAAGGAAACTGAGCATAGATATTCCATATGACTCAGCTATTCCACTGATAGGAATATACTCTGAGGAAATTAGAACTGAGACGTAAACAGAAATCTGTACACTGATGTTCATTGTAGCATTAGTCATAATAGCAAGAAAATGGAAACAGCCAAAATGTCCATCAACAACCTGGATTAATAAATTATGGTACATTCACATGATGGGATATTATGCAGCACTGATTTTGAAAAATGTTGTATAACATGGGAGAGAATGGAGAACATTGCTGAGTGAATTTATTCAGTCTTATAAGGACAAATACTGTATAAGACTATTACTAGAAAAATAGGAATAGGATAACTAGTAAGATATGTACATAAATCTAAAAGAGGGGTGTGGAGGCTAAGGGTGAGGAAGAGTGGTAATCTTGAAGTCACAAAGTTATGTGGGCAGAGTGACGCATTGAAAGAATGTGTGAAACACAATATATATAAATTAAATACAATGTATATTAATTTTG
>NW_006399774.1:9687040-9690085 GCF_000299155.1 Elephantulus edwardii
CAACTAAAAAGGCCAAAAAAATTGGTTTAAAAAAAGAGTAAATTTAGAGAAAGTTAAGATGAAAATAAAACCAAAGAATAGAGAAATAAAGAAAAACCTTAAAAATTATAAAAGGTATTAATAAAATTTATATAGGATTATTTGGGGGGAAGCTAACAGGTTTTTAGCAAATCAGACAAAAAAATATAAGAGGAAAGATTAAAAAAGGATAGGTACAAAATGATGCAGCAATGGTAAATATCATAAAACAACAATATGACCTTTAGGTAATAACCTTGAAAGCTTAAAACAAATAAATATATTTCTGCAAAAAATATAAATTTCCATACTTGGCTTTAGAAAGAGCAAAAAGGATAAATAAAGCAATAATCACTGGAGACATTGAATTAATAATAGAAATGCCTCAAAAGAAAAGATATTAAAAAGTAGAATATTTTATAGTCAAGTTTTATCTCAAACTTTCAAGAAACAAAGAGGCAAAACTTTGTTATCCAAGTGAATCTTGAAAACAGAAAGAAAGGTCAATTTGCCTGACTAAATTTATGAAGTTTATAAAATCAGAAAACCAAGTGAGTAAGTATTATAAAGCAAAGCTATAGATTAACACCTTAGTAAACAGAGATGGGGATATTGTTAAAATAGGGCCATAAAGTTAATGGCAAAGTACACAAAAAGTTTCTCTGCTAACTTTAAGGTCACACCTCTCCTGAGGTTCGAATCCACCAGCAGGTCTGTGGGAGAAGAATGGGCAATTTTCTTCTGTGTGATTTAAAGTCTCAGAAATACAGTAGACAGTCAGCTATGAGCTGGTTGTGGTAAGATGACAAACAGTGAATAAGTGAGAGATAAAAATAGCTATTAATAAATGTAAACCTCATACTCAACTGGATTTAATTCGAAAAACTCAAAAATGGCTCAGTAGCAATATTATATTAACACTCCCATCATAAAAATGAGTATAAACCACATTAAAAGATTTTGAAAGAAAACCTATCATCTCAAATCAAAACAACCAAAAAAATAAACAAACAAACAAACAAACACAAAATTCAGCCCTTGTTGATAAACTTGCTTTTCAAGTCAGGACTAAATGAGTCTACTTTGTAGGTAAAGTTCCACACGAGGAAATACCTAGTAGACATTTTGGCTAAAAAAGATTGCACCTAATTTAAGCCTTGAGTTGCAATACTGAACGCTTCTATAAAGGTAGCATCAAAAAAAGACAGAAGAAATATACAAAGTCACTATAACAAGAAAGAATTGGTCAACATGAAAACATTTCAGGAAGTAGTGTATGATCAAGAACCTACAATAATGAAAGAAGATCAGACTGTACAGAAAGCATTGGCATAAAAATAAGGCCCCAGGTATTGATGACATTTCAGCTGACATACTTCAACAATTGCAGCCCTGTGTATGCTCAATGCCCTATGCCAAGAAATGTGGAAGACAATTACCTGGCCAACTGACTGAAAGAGATCCATATTTGTTCCCATTCTCAAGAAAGCTGCTCCAAAATAATATAGAAATTACCAAACAATATCATTAATATTCAATGCATGTAAAATCTTGCTGAAGAGTATTAAAAACCAGCTACAACAGTCCATTGGCAGGGAGCTGCCAGAAATTCAAGCTGGATTCAGAAGAGATGGTATTTAAAGGATACCATTGCTGATGTCAGATGGATGTAGACTGAAAGCAGAGAACATCAGTTGACTATATAAAAGTATTTCAAAGTGTAGATTATAACAAATTATGGATAACATTAAGAATAATGAGAATAAAAAAAAAAGAATAATGGGAATCCCAGAACACTTAATCATGCTCATGAGAAATCTAGACTTAGACCAGGAAGCTATTGTCTGAACAGAGTGTATAATAAAAAGTAGTTGTCTGGACAGAACACTGAATGCCTTAAAGTCAGCAGAGAGCATGGGGTTGGCATGCTTTCTCCATACTTACACAATCAATACCCAGCAGTCAAGGAATCAAAAGATGTATTATTGTGTTAGAAAAATCAGCTGTCAGGGACTTCTCCACAGTATTAAGAAAACAAGGATATTACTTTAACTGATCTTAACCATAGCCTTTTTCAACTACTTCTCATGCATCTGCAAGTTGGACAATGAATAAGGATGACAGAAGAATCAATGCCTTTGAATTATGGTGTTGGAGAAGAGCGCTGAATACCCCATGGATGGCCAAAAGATCAAAGAAATCTGTCTTGGAGGAAGGACAACCGGTGTGCTCCTTGAAGTCAAGGATGGTGAAACATCATCTCACATACGTTGGGCACATTGACAAGAGGGGTCAGTCTCTGGAAAAAGATATCATTCTTGAAAAGGTAGAGGGTCAGAGAAGGAAAGTAAGACCCTCAATAAGATAGGCTTCCACATGAATTTCAGCCCCGGCTCCAAGCCTGTTGGAGATGGATGGTGGTGGATACGACAGGGTCAGATCTACTGTTCGTAGGGTCTCTATGAGTGGTAGGTGATTTGATGGTGCCTAACATCAACTTAATGGGAAAACTTTAGGTTACTTTCATTAAAATTATAAGTGATTTTAAAAAGCAACTTTCACCACTTCTTTTTTTCCTCTCATTTTCTAATATTGTTGTTGTTGTTGTTGTTATGTGCCGTCGAGTCACTTGCAACTCATAGCGACCCTATGTACAATAGCCCTAAACCCTGCTCCTATCCTGTGCCAATCGCACTGTCTCCAACACACCATCCTGATTACCCCAGTCACTGAATCAATCCACCCCATAGAGGGTCTTCCCCTCCTGTGCTGTCCCTCCACCCCTCCACCCCTCCAAGCATGATGTCCTTCTCCAAGGACTGGTCCCTCCTTACATGTCCAAAGTATGTCAGACGGAGCCTCAGAATCCTTGCCTTCAAGAAGCCACCCTGTTTAACCCTTTCCAGAATGAATCTGTTTGTTATCCTAGCAGTCCAGCACCACAGCTCAAAGGCATCAATTCTCCTTCTATCCTCCTTGGTCATTGTCCAACTCTCTGATGCATAACAAGTGATTGCAAAGACCATG
>NW_006399774.1:9700949-9705235 GCF_000299155.1 Elephantulus edwardii
TTACAAAATTTGAATACACTGTTTTGCAGAACAGATTCTTACAATTTCCTTCACTTCTCCCCACACCATCAAATTGTATGCAATGGTGTTCTTGGGTCCACCAGTGAGAATCATTAAATGTATTGTAATGAATTATTATAATTTATTATAGTCTCATGCAATACATAAACTCAGTTTCCAATGGGCTAAAGATTGAAATATGAAAATAAAAACCCACTTTAGAAGAAAGTATGTTGTTGTTGTTTTTATGTTGTTATGTGCCATTGATTGTGCAAATCAATTATGAATCTGCACAACCAGGATAGGAAAACATGGATGAATGGGACTTTCTAAGATTTCTAAGATTTTCTAAGATTACTTGTATGCATCAAAACTTTTTTCAATAGGGTGAAAAGAAAACCTACATACTGGGAAAACATGTTTCTCAGAGAAGAGTCTTATAACAAAAGTTTACAGACTCCTACAAGAAAAAGTCTTATAACTCAACAACAAAATGGGCAAGAGACGTGGAAAGAATCTTCCCAGAGGAAGACATGTGGATGACTAAAAGACACATGAAGAAATGTTCCAAATAACTAACAATAAGAGAGATGCAAATCAAAACCACAATGAGATACCATCTCATCCCAATTGTGGTGGCAAAGTTTAGCAGGGCAGCAAGCAAGATATCTTGAAGAAGATGTGGAAAGGTGAAAAGTCTCATATATGGTAGTGGGATTGTAAAATAGTACAAACATGCTGAGAATAGGTTAGAATTTCCTGATAAAGCTTAACATAGAAATTCCATATGACCCTGATATTTTACTATTAGGAGTACACTCAAAGGAAAACAGAACAGAGACACAAGCAGAGATTTCTACACCAATGTTCACAGCAGCATTTTTCACAAGTACAAATAGATCTGGAGCATCCCAAATGTCTAAAAACAAACAAACGGACTGATTAATCCTGATACATTCATATAATGGAATATTATGTAACACTCAGGAGCAACTATTTTTAAAAATACCATATAACATGGGAGAGTGAGTAAACTAACCTGGATTTATAAGGACAATACTGCCTAAGAACATTATTGTAAAAACAGAAGGATAACTAGGAAGGTGTAATATGGATATCCAGAGAGGGGAAGGGAGGAACACGTAGGAGTTTGTGGGTGCGGAGGGGGGAAATCATGAGGATAGAGATTGGAGAGTGGAGGGAGGGGGTGAAGGAGTTAGGAAAGATCCAGTGGGGATCTGAACAGACAGGTTAATATTGGGCATAGCCAAACAGTGATTAATTCATAAGACACAATGTATGAGAATGATCATACGAAGCACAATGTGAATGAGGAGAAAGTATTAAAATATCTACACTGAGTAAAAGAATCTTTAAAATAAGGAATAAAAATGATAGGTCCACAAAAAAGCCCCTACTATGGCTCACTGAGACTCTTCAAAGAACAGCTTTGAACCTTGTCCACACCATCCTTATAATCTCTGATACGCGCCAGCCCACTGTAATAGTCACCATGCCAATCTATCACGTTAAGGGTTATTCTCGCTTACTAACTCCCACCTTTCCCAAAGTGATGACTTTTTCCAAGGATTTATCCCTTCTGTTTCACAGTCCTTGCCTCTAAGGAGTGCCCTAGTCACCCTTTCTCCAAAACAGAAGAAACTCTAGGAATAGACACATAATATGTGGATCTGGGGTAGATAAGAAATTTTTACGTAAGGCAAAATACATAAAACTGAAGAAGTTTTTATTAAAATGAAACATCTGTTCAGCAAACACATTTAAAGTTAAATGACAAGCTACACACTGAGAGAAGATATTTGCAAAGTATAATTGGAAAATGATTAAAAACTGAAAAATTTAAAAAAGCTAGAAATGAATAAAGAAAAGACAATTTAATCAGGAAAGGGAGCGTGAAGCATGAGCAAAGGATATAAATAGGTAACTCAGAAAAGAAGAGACCCCAAAAACCATCAATATGTATGATTATACCAACATCACTAACAATCTGGAAATGCAAAATAAAACAATAATAACATATTGCTCCACATATACAAAAGATTATCAAACACTTTATAGTCTAGCAAAGCAAATAGTAAGATCTGGGGTTGGGGAGTAGGAACTCTCTAACTCCTTATTAACCTTTTGAGAGAAATTTGAAGAGATCTTCTCCTATGACTCAGCAATTCCACCCTGTAGCTCTCTAACTTTTGACTTAAAGACTCCTTTACATTCAGAAATATTATTGAAGAGCCCAAAGAGCTTTTTTCTTAATGTAGATTATGTTTATAAATAATATTAGAAAAGAATACAAACATCTCAGTTAATTATTGATTTTAAATAATAATCAGACACTTCATACATGTTAACATAAAAAAATCATTTTTAGAAATATAGCTTTATTTTTCTAAAACAAAAAGTTTAGTGACATTTTTGCAGATAATGCTTGGTTTAATGGAACTTATCTGGCCTACTTGAATGTAACTGAATTCTCATGTCCACTTCTGTATTAAGTCTTCTGAAATATGTCGCTTTGCTTGTCATATATGAAAAAATTTAGCCTGCATTTGGACTAAAATCTGTTATCATTGAGTGATTTTGTTACATAATGCCTTGGTCATTTGCAAATTACTCATTCACTGAATTATACAGAGTTTCCAAATACACACTTCAAAAATCCTGATCTTTGTTTATGTCATCACTGATATCAACAGGAAACTTCTTTCCTCATGAGGAACTTACCAGAGTTATAGTAGCAGATTTTCCCAAAATGCTAAATTTCACTCTTATCATTGGAAATGAATATTGAGAGTTCTTTTCCTTGACATGCCTTGCTGATATTGTTACATACCATTGAGTTGGAAATAATGCATAGCCAACCGTCCAGTGCTTTTAAGAGGCAGTAAATCACACACTAAGAGATTCCCATCTTTCTCCCACTTAACATGGCAGGTTCGATCTATTCATTGTGAGAAAATGTTTGGTTATCTAAATAACTATAGTTTAACACCATAAAATGGTGTTCTAGATGAATGTCAGAAAACTGAAATTCTTATCACTGGACCGATACGCAATATCATGATAGATGGAGAGGAGATTGAAACTGTCAACAGCTTCATCTTGCCTAGATCAACAACTAAGACCTTTGATACCAGCAGTCAGAAAATAAGAAGATGGGGGAAACCTGCAGTTAGGGACCCCTCCAAACTATTGAGGAGTAATGATTTCTGTTTGAGGGCTAAGGAGCGTCAGATTCAGACCATTGTCTTTCCATTTATTTGTTATGCAACTGAAAACCAAATAATGGATAAGAATGGCAGAAAAAAGAATTGACATCTTTGAACTATGGAGTTGGAGAAGAGCACTGAATATCCCATGGAAGGCCAAAAGAACAGATAGATCTTGAAGAGGGTGCAGCTTGAGTTCTTTTTGGAGGCAAGAATGATGAAGTTTCGTCTCACATACTTTGGGTATGTTGCTAGAAGGTTCTATTCCTTGGAGAAGGACAGATACTGGAAAGAGTGGAGGGTCCGCAAATGAGATTAAGACCAGGTGGATTGACACAATGACCGCTGCAATGGGCTCTTGTGTGTCAGGAAGTGTGAGGATGGCACAGAATAGGGCAGAGTTCATATCTTCTGGTCATAAGGTCATTATAAGTCATATTTTACTTGATGGCATCTAACAACAAGAACAAATAGTATGAAGAAATGCTCAAAATCATTGGCAATATGAGTGCTGCAAATCAAAATCACAATAAGATATAATCTTACCCAAGAAGCAGTGGACTGGACACAAGAGCCTACTATCTGGTCCTAAAAGCTTTCTGAGGTCCTAACTCTTCTCACTATTTCTTAGTTGTTGGAATTGACGGAAAACCTCATAAGCAGTTTCTTAGTTCACCTCTGCCTTGCATGCGGACTTCCGAGTTGTAAAACAACCCAGTAGTAGATGGAATTTGTTCCAGGACTTAAGAACCATAAATGACATAGTTGAACCTCTACATCTTGTGATCCCTAAACTTTATACTATAATAGACAAAGTGCTAGTCAATAGGCCTTTTATTGTAAGAACTACCTTCTCTCTGTAACTTGATCGGTGCCACTATTAGAGCCTCTACATGGAATATTATAGCTTTTCAATTTTTGACTCATGTACTTTTAACTTGTTAGTTGAATTTGTGTTTTCTAGGCTGCAACACTTCCAAGTTACATCTTCAAGGATATGAACATACACGGCTAAGCACAAATGATAACAGTGCTTCTAAATTCCAAAATCAGTCTCCA
>NW_006399774.1:9705335-9706578 GCF_000299155.1 Elephantulus edwardii
CAGCACCACAGCTCAAAGGCATCAATTCTCCTTCTATCCTCCTTGGTCATTGTCCAACTCTCTGATGCATAACAAGTGATTGCAAAGACCATGACCTGTATCAGACACACCTTAGTCTCCAGAGAGACATCATTGCTCTTCAGCACTTCAGTATTAATAATGAATTTCTAATATTATTTTGTAGTTGTAGTGAATCTTTACAGAACAAATTCTATTCAGCAATTTACATATATTTATTTCATGATACTGATTGTTATCACCTTATTCTGAGAGTAGTCCCTCACCTTCTTTTCTGGGTCTAACATTCCCTTCCTCCCTCCTGACTGTCCTTGCCTTCTGAGCTTTGCTTTTAAGCAAATGCTGTTCGTTTGGCCTCAGATGGGTTACTACTCTGAGGAGTACACCCCTCATGGGTATCTGCCTGTCTACGGTCTGGCTGAACGATGACACCCACAGGTGACTCAGTGGGTGGCTTGAAGGGTGTCTAAGGCACAGTCTCAGAGGCTCCACCAGTTTGTATCAGACCAGTAAGGATTCTCATGTTTATGATTTTGAGTTTTGTCCACGTTAATTTTTTTTCTCTAGGTTAGGGCCGTCGACTGTGAACATAGTCAGACAGATAAGTAGGGGCAGCCAGGCCTTACTGTTGTCACCATCTCTATCCAGCACTATGCTCAGGGTCTTAGAGATTTCAGCAAGGCAAAATTGCATAAACATTGAAAAGGAGAAGTAAGCAAAGCAATCTTTATTTGCATAGGAAATAATTATCCACCTAGGAACTCTAAAACAATCTACAGATAAAGTATTAAAATGATATGGATTTTGGAAAAGTTGCTGGACATAAAAATCAGCATATAAAAGCTATTCTATTTTACACTAGAAATACCCAATTTGAAAGGTAATGGGGAAATCATTCTATTCAAAATATCAGCGTGACCTTAACGCACAGTAAAAGGAGATGCAAGACCCTTGTGTAGAAATTACAAACAGGCTTGTAAAAGGATCTGAAGGACTGTAAAAGGTTTACAATAGTAATAGGTTCAAGTATATTTAAGTGCTATCTGTTTGGGTCTGACTAGCAATGACCCTCGCTACAACAGAATGAAACGGTTCCTCGTTCCTGAATCATCTTTAAAGAAAGCGTCTGTCAGTTTGTTATACTGTGGTGACTAATGTGTTGCTGTAGTAGTGGAAGTTAGACAATTTTTTTTTATTGGTGAAATCTTTATTCTTTTTTTTATTT
>NW_006399774.1:9706823-9707690 GCF_000299155.1 Elephantulus edwardii
CAACATTTCTAAAAATTCATAGTTTCCAGAGGTATGTTATTTAGGAAGTGGATGTCACATATATATTTTATATGAGATATGGATATAAATCTAAATATAGAACTTTATTCCTATATGATATATCCATATATTCCTAGCAGTGAAACAGATCCAGCTATTCCATTACTAGGAATATACCCAAGGAAATTAGAACTGAGACACAAACAGAGATGTGTACATCAAAGTTCAAAGCATCATTATTCACAATTACAAGAACAAAGGAAAGAGCCCAAATGTCCAACCACAATCAAATGGATTGAGAAACTGTGGTACATTCTACAATGAAGTACTGTGCAACATTCAGGAGCAATGATTTTGCAAAATACTACAGAACTTGGGAGAGACTGGAGAGTGTTATGCTGAGTGAACTAACTCAATCTCTTAAGGACAAATATTGCATAAGACCATCATTATAAAAACGAAGGACAACTAGTAAAATGTGTATGGGGTCCAAAGGGAGAAGAGGAGAGAGCAGAGAGGTGAGGGTGGGTAGAGAGGAAATCACTGGGTCACATAATTTGATGGGGAGAGGGGGAAAGTAAAGGAAATGAGAAAAATCTGAAAGGGACCTGAAAAGATTGAGTAATGGCGAGTATAATTCAATGGGAATTCATTTTATAAAACACAATGTATGAGAATAATTGTATGAAACACAATGTGAATGGAGGAAAACATGAAACACAATCTATATTAATTTTGTATGCAAACCAATACAAAATAAAAATGTTTTAAAATACTATTCTGTGAAAAACAGCTAGTTTAGCTTGTAACTTAAGAATAATTGTAATATTTATCCTTATTGTTTTATTCACACTCATATTTTATTCA
>NW_006399774.1:9709166-9715351 GCF_000299155.1 Elephantulus edwardii
TTGTACATAGGGTCTCTACGAGTCACAAGCAACTCGAGGGCACATAACAACAAGATGTCTTTTATTGTTATTTATACCAAAGACCGTATAACATGAATGCTTTCTTCCCCTCACTAAGGAATGGTTATTATTGTTGCAGTTCATTCAAATCCTATGAAGGAATGGAAGTGAAGAATAAAACGGCCATTCAAACAGCTTTCCACACTATAGCAACTTCTGTTAAGGCCTTATCAATTCAACCAATCATCAGTTTTCCTCATCAGTATAAAAATCAATATAGTGAAAAGGGCAGATAAGGTTTCATTGTGATTATAAAAGTTGTTTCAACCTTAAAGATGCTGAAAATTGTACCTCCGGCTCTAGGATGTCCATGGACCACTCCGTAAGAAATATGTCTCTAGACAAATTATAGGGCAAATAAACAGCAGGAATAATCCACTCAGTACTATTAGTGATAACAGAAAACCAAAAGCATCACAAATGTTTGTCAACAGAATGGATGAATAACAAGGCACAATCACTCCCTGGCGCACTGGATGGCTGTTCATTCTGCATAAACAAGAACTTCATGTGTCAACATGAATAATTCTCAAAAACATCATTTTGAGCAAAAAACAGTTTGCAGAAGTATAGATACAGTACTCTGCTGCTTATAAGAAAGTTTAAAACTTTGGAAAGTGACATTAAAATACACTATTGATAAAATATATAATGTCATCTATATTATCATACTATTATTCTATAGGTATAAGAATAAGTCAGGATGAGTAGGGGGAAATCATAGGGTCACACAATTTGGTGAGTGGAGGGAGGGTGTAAATGAAATGGGAAAGATTTGGCAGCGATCTGGAAAGATGGGATAATGGTGAGCATAGTTCAATGGTGATAAATTTTATAAAGTAAAATTAATGAGAATAATTGTACGAAAGACAATGTGAATGAAGGACAGTGTGAAACACAGTGAAGAAGAATATTGTATGCAAACCAACATTAAACAAAAATTATTTAAATAAAAGATAATGAGTACAGGAATGACACATGATACCTAACCCCAGATGATAATTTAGAGAAAGAAAGAAGTGAGATCAAAGAGGAGCTCATAAGGGGACTCAGTATGTCTTAATATTTTATATTATCGAAAAGTGTATGGAGCAAATATGGCATCATGTTAAGACTTAATAAGACACGTGACAGGCATAACTGTGTTCTTTACATCAACTCTTATTCTTAAGTATGAGCACAAACAAGTGTTCTGAGATTTCTATTCTTTTTTATGTTAGCCATACTTAATGAATCACAGAGTCAAATGTCTCTGCCTTGTCAATAAACACAAATAGACATTGTTCTGGTGTTCTCTGCTTTCAGCCAAGACCTACAACATCAGCAATGGTATCTGTGGTGCGATGACCTTTTCTAAACCTATCTTGAACTTCTGACAGTTCTCTGTCAATGTCCTGTTCTACCCATTTATGGATAAACTTCAGTAAGATTTATCTTGCATGTGATAATAAGACTGCTTGCTAACTTCCATATTCTGCCTTCTAAACTTCCTGCCACAGACTGGTGAGCACATCCAGGGCTGAATCTGTTAGGTGAAACACGTCAGTTAATTATTTATCAATTCCTGGGTCCTTCTTTTTCACCAATGCCTTCAGTGTACCTTGAACTTGTTTCCAAGCAGCCAGGTAATTAAAAGACAGATTGCATTGGAAAAGTTGGCTGTCAGAGACCTCTCCAAGGTACTGAGAAGCAACAATGTCAGTCTGGAGACTAAGGTGCACCTGATACAGGCCATGGTCTTTGCCATTACTTGCTATGCTTCAGAGAGCTGGACAATAACTAGGGATGATAGAGGGAGAGTTGATGCCTTTGAGCTTTGGTGCTGGGGAAGAGTACTGAATATTCCATGGACTGCTAGGCAACCAAACAAGTTCATCCTGGAAAGGGAGAAGCCAGACTGCTCCTTGAAGGCAAGGATTCTGAAGCTTCATCTGACACACATTGCACAAGTTACAAGGAGGGACCAGTCCTTGGAGAGGGACATCATGCTTGGGAGGGTGGAGGGCCAGCGCAGGAGAGGAAGACCCTCAATAAAATGGATTGATTCCGGCACTGGAGTAATGGGGATAGGCATGTCGGAGACAATGAGATTGGCAAGGGATAGGACATGGCTTAAGGCTGTTGTACGTAGGGTCGCTGAGTCACAAGCAACTCAATGGCACATAACAGTAGCAGCAACAATAGTGACTCTGTATTCCTTTCATCTTCTTTGGATGTTTCCTGAATAAGTCAAGATTTTACCCATCTCTCAAAATTGCAACTTGGGGCTTGAATTGGTTTTTCAATTCTTTCCAATTGAGAAATGCCAAGTGATTTTTTTCTCTTTTTACTCTCCAGTTCTTTGCACATTCCATGATACTTTGCTTTACCTTCTCAAGCTGAACTTTAAAATATTCTGTCCACCTTTTTTTATTATTACTATTTCAGAGCTGGACAATGAATAAGGATGATAGAAGAAGAATTTATACCTTTGAGTTGTCGTGTTGGAGAAGAGTATCAAATTTCCCTATGCATTAGCAAAAGAACATACAAATATGTCATGGAGAAAGTACAATCTTTGGAGGCAAGGCTAGCAAAGCTTTATCTCTCGTATTCTGGGCATATTGTTAGGAGGGGCCCCTCCTTGGAAAGTGAGATCATGCTTGGGAAAGTGGAAGGTCAGCAAAAGAGAAGACCTTCAATGAGATGAACTGGCATAGTGACTGCATCAATGGACTCAAGTATGTCAGAAATGATGAGGATAGCACAGGATAGGACAGAGGTCGGATCTGTTGTTCATAAGATCGCTAGGAGTCATACTCAACTCCACAGCATCTAACAATAATAACATTCTTATATATGTGTTTTTGGAAGCAGGATTGACATTCACTTCTTTTTTTTTTTTTTGGCATTCACTTCTTAAACAACATGGCTCTAGAAACTCTATGAACTTTGATAAATGTTGATAGCTATAGAGGGGCTTCAGGCCTTTTGTTCATAGGGTCACAATGAGTCATGCTCAACACGAAGGCAATCAACAACAACATATATATGTTTGAAATTTTTCAAAATTTTAAAAACCATTTTTAAAATGAAATAAATTCTAGGTCTATAATTTGCTTTAAAATATAATACTCCAAGGTACTCAAGAGCAACGGTGTCTCTGTGGAGACTAAGGTGCGCCTGATACAGGCCATGGTTTTTGCAATCACTTGTTATGCATCAGAGAGTTGGACAATGACTAGGGAGGATAGAAGGAGAATTGACGCCTTTGAGCTGTGGTGCTGGAGAAGAGTACTGAATGTACCATGGACTGCTTAGAAAACAAATAGATTCATCCTAGAGAGGGTTAAACTGGGCTACTCCTTGGAGGCAAGGATTCTGGGGCTTCGCCTGACATACTTTGGACATGTTGTAAGGAGAGACAGGTCTTTAGAGAGGGACATTATGCTGGGCAGAGTGGAGGGACAGCACAGGAGGGGAAGACCCTCTATGAAGTGGATTGATTCAGTGACTGGGGTAATCAGGATGGATGTGTCAGAGGCAGTGAAATTGGCACAGGATAGAGCAGGGTTTAGGGCTGTTGTACATAGGGTCGCTATGAGTCGCAAGCGACTCAACGGCACATAATAACAACAACAACAACATCATATTTAAGTGTTCAGCTGCTAACTTAAAGGCTAGTTGTTCAAACCTATCCAATGGCTCAGTGGGAAGCAGGCCTGGTTATCTGATCCCATAAGGATCACAGCTTAGGAAACACTAGAGGAAGTGCTGCTCTATTATAAGAGGTCACTTGTTGATGATTGCCTTTGAGTGGAGCATGACTCATAGCGACCCTATGAACAAAAGGCCTAAACCTTTCTGTAACTATTGACATTTACCAAAGTGTTTCTGGAGGCATGTTGTTTAGGAAGTGGATGCCAGTCCATCAACTCAGCATGTTGCCTCTACAACATTTTTCTCATAGAAAGCTTTCATATTTTAAAATCATCATTAATGAACATAAACTTTCATTTAATTGATGTTCCTTAAATTTGGACATGGAAAATAACTAAATTTTTTTTAAAAAAAGTAGTCATATTGACAATTATCTTTAGAGGTGGAAAACAAATTTTTCTTCACAGTACCAAAAAACATTACAAAAGACATATTTTAGAAAAATTACCAAATTTTACACTGCTCCCTTGTTAATTCCAGTCTGTAGACTCCTGGACTGCTTGTGGAATTTGCTATGATTAACACATGGTTATTATTTCAAAATGGAAGCAGCCTCTTTGGAGTTGGAGGATGGGGATGGGGGGAAGTGTCAGACGTTGAGAACCTGAAAACATAATATGACACCGTCATATGAACATGGCACCCTGCACACAAGCACAAAGATATTAATAGGAATTAATCTCCTTTGAAGTTGAGATTTTCATTTAATAAATATTTATCTTAAGCATGAAACCCAAAGTGTTTTCTAATTGAGAAGCTTTTGCATGTATTGACTTATCAAGCTTATTTCTACATTTTTTTAGTATTTTTAAGAGATGGTATTATTGTCTTCAAATACTATTAATAATTCTAATTAAAACTTGATTAGTCACAGAAAAACATAAGCAACCTTTTTAATTCTCTTCCTTTTATATCTATCTCCCATTTTGTTATTTTTAGGACAGTTCTCAGAATAGACAGAAAAGGAAATAAAGCGTGATCGTAGGAACTTTATTTAACAGGTTTATTTTGTTGCATGCTAATGAGTCTGAACCAACCCATAGCTAATTCTCCAGTGGGTTTTCGGAGGCTGTAAATCACACTTGGTCAAACTTTTCCCATGGGGCAGCTGGTGGCTTCAAACAGTGTGTCTTACCACTAGCTTCTTACCACTAGGCCACATAAGTAAAAATTATAAACTATTAGATTATTAGAAATTATTAGATTATAAACTATTGATAATGTTAAGGTAATATGTAGATTTTATATCTTCTTTCCTGTTTAGATCCATTTTAGCAATTACCTTATCATTAATTAAGGTTGAATATTTCATCATATTTACAAATGCTCCAGATAGTATTTATTCCCCATGAACACCTTCCATCAAAGGTGGACTACCGAAGATGTGGATCAGCTCCTGATGAGGTCTATAATCAGGTCCACACTAGATCTTCCCTGAGACAGTAATTTATATTTCTTCCCTTTACTTAAGTTTTATTGTCCTCCTTACTTTTATGATCCACAGCAACTCAGGATGTGGAGGGTGAATCATATTAAAAGGTAATATCTCAGTTGATACAATGAGAAAACGTATATTAAACAATTATAAGAGTAGCAGGGTAGCAAAGGTTACTCTAAGACGGGTCTGTAGTGGAGAAAATGAAACCAGGTTGCCCCTTGGAAGAAAGAATTTTGAAACTCTGTCTCACATACTTTGGCCCATGTTGTTAGGAAGAAACTGTCTTTCCAGAAGGACATCATGCTTAGAAGGGTAGAAGGTCAGTCCAAGAGAGGATGACCCTGAATGACATGGATTGAAACAGTGACTATGGCAAATGGGTCAGGTGTGTCTGAAATGGTGAAGTTGGCTCAGGATAGGACATGCTTCAGAGCTGTGCTTCACAGGGTCACTGAGTCGTGGAGGACTCTCTGGCCCCTAACCACAAGCTAAGACTAAAGATAAATAAACTTAGCTCACAAAAAAGCGGACATTGGACCAGATGCATCCTTGTAGTTAATTATTGAATCAACCTGTTAAAACAAAACCAAGAGAGGAGACAACTGTTTAAAAGGGATATGTGATTAGGTATTACTGTCATGAGAGGAGTCCAGAACAAAGGCTGCACAGTGGAGTGGACTTGGGATGGAGGGATTGTATACCAATGAAAGAATTTTTCTTTTACTCTTCAAAGAATAGAGGGAAGGGGGGTGGGCAGGCAGGCAGGGAGATAAGTGCAACAATGAATGAATGGAAATCCAAAGTCTCTGTAAGCTTTCATTAAAATTAATAAAAATATTTTTAAAAATTACAATCTACCTTTATAATCAAGCTTGTATCTTAAGCTTTCTTGGCTTCTGTGATTCCAAGGGACTTGGCAGATGAGAAGGGTTATCTTGGCTGAGGGTGGAGCTGGGAAGTAAGTGGGTCAAGGCTCTGGGCTAAGGGT
>NW_006399774.1:9719546-9720648 GCF_000299155.1 Elephantulus edwardii
TAATAAAATATAATTATAGAAAAAAAAAGAAATACAGTGCCAGGAATTGATGTGTTTCAATTAATAAATGCAGACCTGAACATGCTCACCACCCTGTGTCAGGAAATTTAGAGGACAGCTACCTGGCCAACTGAATGTAAGAGATGTATTTTATGCCCATTTCTAAGAAAAGTGATCCAAGAGAATGTAGAAATTATTAAACAATAGCATTAATATCACATGCAAGCAAAATACTCCTGAAAATCATTCTACAATGACCAACACAGTACATTGACAGGGAACTACCAGAAGTTCCTAGATGAGTCTGTGGTAACAGAAATATCATTGCTAATGTCAGATAGATTCTGGCTGAAAGCAAAGAATATCAAAAGAATGTGTATCTATTCTTTATGGATTATGCAAAGGCATTTGATTGTGTGGATCATAACAAATTGTGACTAATATTGAGAAAAATGAGAATCCCAGATCTCTCATTGTCCTCATGTAAAACCTCTACCTAGATCAAGAGGCTGTATGGTAAACAAAGCAAGGGAACAGTATATGTTTTAAAAGTAAGAAAAGGTGTATATCAGGGTCGTATCCTTTCTTCATATCTGTTCAATTTGTACATTGAGCAAATTATTTGAGAAGTTGGACTTTATGAAAATGAATGTGGCATCAGGTTCATCAGGATCAGGGGAGACTCATCAATAACCTGCATTATGCAGATGACACAACCTTGCTTGCTAAAAGTGGGGAAGACTTGAAACAGTTGATCCAGAAGATCAAAGAATACAGCCTTCAATATAGATTGCATCTCAATGCCAAGAAAATAAAAATTTCAAAAACGATTGAAACTGTCAACTGATTTCCTCTTACTTGGATCTATAATCAATACACTTGGTACCAATAGTCAGAAGATAAGGAGGTGCACCTGATTCAGGTCCCAAGTGGTCTTTTCAACCAATTGTTAATCATGTTGTGGGCAATGAATAGGATGACAGAAGAAAAACAGAAGCCTTTGACCTATGGTGCTGGAGAAGAGGGCAGAAGATTCCATGGGCTACCACACAAAGAGATGTCTGGGAGAAGGATCAGACAGAGTGCTCGTTGGAGGCAAGAT
>NW_006399774.1:9721258-9722789 GCF_000299155.1 Elephantulus edwardii
GAGGCAAGGATTCTGAGGCTCTGTCTAACATACTTTGGACATGTTGTGAGGAGAGACCAGTCCTTGGAGAGGGACATCATGCTTGGGAGGGTGAAGGGACGGCACAGGAGAGGAAGGCCCTCTATGAGGTGGATTGATTCGGTGGCTGGAATAATTGGGATGGGAGTGTCAGAGACAGTGCGAGTGGCACAGGACAGAGCGGAGTTTAAGGCTGTTGTACATAGGGTCACTATGAGTCGCAAGCAACTCGACGGCACATAACAACAACAACAACAACAACAACAACAACAGTCCTTGGAAAAGGATATCATGCTTGGAAAGTTGGAAGGCCAGTGAAAGAGAAGACCTTCAACCAAAAAGATTCATACAGTTACTGAAGCAATAGGCTTGAGTATGTCAGAGACTGTAAAGATAGTACAGGCTGGGAAAGAGTCAGATCTGTTCATACGGTCACAAAGAGCCGTACTTGGCTCAATAGCACCTTACAACAACAAGTTTCAGTCTTTAAAAATTAAACTACATTCACATGCCACGCTTTATAATGAGAATGATTTGAGAGTGAATTGAGTGTCAACATTACAAGAACAAATTCTAAAATCAAAATAGTGTTGTTGTTTTTGTTATTGTTAGGTGCCACCGAATTGAGTATGACTCATAGCGACCCTATCAACACAGATCCTAACCCTGTTCTCTCCTGCACCATCCTCACACTTCCTAACACACAAGAGCCCATTGCAGCAGTCACCATGTCAATCCACCTGGTCCATAGTCTTCCTCTCCTTTGCCAACCCTCTACCCTTCTCAGAATCATGTCCCTTTCCAAGGAATAGCCTCTCCTAGCAATATGCTCAAATATTCTTGTCTCCAAAGAGCACCCTGGCTTCACCCTTTCCCAGACATATCTGCTTGTTCCTTTGGCCATCCATGGGATAGTCAGTGCTCTTATCCTAAGCCACAGCTCAAAGGCGTCAATTCTTCTGTCATCCTAATTCATTGCCCAACGCTCAGATATATAGCAAATTATCAGGAAAAACTAAGGCCTAAATCAGATGCACCTTAGTCTTCAAACTAACATCATGCTCCTCAATAATTTAGAGATCTCTCTAACTGCAGATTTTCCCAGTGCAGTGTGTCTCTTTATTTCCTGACTGCTCGTACCAAGAGTGTTAATTGTGGATCCAGACAACATGAAGCTGTTGACAGTTTCAATCTCCTTTCCATCCATCATGATGCTGCCTACCGGTCCAGTGTTGTTTTCTTGACAAGAGAAGCAACCTGTTGAACTAAAGGCTGCATTCCTTGATCCGCAACAAGTGCTTCAAGTCCTCCCCACCTTCAGCAAGCAAGGTGTGTCATCTACATCATGCAGGTTATTGGTGAGTTTCCTTCTAATCCTGATGCCATGCTCCTCTTCATAGAGTCCAACTTCTTGAATAATCTGCTCAGCCTGTTGTTGTTGTTGTTGTTGTTAGGTGCCGTCGAGTCATTTGTGACTCATAGCGACCCTATGTACAACAGCCCTAAACCCTGC
>NW_006399774.1:9724530-9727959 GCF_000299155.1 Elephantulus edwardii
CTGGGACCTTATTTTTTTGTCAATGTCTTCAATGCTGGTAATGAAGGAGGAAATGGCATTGAAGATATTGGGCAGGGGGAAGTCAAAATACTTGAGTTCAAATCCTGCCTCTTCCACTTAATCAGAGGATGCCTCCCCTAACTACTCTGTGAAATGGGGATAGTGACTATTAGGGTGGTTGAAAGGATTAATGAGGCAGCTAGAATGAGGGCTTCCACTTAACAAATGTGTAATCAATGTCATTAGATGATTCACTGAATTAATGTCCATGAAAGCCCTTTAAAAACTACAAATTCCAGGCACTGAAGGCATTCTCATGGCGGAGTTTGCCTTTGCTTGTTTAATGTCACAAAGTTGTTCTCTTGTGGCAGTGAACTTCCTGAAGGAAAACATTCTGGGTGTGTGCGCAGGTGTCCAGAAAACTCACATGGCAGAGAGAACTCTATTGAGCAAACTTCCAACTTGGATTGATGAGACATTTATTCTCACATAGCTACTTGAAACATTTTCAGTATATGGAACATAATCAAACACCTTGACACATTTATACCAGCCGACAACTTAGATGCAGCTACAAAGCATACGGTCTGATTAAATGTCGATAAAGCATATAATATTTGAACTACCTAGTGAAATCTTTTCTTGCTGGTCTGGTATCAGAGCTACCTCGATTAGAAGTAAACATGTAGGAGGAGTTCACCACAATTTGTGCGGAGGATGATGACATGGTAGATATTACATACTCAAGGGGGGTAGTGTGCACACATGCACACACAGGTGCTGTTTTGATGACAAATGGGTTTCTCAGTGTGTTTCTTATTAAAGTGTGAGGTTACAGCGAATCATTGTCAAAAGCAACATAAGGGAAAGAATCAGACCCACCATTTTTCTGTATCTCATGAGAAAGACAACAGTACCATGAACTTTGAGCAAATCTAATATTTTGGATGATTCAATGCCAGCATACACAAATCCAACGTTTCCATATTATAGAGTCAATTGATGACCTTCATTCACTTATGCATTTAATATCGGTGAGTTCTTAAGGCAGTCCAAGGTGTTCGATACTTTTCTCCAGTACCACAGTGCAAAGGCATTGATTCTTCTTCTCTTTGGTTTGTTATACATAATCTTAATGAATATGTTTTCTAGACCTCTCAGATACCCAACTAGAAAGACAAGCTCTAATATACTGTAGAGATAGTACAAGATACCTTTGGACACTCTTGTTACAAACCCTTTCCTCTTTTATAGGGAAGCTTGTTGTTGAATTAGACTCCAGAGCAAGTGCAGAGTGAGAGCAACGTGTGAACAGACCCCATCACTCACTGGTATAGGTTCTGTTTTATCTTGTTGTTGTTGTTATTGTTGTTATGTGCCGTCAAGTTGCCTGCAACTCATAGCAGCCCTATGTACAACAGCTCTAAACCTTGCTCTACCCTGTGCTAATCTTCTTGTCGCTGACATACCTACCCCCATTACCCCAGTCACTGAATCAGTCCATCTCATATAGGGTCTTCCTCTCCTGTGCTGTCCCTCCTCCCTCCCAAGCATGACATCCCTCTCCAAGGACTGGTCCATCCTTGCAACATGTCCATATCAGACAAAGTTTCAGAATCCTTGCCTCCAAGGAGGAACCTGGTTTAACCCTCTCCAGGATGAGTCAGATCATTCTCTTAGCAGCAGTCCATGGTATATTCAATACTCTTCTCCAACACCACAGCTCAAAGGCAATAGTTCTCCTTCTATCATCCCTAGTGATTGTCTAGCTCTCTGATGCATAGCAAGTAATTACAAAGACAATGGTCTGTATCAGGCGCACCTTAATCTCCAGACTGACATAATTCCTCTTCAGTACTCTGGAGACATCCCTGACAGCAATACGTCTTTTCATTTCCTGGCTGCTGGTGTCAAGAGTGTTGACTGTGGAGCCAAGCAAACTAAAGCTTTTTACAATCTCAGTCTCTTCACCATCCATCCTGAGCTTCAATCTATATTGAAGACTGCAGTCCTTGACCTTCTGCAGCAAGCACTTCAGGTACTACTCTACTATATTATTTTTCGCCATTTTAATAGTATTCCAAGTACATGAATTTGTACTGAATTGGGCTTAGGATCAGTTATGTATTACCTGCCAAGAATCAGTCTGTCTCATTCAATGACAAGTGGGTAAATCTTGGTTTTCTCTTTGCTGTATAGAAAGTATCTTTTGCAGCATCAGAAAAAGTGTTAGAAGCAAGTCTTCCTGAGCAATTTCCACACTAGCCTAGCCTTACTCATGTTGCACACAGTCATCAAGCTGCTAGAGTTCATTTTTTGATAGAAAGGTATCATTCTTTTCTAATTTTTAAAAAACCCACAAAATTATGTCTACATAGTAATTTTGTCACTAGTCCAAAAAACAGTTACAATTGTAAAATTATTTATATATCATAACCTTATAATTTTCTTCATTGTTCTATCCAAGCACTAATTGAAAGATGTATTCAACGTGTACTTTTGAGATTCTAGCAGGTAATACCCAATTCACGTCACTGGGAGTATGCTGTTAGCTGTCTTCGAGGGAGCCTGGCGCAGTAGGCTCAGAGTTGCAATCCACAGGGTTTTCACCACCCGTTTGTTGGCTGTAGATCCCCAGTGGTCGGTCTTGATGTCAGGTTCCATCAAGTCAGTTCTCACTCCCAGCGATCCCACGTACAAAGGAAGGATGCAAAGCCTGTTCACAGTCACAGAAGCAAAGTCCATCCATCTGCCCTGGACAGGGGGCCCTTTTTTCCAGGCAAAGCCATCAAGGGCATTTTGAAGTCACTGAGGATGTGAGCTGAAGTTCTTCTCCAGAAAACAGGTGAGAACAGAAGAGGACAGGGACCCCCCAAGATGAAGAAGGAAGGAGGACTCAGCCCACCTGACTCTGGAAGACTGGACTGAGCTCTCCTGAGGCAGCAGGGAGACCTGGAGAGGTGGTGGCAAGTGACCTCAGTGGAGGTCCGGCAGGACATTCACAGGACAGGTGATGGGATGACAGGTGGTGGGGGCTGCGGTCATCCTCTATTGTTTACATAATACGAATTTTCACACAATAACTTGGTCTTTGGAACCTAACACTGTCAGTAAGTGAGAAGCGGGTATACAATTATAAGTGGTGTGAACAGCCCCAGTGATCCCACTGGATCATAGAAGAAAGGGCCTAATGACCTGCTGAGGTTAAAACTGTTGTTGCTGTTATCATGTTAGGTTTCATCAAGTCAACCTCAGTTCACAGGGACACAATGAACAACAGATCAGAACCTTGCCCTAGCTTGCCCCGCAGTCACCACCTCTGAGGCGCTTGAGCCCGTTGTTACAGCCGCTATGTCAATCCTCAACCATCTCATTGAGAGGTTTTCTTCTCTTTCTTTGACCCTCCAACTTTCCCAGCATATATTTTTT
>NW_006399774.1:9728606-9739745 GCF_000299155.1 Elephantulus edwardii
TATGACTATGAGAGTGTGGACTGTTGTCATCGGGTCATTATGAGGTGGGAGCTGACTGGAGGGTCACCAATAGCAACAACAATACATGACCCTGTTGTTTTTATCTTCTACCTGCACACCATACACGGTGGCCCCTAGCAAATGAACTTTAAGGACATTTGAATCTTTAGTTCAAAACTGTCTTCTGTAGCATCAAATTCTAATCCTTCTCACCCTCCAGAAACGAGGTGAAATAGATCCTTTGATGATAATTATGACTTACATTTTTAGACAGAATTCTATTTTTCCCTAACTTACTGGCTCGTGGGTGGAATGTTTGGAATAAGTTAGATTACCGGGAAATTAGTCTTTTTATAGGCTGCATATTTAGGGGAGAAAATAATAATAGTGTCACTTCAAGTTCTCACCATTTAACTAGAGAAAAATGCAGGGTGGGTGAAATGTGCGCTCACACAATGGCAAGGAAATATTTTGTGAAGAAGTAAACTGCAGTGTACGAAGTTGAGTAATAATGTCTGTAGATGTGCCTTAATCTACAAAATGAAGTGGAGAATTAGAGCAATCAGCCGCTCTTTCTTCTCTCCCTCCCCTTCCCCCTCACCCCCCAACTCCCCTCACTTCCAAAGAAAAGTGCTCGATGAGTAATTGAGGCAAGGGGAACTTTTTTCCTTGAATAATTCAGGAAATTGCCTCAAAGCTCCTCTTCACTTTTCACTACATTTACTTGTATAGACTCAGAGCACATCTACATAAATGAGACTACATAGCTTCAGCATAATCAAGGTTTGTTGTTTTGTACTCTCTGTCCTTAATTCTTCTATTGATTATGTGACATTTAACTGTATCAACTGTGCATTGATCTGATTTCTTAAGGAGGAGGGGGGAAAAAGGAAGACTGGAAGGGCGTGGCCTCATCACTCCCTCTTCCCAGCTTCTGGCTGCCTGAGTCAGAGAAGGACTAGCTCCCAGCAGTTATCAAGGATCCTTGTCAACTAGTATATTTCATTATGTCATTATCTGGGAAAGCCAATAAAAAGTTGACCGGTATCTGAAAGGTATTTTGACATTTTAAAAATGGCTTTGAATCACTCCCAAAAACAACTATATGTCCATTTTGGAACCTTAAAGAGCTCTGGTGGCCTAGTGGTAAGAAGCTATGCTGCAATCCCAAATGCCAGCAGTTTGAATCCACCAGCAGCTCTACAAAAGAGGGATAAGCAATCTCCTCCTTTGTGATTTACTGTCTCTGAAAACCCACTGGAGGGTCAGCTGTCGGTCGATTCCGACTCCACCACACACAGCAACAACAGTGGCCTTACTTTGTATAGACACATCAATTGATTTTTTTTTATGCTAGATGGACTGAGGCTCAATGTCAAGAAGACAAAGATTCTCACCACTAGACCAATTGGCAGCATCAGGATGGATGGTGAAGAGATTGAGATTGTTCACAGCTTCAGTTTGCTCGGCTCCACGGTCAACACTCTTGGCACCAGCAGCCAGGAAATAAAAAAACGTATCGCCATGGGAAAGTCTGCGGTTAGGGACCTCTCTAAAGTACTCAAGAGCAACAGTGTCTCTCTGGAGACTAAGGTGCGCCTGATACAGGCCATGGTCTTTGCAATCACTTGTTATGCATCAGAGAGTTGGACAATGACTAGGGAGGACAGGAGAATTGACGCCTTTGAGCTGTGGTGCTGGAGAAGAGTATTAAATGTACCATGGACTGCCAAGAAAACAAACAGAGTTGTACTAGAGAGGGTTAAACCAGGCTACTCCTTGGAGGCAAGGATTCTGGGGCTTCGTCTGACATACTTTGGACATGTTGTAAGGAGAGACAGGTCTTTGGAGAGGGACATCATGCTGGGTAGAGTGGAGGGACAGCACAGGAGGGGAAGAAACTCTGTGAGGTGGTCAGTGACTGGGGTACTCGGGATGGGTGTGTCACAGGCAATGTGATTGGCACAGGATAGAGCAGGGTTTAGGGCTGTTGTACATAGGGTCGCTATGAGTCGCAAACGACTCGACGGCATATAACAACAAGAAGAAGATCTAACATCTAGATTCTTATTTACATTACTTTATTGAGATAAACCAAAAATCACTTTTAAATAAAGGGTGATGTCTTAATACAACCTTATTTTTCAAGAGTCTTTAATGTTCAATGTGGTTACAAATAGTCAAACTTATTTTTTGCAGATTTTTGTCATACAGCTTCCTGTCTTGTTCCTAAGGAATTTCTCTGTGCGAATTAAACCTTCGAAAGATGTAAGCTACTCGGTCCAGTAACTTCCTATAGACAACACAGTGCCGGTTGTTGACTCAAAAGGAAACATTTCCTGCAGAATGTCAAATACTTTTCACCCGGACACAGGACGTGGCTAGGTCTCCCTACCCTGGGTTTATTGCAGCTGGCACGAGTCCTGAATGAAAAGCGAGCCAGGCTCAGCAAGGGACTGACTTATTAAATATCGTCTCTGTTAATGCTGCCACCACGCCTGGCTGTTTACACTGGGAGTATCGATCCACGATCTAAGATTTTAACACCTTGCTTCCATTTCCTGGGCCCTTCAGTGTTTGCTGTCCTCTGCTCCTTTTGTTTAATTAATAATTATACACACCTATGTGTATACACACATACACACTTTATTATTTAGAGCAGTTGTAGATTTGTAGAAAATTGTGCAGAAGATATAGAGTAACAGTCATAGTGGCAGAGAACGTGAAGCTTAAGGTTATTGCTTCTGCTCCCAAGGTAGAGGCAATCTCAGTAGATCGATCTCTCTCTCCCCACTTTATCCCTGTGGAAATGAGATTTGGACACCGTGAGAGAGGACCAGCAGCCTCACACGTGCCAGCAGCGAGGTAGCACTCAGTGGAGTAGCAGGGGAGGGTCCAGAAGATGCCAAGGCCTACCACACAGAAAACAAAGAAAATAGCGGTAAAGGCCTGTGGGCAGTGCACCCATCCGGATGGTCCAGGCTTGACGCCAGACTTTTGACTGGGGGGGCAGGTACCTCTGTTGGCCCTCGGTGGCTCAGCGGACAGAGTTTGCAGACTTCCATTCTAAGCAACAACACTTTCCATATCACTCATAAGAGAAAAGTCTTGGCAAGTTTAATCTCTGGCTCGCTACGGCCAATCCTAAATGGGTAATCAGACCTGCAGATATTAATTAAACTTGTGGTTCTATTTATTGTAGCGCTCTCGGGAGTGAACAGACAGCAAACAGCACTAAGTACTTCTGAATGTTCTCTTTGGCTTAATTACTATTCCACAATTAGTCCATCAAATTGATGTATAACCAACAAGGCTGTACTTAGACCATCCAGAGCTCACTTGGCATGAGAATGCCAGAGAGCTTCTAATCTCATTTCATCGTGCTCACAACCACCAGAGATACTTAAAAATGGGAGACGTGAGAAGACCATCTATTAGGCCAATCCCAGACCACATTGAAAGAGAAAGACCCTCTCTTCCAGCCAGGGTTGGATCTTCTTTTCAACATCACCTTATACACATTCAACTGGTCCCTGAACTAATTCGATCATCACACCTAATCAACATAAGACAAAGTGACGCTTGGCTTTATCAGCTACCCTGTGTTTCTTAAGGCTCACACACAGCCATTGTGGATGATTAAGAGTGTACATTCATGAAGTCTACAAGGACTTGAAAAATCTCATTTTATGCTTGATGAAACTAACACCAGAGAAACCAAGTGGCTAAATTAAGATTATACAATATCTTAGCAAGAAAAGGTTGGGTTGCTAGCTCTGGTGGCCCAGTGGTAAGAAGCGGTGCTGCAATCCTGAAGGCACACAGTTCAAATTCCCCAGCTGCTCCACGGGAGAAAGATGGGTGATCTCCTCCCATGGGACTAACTGCCTCTGAAAACCCACTGGAGGGTCAGCTGTGAGTTGGTTGTGACTCAAAAGCACAAAACTACACATTAAGGAAAATAGAACCACTTCAGCTAGCTTTATTAAGTTAAGGAAGATTTACTGGAAAAGTACAAGGGACTCTTGTAGAACCCAATCAGGGTCATAGGGAAGTAGAAAGCCATGTCTCCAGCCCCACGTCTCCACCTCCTTCTGTACATTGTTCCATTCTTGTATCTGCCAACCTCTTTAACTCTTATCCCTCTGAATTTCTGTTCATATGGGGCTTTAGGTTGCTACGGTACCAGAATCAGATCCCACATACTTATGATATCAGCATGAATGCTTAATACATTTTAACTACAGATCTGAGTCTGCACAAATTTTATATGTTAAAAATCTGTATAGACCAATTGACATATTTCAACAAAAAGGCACTGCCCTGGATGTGCTCACTAAGTTGTGCCAAGAAATCTGGAGAACAGCGAGCTGGCCAACTGAATGGAAGAGATTAATATTTTTTCCCTTTCCAAATGAAGGTGATTTTACAGAGTGTGGAAATTATCAAGCAATATCATTAATATCATATGTAAGCAAGATTCTGCTGAAAATTATCCAAAAATGACTGGAGCAACACATCAACAGAGAACTGCCAGACTTGCAAGCTGAATTTAGAAGAGGTCATGGTACTAGGAATATTATAGCTAATGTTAAACGGATCTTGGCAGAAAGCAGAGAATACCAGAAGAATGTCTATCTGTGCTTCATTGACTATGCAAAGGTTTTTACTGTGTGGATCACAACAAACTGGCTGACTCTGAGAAGAATGGGAATCCCAGAACATTTGATTGTGCTTCTTGGACCAAGAACCAGTCGTCAAAACAGAGCAAGGAGATACTGCATGGTTCAAAATCAAAGAGGGGGTCCACCAGGGATGTATTCTGTCTCGATACCTTTTCAATCTTTATGCAGAACAGATCGTCCAGGATTATGGGCTGTATGAGGAGGAATGTGGCATCAGGATTGGTGGAAGATTCATCAGCAATCTGCATTATGCAGTTGACACAACCCTGCTTGTTGAAACTGAGGAGGACCTGAAGTGCTTAATGCAGAAGGTCAAGGACTGCAGTCTTCAATATGAATTCAAGCTCAACATCATGAAAACAAAGATTCTCACCACTTGGCCAATTGGCAGCATCAGTATGAATGGTGAAGAGATTTATAGTTAACAGTTTTAGTTTGCTTGGCTCCACAGTCAACACTCAGCAGCCAGGAAATCAAGAGACGAATTGCACTGGAAAAGTCTGCTGCCAGGGATCTCGCCAGGTACTAAAGAGCAACAATGTCAGGCTGGAGACTAAGGTGTGCCTGACCCAGGCTATAGTCTTCACAGTTGCATGCTATGCATTGGAGAGCTGGACAGTGAATAGGGATGATAGGAGAATTGATGCCTTTGAGCTGTGGTGCTGGAGAAGAGTGTTAAATATACCATGGACTACTAGGAGAACAAACAGGTTCATCCTGGAGAGGGTGAAATTAGGCTGCTCCTTGGAGGCAAGGATTCTGAAGCTTCGTCTGACATACATTGGACATGTTGCAAGGAGGGACTAGTCCCTGGAGAGGGATGTCATGTTTGGGAGAGTGGAGGGACAGTGCAGGAGACAAAGATCATCAATGAGATGGGACAATGCAGTGATTGGGTAGTGGAAGTAGGTGTGTCAGAGACAGTGAGGTTGGCACAGGATAGAACAGGGTTTAGGGCTCTTGTACATAGGATCGCTATGAGTTGCAAGTGACTCAACGGCACATAACAACAACAGCATAGTAAGGGAGCCCTGGTGATGTAATCTTTAGGGAGTTGCACTGCTAACCCAAAGATTAGCTGGACTTTTCACAGAGCCCGAGCTCAACTGAACATGGTTCAATCAACTGCAGCCAAAACACATGGACCACTCAGACCACATAGACCCACCTCGCAGCATAGACCATCTAGTTGTTGTTGTTGTTGTTGTTAGGTGCCATTGAGTATGACTCATAGCAACCTTAGGAACGACAGATCTGAACTCTGTCCTATCCTTTGCCATTCTCAATATCTCCAACATACTTAAGCCCCTTGCTGCCATCACTGTGTCAATTTGTCTTGTTGAAAGTCTTCCTTTCCTTCACTGACCTCCAACCTTTCCAAGCATGATATCTATTTCCAAGGAATAGGTTCTCTTAGCAACATGCTTAAAGCACATGAGATGAAGCTTCACCGTCCTTGCCTCCAAGGAGCAAATGCATCCACAAAAACCAAAATACAACCTTGAGTCTATCCCGCTGAATTTAAAAACCATCTTATCGACAGGTTTGAGGACCACCTAAGCTCACCTCCACAGGCATAAAGAATGAGATGGACAGACCTCCAAAGTACTAGGACAGTCAATACTAAAATCTAGATGTCTCAGCTGCTCCCAGAACTTGTCCTAGCATATTTATCACCAGTTAAATTCACTCCAAGGATTATCGTTCAGTCAAGAGGAAACAGAATTTAGGACTAGGATGATATAGGGACTGGCAGCTGTTGATAGGTAGCCTTCGAAATGCTTTTGCAGATGTCATTAGTTAATTCTGATTCATAACAACCCCATCTGACAGAGCAGAACTGCCCCATGGGATTTTCTAATCTCTAATCACTGGGAGGGGGGAGTCAGCCATAAGTGGTTTCAAGGATACAACAACAACAACAACAACCTCTACAGAATGAGATCATCAGGTCTACTCCCTGAGAGAAGCTGGAGGGTTTGAACTTCCAACACTTCAACCGGCAACCAAGTTTCTGATCATTTCTCAGCAATTCTTAGAGGAGATACAGGAGATACATATGAAAGTGGAAGAAAACTCCCATTGTTGGCCAGCATATGAAATTCCCCTTCATAAATACAATGAGTTAGAGACAGATCAAGAACATGTAAGAATAATCAAAACAGAAGTGCTAGACCTCCTTTCCTGTACATCCCATGAAAATATATTTCAGTGGGATTAGGAGATTCCATACCAGATTAAGTAATCCAAGTAGTGAGCGGAACACAACAAATCACTTCCTGTCCTGTGAAAATATAATCATATGACTCACATTCCCTCTTCCAGTATCTGAACCACTTCAATTTGTGTGACTATTATGACTATTTAGGAAGAAACAAACTGTACTGTTTCTGTTTCCAACTTGGATTTCCATTATCTCCCCATTTCCTCCTTCTTCTAATTGGTGAATGAGGAAGTAATCAACACATTGATTCATTTCTCTCTTGACTTACCTCTTCCTGAACTCTCTCTTTACTTCTACTCTCAAATTTATAGAAGAGGGAGAGAGAGAGAGAGAGAGAGTGTGCACCTCAGTGAACCATCCAGGTAATAAAGGCCAAAAAATTAAAGTGAAATAGAGGAAGCTAGGTCTAGAGCTAGAGACTTGGGGACACATCCAGATCTACATGTGTCTTGCATAGGAGGTTGGACAAATATCTTTGAAAGAAGAGCCAACTCCATGGAAACAGTCCTATCCGCTGGTAAAGAGATCCTGGTCCTGGTTTTGGCTGAGGATGGGACACATTAGCTCTGTGACAAGACCAAAGTTGGGTCCTGAAGAAGGGTTCATGTATGAGGAGCTTTGGGACCTATTTTCAGAAATAGCCACCAGACCTGTGAACTTGGCTAGCCCTTTAAAAATCCTATTACCTGCTCCCCACCACCAACAACAACACCACAGAGGGTTCCTCTGCAGGACAGAGGGGGCATGCAACACAAAGCCAAAATTCTTCTTCAGCTCCCGGCTTTGCCATCAACCAGCCATGCAAGCCACTTACCTACTCACTCTATTTTCATTTACTGTAAAAAAGGAAATTTGGAAATTTTACCAAAACAGTAGATCTTGACTTGCCCTTTTATACATGTCACCAGAACTATGAAAGTTTAATCTTTTCAAACAGTCACTTCAAGTGTTTTTTAGAAGTAATGAGTACTGATAGAATATCAAACCAAATTCCCTTCTGTGGTTATAAGATTCAGCATACGGTGACTAGAAAGCTTTGCAGAGGAGACTGGCCATCTTTCTGCCACAGAGCAGCTAGTGGATTTGAACCATTGACTTTCCGGTTAGCAGTCTAGTGTGTAAAGTATTATACCACCAGAGTGTCTTACAGATATAATAAGAGCATTAAACATATGTAGAAAGCACATCTACAAAAGAAAACCATGAATCTTCTAAATTTTATTTAAGGAATCTTTCAGGCAAAATTGTCCAGATTTTAGACTCTTTGGAAGCATCTGTTCTTAATCCAAAATTAAGATTTTTTTAAATTCTGAAACTCAGTG
This sequence comes from Elephantulus edwardii, assembly GCF_000299155.1. Classification (NCBI taxonomy): domain Eukaryota; kingdom Metazoa; phylum Chordata; class Mammalia; order Macroscelidea; family Macroscelididae; genus Elephantulus; species Elephantulus edwardii. The sequence continues at coordinate 9,736,838 of NW_006399774.1, forward strand.
AAAGTCACCATGAGTCAAAATCTTAATGGTAGTGAGTTTGGTTTGTTTTAATTGAAACAATCTGCTGTATGTTATAGACATTCCCCGGAGAAGAGCACAGACACCTCAAGTATTTATACAATTTCAAGAGATTCCTGTAGCCTTTGACACCTACCCTTGAACTTGATAAAGCCTATCCTTGAACTTGATAATTCATACCCTCAAGTTCATACTCTATAAACTAAAAGGTCTCTAGAACTTTACAACTCTGGAAATATATGAACACTTATGTCTAAATATGGAATAAAAAAAGTTTGGCACTCTGTTTTCATTGAGAGGGCATTCATTCTACTTTCCCTCTGTGTTACTGGTATACGGCATTGAGGATTACTAATAATGACCCTATAAACAACAGGATGAGCATGTCCCTGTCCTGTGCCATCCTCCCCATCTCTGGAGCCCATTGTTAAGTCACTGTGTCAATCCATCTTCTTGAGGGTCTCTCCTTTAGAGACGAGGAGGGTTAGAAAGCTTAAACTGACTGTATGATCTCAGAGTCCTGAGGATCGGAACTGGGACATACTTACTCTGACCCTCTCTTGCAGCTCCTTGCTGCTCCAAGGAGTGGGGCTGGGGCTGGGATGCCTTAACATCCCTGATGATGTTGTTGTTTTATTGTTGTTGCTATTCCACGGCTTTTTCCTTTTGAACTCACACCAGCTGGAGAGTTGTGCTCTAAGTGTTGGCTGGACACTGTCCTCCCTAGAGTCCCATGTTGTCCAGTGAGAGAGACTGATGAGATACCACCTTGAGATACTGCAGCTGCAACAGCAATGAGCATTGCTTCTTAATAGGGAGGGTGACCAGCAACAAATACAGCGTTATCTCAATGAGGAGGGGTAAGTGATTCCCATAGTGGCTCTAACGCCACCACCAACCTTCAAATGACTCAGTCATCTGCTTTTTTGGTAAGGAAAGCCTTCGTGCAATGCTGGGCAGGGGTTCCTTCTGCTGTCCATAAGATCACCATAAGTCAGAACCAACCACATTGCAGCTAACACCATAGCTGAAAAGCTACCAGAAAGTTCATCCATGCTCTGCCTCACCTAGGTCCTCGGGCTTTTTAATGATAATGTTACAGAGTCCTGTCACATCCCATAAATCATACCCACGGTATGAAGGTTTGAAGCATTTTCTCAAGTTTGTATAAAATCCAGCCTTTTTTTTTTTTCTTTTTTGCCAGTCTCAGCTTGCAGTGGGTGTCTGGGTAGGTGGGTTGAGTGACACATTAGCGAGAAGATTCCCTCCCCTCATAGAGCTCTTCGAAAAAGAGTCAGAGAGATAGCGTTAGAGAAAGTGACAGGCAGATCAAGATGCACTACCACTGATGAAAAGGGGCTTAAATCTGTCAGAATCCTGCTCTCTGAAGAGAAGAGAGTGCCCCCAACTTCGCTCTCCTTACGGGGCCTCATTTCACGTAGGAGAAGAGGTTCAAATCTCTTCCTCCTGCCTTCAACGTCCTGCAGCCCAGAACTGAGAGGCTAACAGTTTCATGGCTCAGTGGGTCCTTCATCTCCAGGTTACCAGCCATCTCCCTCCCTCCACGCCTGCCCTGCACTGGTTCTCAAGGGCCCCCACTTAGCTCCTCTACCTGCCACCTCCTCCAGTAAAGGGTGCGCGTTGCCAGAAACCCAGCGACTCTGAGGACCCGCACTGTGTGGCACAGCCATGACATGAGAACAGATGGAAAACTTCTCAGGAACAAAATGTGCACACAAAAACGGGCTCTGGCTTTGAAGTGAATGTTCACAGCTCAGCTTTCAAGTCTTTTGAAAAGACCGAGCTCAAATCTGACCTACTTAGGTGGTGTTCGTATTTATGGTGAAGAGAAGACGAAGGAGCTGTATATTTAGCAAAGGAGGCTTGCTCGTCCCCCATGCCCACTGCTTCGCGCTCACAGAGCCAGCCAATCTCTTTGCTGTTTAATATTTCTCCAGATCGGCCCCACGGAAATGTATACAGAAGTCAAACACTGTTCAAAATGCACGCATTCTTGGAATTCTGCATAAATTCATTCAGAAGTTCACGGAGTATGTGGGTTACTGTCATTCACAAGAAAAAGAGTTAACCTGAAGGTGTTGCCATTTGGCCTCCAGGAACCACTCCTGGTGACTCTCTGTCTGAGAGAAGAAAGCCTCACCTGGTCCCACTATTTTCATGATACCTTTGCATCCATTGTTGTCAATATATTATCACCCCCCACCCCACCCCCCCCCCACCCCCGCTCCATGCACAAAGTCCTTTCGCCATAATTGGTCTTTTCTGATTTCTCACCTGGTTCCACTGTTTTCATGATATCTTTGCGTCCATTGTCATCAATATGGTGTCAGTCCACCCCAGTGAAGGTCTCCCTCCTTTTTCCTCACCCACCCCCCACCATGCACAATGTCCTTTCCCCATAATTGGGCTTTTCTGATTACTTGTCCAAAGTAAACAATAGAATATTTCACCCATTTCACTTCTAAGATGTACTCTCGTCGTATTTCTTCTGAAGGCTGACATGTTAGACCAAGGCTTTCTCACTGAAAACTCTACCGCAATTGAATTGGTTATGATGAGCTTTGGTGGTCTAGTGCTAAGGAGTTGTGCTGCCAGTCCAAAGATACAAGGTTCAGACCCACTAGCTGTTCTGTGGGAGAAAGGTGAACAGTTTCCTCCTGTGTCATTTACAGCCTCTAAAAACCCTGGCGGGCCAGCTGGGGATCAACTTCAACTCAACAGTACCCAACAGCATCACTACGTGACGGCAGGTTACAGGACAGAGGACTGTCCCCACAGGGCTGCTGAGAGTGTCATCTGTACAGAAAATCACACTGCCACGTCTTTGCCCTGAGCAGTGCGCCTGTTGTTGTTGTTGTTGTTATGTGCC
>NW_006399774.1:9741485-9746628 GCF_000299155.1 Elephantulus edwardii
TTGAGCTTAAGATATGCTGAACGAGTTCAGCCCTTTTGATTTTCTGACTCTAGCTCCTTGCACATTTCATTGTAGTATTTTGCTTTGTCATTCCATGCTGCCTTTTGGAATCTTCTGTTCAGCTCTAGCGGGTTCAAAATGTGGACCTTCCAGTTGCATCTGAAAGCTTTAACAACTGCACCACCAGAGCTCTCTGGTCTTCTGACAGCTCACCACACACTCAGTATTAATCACCAAAATCATAGCTTCACTGCATCATGGGTCCTTCTGCCTCTCGTCTCCATTGTCTGGCTTCACACGCACGGGGACCACTGAAGCGATGGCTTGTGCCAGAAGCACCGCAGCTCTCTCAGTCATATTCTTGCTCTTTGACACTTTAAAGAGGTCTTTTCCACCAGATTAGCCTGATGCAATGTTTCGTCTTATTTCTTTTTAAAGATGTTTTTATTCATTATTGCACATTTTCTTCCCACCACCCTCCCCCGAGCCCACCTCACAGTGTGCCTCTTGTTCGAGATTGTTGTCATATTTGTTTGATTTTGTGACTGCTTCTCCCATGGAAGGAACCAGTTAGCCCACGTTCGTTTGTCCTCTCCTTACTGGCAGTCCGCTGCCTGCCTTGGCCATTATAACACTGCAGTACATGCAAACTGGTTACAGTCCACGAGCACCTCCATGCTCAGAGTCAAGTCTAGAACTGACACTAATATCTGTCTGACTCAAGCCAACACAGACATTCATTTCAATTACCTGGGTTTCCAGAGGCTAGGCTGCCCAACCTTCACTGTCAGGATAATTGTCTCGATTCTCATCCTTTGTACTTGTAATCAAAGCATAGTTTTAATCCCTTGTAATAAAGAGCTGCGTCAAATCTTTCCTAGAAGTAATGGGTATAGAAGTAATAGATGCATTCACTGCACACGAAGAGCACACCTCTGAGCAAAAAATGTTGATCCTATAGCTTTGTTTACAGGAGTCCTCCAAAGAGAAATTGCCTGTTAGCGAAGTTGCTGACGAGAAGTCACACACTTAAAACTGGGATGCAGGGCCCTGGGTTTTGTTGGAAACAGATCCTGTTAACGTTTAGGGGAAATCCAAACATAGTAGAATTTGTTGTCTTTTTTTCTTTATAGATTTGCTAATCGCATTCCTACTTAATAAGTGGGAAAGAACAAAATGAACAGTAGATATTGAATTAAATTGTGTCCTCTCAAAATATGTCCTGGACTCTTAACTCTATATCTATAAATGTGATGCTATTTATAAATAGGGGTTGGTTGGTTTTGATATGCTAATGAGGTCAGGCTCAAGTAAAATGGGTTCAAAATTTAATAAATTTAATTTTTCCCTTTTAAATAAAGAGTAGATTAGATATAATAATACACAGAAAAAGAGAGAGCCAAGAAGACAGGTACCATGTACAGGTCTTCTTCAACCAAGGAATCCAGGAATACCCAGGACAACCCACGGAAAGAAATCATAAACAAGACCCCTGTTTTGAACTTTAGCGTCTAAAACTAAGAAAATAAATGTCTGCTTGGGATTCCCCCCCCCTTTTTATTTCTTTTAAATTTTTTTAATTGATATTTTAACAAAAGTTTACGGAAAACTTGGATTTCCATTCATTTGTTGTGGCATATTTTCTTCCCTACCCTGGCTCCAGTTAACTTTTCTCTTTAAAAAGATTCTTTAATTGTTGCACAATATATCTGTTTTTAAGTGCCTCTTTGTGGTATTTCTGTTATCACAGTACTAGGAAAACTAATATAGTACAGAAAATAAAAGGATGAGAAATGGCATAATAAACCACATCCTTTCTCTTCTGGTTCTATAAACATCTGTTTACTCTTTAAAATAAAAGCAGAGGCCTAGTGGGTAAGGAGTGACGCTGCCAGTCCGAAGAGACGCAGTTTGAATCCACATGCAGATGCCCATGAGAAAGACTAAACTCCTCCCATGCAATCTGTTGCTTTCTGTGCCACCAAGTCAAGTATGACTCAGAGTGACCCTGTGCACAACAGGCCTGAACCCTGTCCTATCCTGTGCCATCCTCACAATCTCTAACACACTTGAGACCATGTCTTACTCTCACTGAGCCTCCATTTTTCCATGTATGATGTCCTTCTCTAAAGAATAGTCTCTCCTAGCAACGCGCCCCAAGTATGCAAGTTGAAGCTGCATTATCATTGTCTGCAAGGAGCACTCTGGCCGCACCTTCTCCAAGACATACCTGTTTGTCCGTTTGGAATTCCATGGGATATTCAGTACTCTCCTCCAACACCACAGCTCAAAGATACCAATTCTTCTGTCATCCTTCTTCATTGTCCAGCTCTCACATACATAACAAGTACTTGAAAAGCCCATGGCTTGAATTCCATGCAATTAACAGCCTCTGAAAACCCACTGGAGGGTCAAGTATGAGTCTTTTCCAACTTGACAGCACATAATAACTATCTTCATAATATAGTTGCATCAGATGTCTTCTTTTCAATTCCTCAAATGTATGGAGAAGCCAGGGTACGCTGTAGATGTGTCTCCTGGCACCTGAGAACAGACCGTAAGAGCCAAGATCTTCTACTGAAAGAAACGTGGGCCAGAAAGCACCAGAGGCTCATCATTCATCATCACTATCTCACCATGACCTTCCTTAAGAATGTGACTTCCTGATCTCACTCCACAGCCCAACAATATCCATATTCCTTTCTGAAAAGTCACAAAGCCCTCTTTCCTCTCAGGATAATTAGAGCTCCACTTCTAATAGTAACTGCTCTCTCCATGTCTGCTAACTTGGTATTCTCTACTCACCATCCTCAGTCCAGCAAGAGAGAGGCTAACGCACTCGTGCCACAGAGCCTCCTCCAACCCCTCACAATCTCAGCTGACGTCCCACCAACAGCTCTTCAGGATCTGCAGGACCCTCAGCCTCAGTTCTCCTGTTCTGACTAGACCGCAAGCGCTAGGCTCCACACTTCAGTGGGAATGATCCCGGCCTGCACAGGAGCTGAGGTGCACAGCACTCCACAAATGAGAGCACAAAATAGGAGAAGCCCCCTCTACCAGCCAACTTCCGTTTGTCCCAATGACTCAGGGTGACTTTACATGCATCAGAGAACCGTGCTCCATAGAGTTTGTATGGCCAGTGTGTGCCTTTGGGCTGTGGTGTTGGAGAAGAATACTGGAGATCCCATGGACTTCCAAATGAACAAGCAGATACGCCTTGGAGAAAGTGCAGCCAGAGTGCTCTTTGGAGGCAGTGATGGAGAAGCTTTGTCTCTCATACTTTGGGCATGTTGACAGGAGAAACTGCTCCTTGGAGAGGGAGGTCATGCTTGGAAAGGTGGAGGGTCAGTGAAAGAGAGGAAGATCTTCAGTGAGATGGATTGACACAGTGACTGCAGCCACGGGTTCACGTGTGTCAGAGAGGAAGAGGAAGGAACAGGATAGGACAGGGTTCAGATCTGTTGTTCCCAGGGTCACTGAGTCATACTCAACTCCACAGTACATAACAACAACAACAACCACTTTTGGTTTTGCTTTTAGAAGTAGATCTTCAAGGTCTTCTTCTGAGGCACCTGATGGTAGACTCGAACCCTCAACCTTTCACTAACATTTGCACCACCAAGGGTTTCCACTCATCATACCCCCGCCTCAGCCCCTCATTGGTCTGTTTTCCATAGTTCCCTCTGGACTGCCTTATTTCCATGCTCTTTGTCTTCCTGACTTGCCCTGAACTCTGCAGACCTACTATGTGCTTGATGTGTGGAGTCACCCCTGGGAAACCTAGCCCCAGTAGCCAGCGGTGTCCCTGGGAGCTGCCTGTGGCCCCGCTAACAGCGCTGTGAGATTGGGTTCAGAGAGCAAAGTAAATGAAATACAGCTCTGTTGGCTTCTGCTCCATTAGGAAAGGGAAAAATCAATGTTTGCCAAATGTAGAAGGACAAAATCAATAGCAAAAGAAATTTTATTTTCAACCTTCTAAGGGAGTATTACAAAGAAGAGAGAGTGAAAATTATTATTATTTATTGATGGATATAGCACCTCCTGAAAGCCTCAAAGTGTTTTATAGAATTACAAACTGCGTTCGTCCTTTTCTGGGGACATTTCGCTTTGCTCTGCTCATACACCACCTTGTTTAGAAGGGCCAAGTGCAGCAACACTGGTGGCAACGTGACACCACAGCTCCAGGGCCAATTTTTAAAGCTGGCATTTTATTTGTTTATTAAAACACAGAAAACAATAATGAGTATCGCGATGAGTTTAGTGCACTCCAATCTTGTGCAAAGTTGCGAGGAAGAAGCCTCCTCTTTCAATTTTAAAAGCATCATAATATATGTTGTTTGGCAGAAGGGAGAGAGAAACCTCTCCCCACCCTTCTCCAACGTTCCTTCATCAGAACAAACGTCACATTTGGGGAGAATCGGCCACCTGCTGCCAACATCTTAATGCAGTTCCTGGCAGAGGCGTTTTGATGGATGGCTTCAAAGCCAGGAGTGTAAACGACTGAGCAAAACTTTCTGGAGGATGAAATGTCAAAGGAGAGAGGCTGCAGGAAACAGGTTTGTGGGAGGCTGGCAGCCGTCTGAAAGATCCCACAAAGGGAAGAGTCAAAATAAAACCTGACTCGGGCAGAGAGATTGAAACTTTTCAAGCTCCTCTCGCTTGCTTTTTTTCTCATTTGAACTTTGGAATGATCCTTAGAGAGACAGAGGGAGGGCAGGAATTATTAACCCCGTCTCAGAGAGGCTCACAGAACATAAGAGACTTGCCCGGAATCATTCAGCCTCGTATTGGCAGAGCTAAGAATGGAAGCTCGTCTCCAAGGTCTTGTGAGTCAGAAGGCAGGCAGACTAGGTGGCTCAATGATCTACTCGAGCAAGGACATCTATTATCAACTCATAAGCACTGGGTTCTACTTTTTAAAATTATCATTCTCTCTCCTCCTCCGTGATTTACTGTCTCTGAAAACCCCCTGAAAGGTTGGCTATGAGTCAGTTCTGACCTGAAGGCACACAACAGTAACATTCGTAAATACTTAAATATCAAAATCTACTGTTGCTGATGTTAAATGGATCTTAGCTGAAAGCAGAGAATACCAGAAGAATGTCTATCTGTGTTTCATTGATTATGCAAAGGCATTTGACTG
>NW_006399774.1:9747622-9752670 GCF_000299155.1 Elephantulus edwardii
TGAGTCGCAAACGACTCAACAGCACATAACAACAACAACAACCTTCAGAGCATGCCTTCTGGTTCTCTTCATTGTGGCATCTGGAACAATCCGACCTAGTCTCATGTCCATGTGAGGATCTCAAACATAGGGGACACTGCTGGGTCTGTCTCACCATTGACTCCTTAAAAAGTATCTCCCTGTCCTTCAAGAACTGCTTTTCTGATTGGTTCCCCAACCATTCACCCTCCTACCCTGGACAGTTCAAATGCACTTCTGCTGCATCTTACAGAAGTGTGCTTCTGCCTCGAGATAACTCAGCAGTTACACCTGATATCGCAAAGTGATGGTTAATGTTATATGTCAACCTCACTAGGTTACAACCCCCATGCTTGTTCCAAACACTAGATGACTTACTCTTCCAAAATGTAAGCAAATGTGATGTAACATAAAGAAAACACCTCACACACTGCCCTCAACAGCAATGTGATTGACCAACTGATTGAAGAGGGAGCATCTTGAGAGTGTGTCCAAGTTTGGCGGAAACTGATTCTCTCTCCACTCTGCACTTTCTGTCCTCTGACCAGCAGATCTTAAGTCCTAACTTGAGGAGTCTTCCATGTGCTACCTGAACTATAGGTTGTGAACTTTTTGAACCCTACAATCATGGGATCCAATTCCCTCAAATTAAGTAGCTTTTTACTGGTTCTACTTCTCCAGAGAACTCTAAAATGGGCAGTAAGGTATTGGCTTGACACTCCTAGAGTTTCTCTGTGGACAATCTTCATTCCCCCTGTGGACATCAAGTGAAATCCTAAGGTTTTTTTCCCCACAGAAACATTCAGATTTCCCAAACACCAATTCCCCTTCTATCCTGTCCCTGGATGCTTGGTTTTCCATGCCTCAGTGGCAGACTCTGCACTTAGCAATCATAAATCCTCTCTTTCTGCTCACAGCCTGTTGAGCCTTCCCGACTCTGCATAGATGTGTGTGCCAGCCCTTCTACATCTTCATTCAAATTATTAATAAATCAATTAAATGAAATCTAGTCTGGAGTAGAGCTCCATGACAGGCTATTGGAGGGTTGCCTGTCGGGTGGCATTCGCCCATTAATTCTCACTCTGTGGTTATGCAACTAGCAATGAATTAGCCTGACTGGGATTCAGTTCACACACCTCCTGTCAGACGCTGCTCCAGGGTCAGCCAAAGGCAATGGCTGCTGAAAGAATAAGTGGGAATCAGTGTGGAAAAAAAAATCTCGGTGGCCCTCTATCTTACTGTCCCTTTGCTGTTTGTCCATGCATCAAAGGCCGGCTTCTCTGTTAAGACCCCTCGTCACCCTTCTTTCCTCTAACACCTGGCATTTCTGCCTTACATTCCCAGAATTCATTTCCTCTGAGCTTCAGTGCTCCTAATTTTCCATCACAAGGACCCCACTCATCCAGCATGAGACTTGATTTCTGCCTGTTAGGAGTTCCTTGTCATGCAACCCCCATTCATCCACACAGATACTCTAAGAAACTGTCAAAGGTCTTAATAACACCCAGACATACCATATATTAGCATCTTATGGTCTATTAAGGCTAATCATCTTGTCAACAAAACAAAAATGTTTCCTTCTATACCAGTAGCTGGGTTCTAGCTTATATAAATGGAGACGATCTCTGCATGGTCTTCACCGTCCCCTTCTTCTCTGGCTCCTTCACACACTGTCCACATGGCCCCACACAGTACAATGTCATACCACACCCAGCACAAGGACCCACCACACACAAGGACTTGGCGCCAAGCTCAGCAGAGAGAGGGTATTCCCCTAGAGCCTGTGTCCTAATCTTGGACCTAGAGCCTCTTAAACAGAAAGAGAATAGATTTCTGTCTGTCAACGCCATCCACTGTGGTGTCTCTGTTACAACAGCCTTGGAAACCTAACACACCCTGAATTCCTTCCTTTTCTCAAGTGGAGCTCCATCAGCTGACACGGTCCCTTTCCCGTCATGCCCTCTACTTAAGAGCACAGGTTCTTTCTCTTTCTTGATGCCTCTTTTTCCCAGCCCACGCTGAGAGGCTGTTTAGGGAAAGCAAACTCAGATACGCAATAGCCCCTTCAGATGTCCACTTATGTTTGATACTTCAGGTGGAGCTGTGAAGGGTTTTCCTGTTGAACAAACTCCTCTGACCACCACACACATGTTTCATGAGATGCACAGGCTTCTTCTCTCCTGCTCACACCCTGCCAGGTCTCTCGATGGATACCTGAGATGGTCCCTTTTTAATCACACATCCTAGTTACACTTAAACAGCTTCTGAAAAACTAGGGAGTGGGGGGAATCAAACTCACAAACACAGAGGCAACATCTTAAATCCATTTAAGGTCAATGTTGTCCTGAATGTACTCCTAGGATCTCTGTGTCAAGCGGGACTCACTGCTCTCCTAATTCAGAAGGAGGAGACTCCAGCCCCACAATTGCATCACTAGGCAACACGGTGACCAGCAGACACAGTGACCACAATATCCACAATGGTGTCAACTGAGTGAGCCTCAGGCTTAGATCAGAAGCAACTAGAGCAGATGCATGCTGTGTTTCCCTTAGGATCAGCATCTATATTGGGCCGATCCTCTGCCCTCTTTTCTTATTTCCCATAATCAGAACTGGCTACATAATCTCCAGGAGCTCTGAGGGCTTAGTGGTAAGGACTTGTGCTGTCAAGTCGAACGCACTCGGTTCTAATCCACAAGGCACTCTGAAGGACAATGGACAATCTCTTCCCCTGTCACTTACAGCCTCTGAAAACCCACTGGAGGTTCAGCTTTGAGTAGATTTCAACTCACGAGCACATAACAACAACAAGAGTGTAAAACGGAAACATGGGGCATCACAGTGGTGTAGTCCAGAGAGTTGCACCAGTGTCTCTCAGGTGGTTCAAATTCACCAGGGGCTGCATGGGAGAAAGATGAGCAGTCTCCTCCCATCTAATTTACAGTCTCACACAGTCAGCTCTCAATTGGTTCCAACGCGCTAATAACGAGAGTATTGTTTATATTATTAGAAGTTCCAAGATGATGACTCAATCCGCTAACCCCCCCCCCCACTGCTAAGTGGGTTCTCACTCATAGCGACCCTCCACTGAGTTTCCAGGATTGTCAGTCTTACAGGAGGAGACTTCACCATCTCTCCCAAGGAAAGGCTGGTGGATATGAACTGCCAACTTCTGGGTTAGCAGCCAAACACATAACTCACTATGCCACTAAAATTATTAACCCAAGTGCAAGACCTGTAGATCTGGGGTTTGTATAAAATAAATGCCAATTGATGGATCCATGAATCAAAAATAGGAGTCAGTATGGGAAGCCAATACTAAATATTTGTAATAAAGCAAATGCTATTTCAGGTTCAAGTTGGAATTCACCCTGAGGCACCAAGGCAATCCTTAAGGATTTACAGATTCTTGCATTTTCTGGCCCCCTATTTTTGCTCTCTGTTTTATCTCATTGCTGCTTGGATGTCTCATTACTAATAATTATAAGAATACTTTACCCTCGGTCTGCAACAAGCCAGGATCAGAAGAGAATGTAGGTAAATGGGGTTCTCACGCTTCAAGCAAGAAACATGTTTCTATTTCTCTAGGCATCTTTGAAAGGGAGGGTCTCGTTATTAAACAGCATTTAAGGAACAACTGTCTAGGAGATGCAGAATGTAAAGTGCAGAGTCATATGTGACAAAGTCCTTAATAAATCAGTTCATTATGAGAAGGTGTTGATCCCAGACAAGGACATCATGCTTGGTAAAGAGAGGGGTCAGCGGAAAGGAGGAAGTTCCTCAACAAGATGGATTGACCCAGAGGCTGCAACAAGGGGCTCAAATATAACGACTACTGTGAGGACGGTTCAGCAGCCTAAGTTCTGTCCAGTTCAGCAGCCTAAGTTCTGTCCTGTTGTACTCAGGACCGCTCTGAGTGGGAACCATCTCAAAAGCATCTAGCAATAATGGATGGAACAGACAAAACTGTCATCACAGAGGACCACAGAGAAAGCTGGACCCGGCAGCTGAAACCTGAATTTCGTTGTTGTTGTTGTTAGGTGCCAGCGAATGTGACTCAGAGTGACTCTATGAACAACAGATCTCAACCCTGTGCTGTCCTCACACTTCCTAACACACTACAGCCCATTGCAGCCGTGTCAATTCACTGTGTCAGTCCACCTATTTGAGTCTTCTTCTCCTTAACTGACCCCCAGTTCTTCAAAGCATTATGTCCCTCTCCAAGGAATAGACTTCCCAGCAATATGTCCAAAGTATGAGGTAAAGCCTCATCATTTATGCCTCCAAAGAGCACCCTGGCTGCACCCTCTCCAAGACATAACTGTTAGTTCTCTTGATGTCCATGGGATATTCAGTGCTCTTCTCCAACACCACAGCTCAAAGATATCAATTCTTCTGTCATCTTTATTCACTCACTGCCCAGCTCCCAGAAGTATAGCAAGTGACTGGAAAGTCTATGGCCTGAATCAGACACACTTTAGTCCTCAAATTGGCATTATTCCTCCTCAATAATTCGTAGAGATACTTAACTGCAGACCTTCCCAGTGCAATGTGTCTCCTTATTTCCTGCCTGCTGGTACCAAAGGTAGTGTTAATTGTGGATCCAAGTAACATGAAGATATTGACAGTTTCAATCTCTTCTCCATCCATCACGATGCTGCCTATTGGTCCAGTTATACGAATCTTTGTTTTCTTGACATTGAGCAAGTGCTGCAAATCCTCCTCACTTTCAGCAAGCAATCTCCCTGAGTGCTAGATAGCTCTGCCCATTCCCTCTAAACCATTCTTTTCCGTTTTTCACATTTCCTTGAGCTGTTCTTCTGCATTTTCATTCCTCCCTCCTCCCCGCCCCCACCCCGCCATGTCTCTCTCATTCATACACCATTAATCACAGCACCTGTTTGTAGGACCTTTAAGCAAAACAAAGCTTAGTCTTCGAAAGAGCACCTCTTGAATGCTTTTTTTTTCTATAATTATATTTTATTAATTTTCATAAACATTTACAGAGATTTTGGGTTTCCATTCATTCAT
>NW_006399774.1:9753753-9754624 GCF_000299155.1 Elephantulus edwardii
CCTCGGTCAGCTCTGTGGAAGCAACTGAGGAGGACGCTTACCAAGCACTTCCCGACATAAGTGTAAATGGCAGGAAACGGCGTGTAAAGTGTGGGAACTACCTAACATCATTAGCCACACAGGAAATGGAATGGGTCTGGAAAACAAAAGTGTAATTTACGAGGAAATATCAATTGGAATAATGTAAATAATGGGCTTCTCTTTGCTGTTTCTAGTCACGTGTAGAACTAAGGCAGTCATTAGGCAAGGCAGTGTTTATGCGACCCAGGGAAGGGTCTCTACAGAGGTTGCATTAGAATGCCACGTCCCTTTTGGAAGGCCTTTAATTAATTGATTGTCATAAGCTACATTAATGGGCCGCTCAGTTTTCCGAGGCCTCTCATCGTGCTGAGCACACTGATAAAGCATTGTCTAGCCCTGACTTCCGGGCTCTCCTCTGACGGTGAACGTTCCATACACTTCATCTCATACTTTTCATAGTTTCCTTCTAAAGAAGCCAGGAATTGACAAACCACTGTTTTGTTCAATATCATACCCCTCAGATTATTATCTATGCCCCTGTATATACTTCTCCATGAGGTATAGAATTTGGTTCAGTCTCCCCTTTTTTTCAGGCTCAGATCTTTGGAAGCAATTCATCTGTTCACATGGATAAAGCATATATAATAAGTCCAATTGGTCATTATAAAAATGGGGAGAACATACCAAAGACCTCGAATGATCTCAAACAGAAGCTATAAGTGGAGCTCATGCTCAGATATAGAATTATTCTAAAACTCTTAATTTGTATTGTTTGTGTGTTTTATTAATTTTAATGAACGTTTACAGAGATTTTGGATTTCCATTCATTCATTGTTGCATTTTTCTCCCT
>NW_006399774.1:9754724-9755277 GCF_000299155.1 Elephantulus edwardii
TGGCATGTTCTAGAGATCTGATTGCAGATGCTACAGTGAATTCTTACCCTGAGCCATGGTTGTGTGTGGATGTATAAAACAAAGCTCACCCCCGCAAGCCCATTAGGGTGGAGTTGATTCTGACTCACACAAATCCAGGAAGACCACTTTTATTCTCAAAAAGATACATGGCTCCTGGCACTTCTTATTTCCTTACTATTAAAACCTGATTACTGCTTATGCTGTTCACCCCCTCTCTACCCTAGTTATAGCAAAGGTACTGGATAGGGTAACCTAGAAAAGTAACAGCAGAGAAATGCTGAGACTTGCAAATCAGTGTTGTTCCATTTTCTTGGTCCAAATTGCTAGTGAGGGTATATTGAATGAACTACTAAATGTAGCTGGAAAAGATATTAACCCAAGTATATTTTGCAACTTTTTTGTTGTTGTTTTTGCTTTTGGGGGGTTTTTTGTTTGTTTGTTGTACTAGTTTATCTAGAATTTTTTTTTTTACTCAAAAGTGGCTTTAGGAACTTTTTTCAGTTTATTATTATTATTATTATCATCATTAATT
>NW_006399774.1:9755752-9771081 GCF_000299155.1 Elephantulus edwardii
GAAGGAAGGAAGGAAAGAAAAGTCTGCCATTTAGAAGAGCTTCGGCTGTGCGGCTGTGCGGCCTTACCGCCACTCTGCCTGGGATGTTGTCTGGAGTTTGCACCTTCAGTGCAGACAGGATCTGCCTCCAGGGCATCTCCTCCCCAGAGTCCTCTCCCAGGACTCTCCCAGGAGTCACCCACCAGGCTTTGACCCCAGCTATGGGGCAGGGCTGCAGGATTACTTCTGCTTCGGGATTCACTCCCTCTTACAGATGCAAAGAAACAGTCCTGCTCTTAAAGCATGCTCCCTCTTTAGCCCTCTAAGACATGCACATTTTTGGACTGAACAACTCCAAACAAGAGAACAAGAGAGCACGTTCTGGAATGACCTTCCTTCCCTTCCTGCTTTGCTCAGTAGATGGTCGAAGGTTAAAATTCCACTTGGCCAGACTTTTCTGACTTGTGGGTCTTCTGTGACCTGATAAAAAGGGGTGATTGGCTTCCTGGCATTAGCATTGCTTTAAAGAGAGAGGTGATGACATTTATGTCTACACAAAGAAAGGGGAAAATTGCCTCTTCCTTATTCTTATTTCTGGCCACCACAGATATCCTTCTTTATAATTACTTGGGTTATTGCTATTATAGCCATCATTTTCACTATTTACTATTATGGGCATTTAGAGGCTCGTAAAAATGTGAGCTTCCTTGATGCTTAAACAGCACGAGAGATAAATCAGAGGCATGGAGCATTGGCTGGCACTGGATGAAACCTGGCTGGGAACAGCTGCATTGCTCTCCTGACTAAATATTTACAAAAGGCGTGATTATATCACTGAGTGACATGGTGTGAATATAACAATTTATCAATCATCTTGTTTAACGCCAATCCCCCCAGGAAGGGCCACATTCCCACTTAACCACAAGAATCTACTGTATGCTAATTAATTTACTTCTTTTCACTTATGGTTATTTCAGACACGTATGCCCTTGTGCTTTCATAACAGCATATTCTACACAGAGACCAAACAAACATTTTATGGGCAAGAAAAGAGAGCAGTGTGTGCTGTAAATCCTGGTTCACCCCTAATCTTCTGGGGTTACAGCAGAGAAGAGTGGGCACGTTCTGGCATGTTCTAGAGATCTGATTGCAGATGCTACTGCAAAATCTAGAGAGTATTCTGGAAATGAAAAGACTGAGAAGAGTCAGCTTTTGAATTTGAATAAAGAAACATTAACCAGTTGTGATCAACCACCAAAGAGATGGTTGTTACGGCTGTTCAGTGCCACTGAATCAGATCTGACTGAACATGGCCTGTGTATAACAGGACGAAATGTTTCCTCACAAAGACCGCCGTGTTTGAGCACATTCTTGAAACCACTACGTCTATCTAGCTCATGGAGTGTCTGTGGTATCCCTCTGACCTTCTATTATACCAAGTTTGTAGAATCCATAATTATTGTCCTGAAGGTCATTGCAAGAGAGTATGAATTTAGTCTCATTTACACAACTTCTTGAGCAACACAGGTGTTCTTGTTGTTATGCGTTGGCGTCAGAACCAGCGCATAACTGAGGCTCCAGCAGCTTTTCAGAAGCACTTAATTGCACAGGAAGAGACTGTCCATCATTATCCTATAGGACAGCTGGTGGACTGGAACCAGGTGCCTTCGGCATTGCAGCACAGCTTCTTACAAGTAAGCCACCAGAGAGCCCTAGTACAGGTGAAATCATCTGCAAAACCAGCTAAGTGAAGAATTCTGGGAAGAGAGCTGTGTTGTTAGTAGCATAGTCGCAGAATTCCCACATGAGACCAGGACACAGGGCAAGTAAAATTTAAAAGCATTTGTAGTAAAAGAAGGTGACAAAGGTCTCTTGTAATATTCAATGTATAAAGCGATTAATGCTGAATGACCTACAGTTCCGATGTCGCTGTTTCCTGCTAGGGGTGGTTGCACACACAGTGAGATGAAAACGGTGTGGTCCTGGGCCATCTACGTGACCGCTTACAGATCACACCATTGTGATCTGTAGGACGAGTATTGACTGACATTCAGAAGTAGGTCACCAGCTTTTATTTTTACTCCATGTACGCCTGAAAGCGCCGTTGATATGTGTTCAGCAACATAACAACCAACACACAGCCTCACTGGTAGATGGACAGAGCTGTGTATACCGTACGTCAGCCAAGAATTGAACCCAAGTCTTCCACATGGAAGGTGAGCATTTAACCCTTGAGTCACCACTTCCTCCCACCACCCCAGTATCTGTGTGACTTGTGTATTATTGGCATGGTGGACAAAGAAGGAAAGAAACAGCATGCACCAGGATAAGAAAATAAGAAACAATCAACATGTTCTTGAAATAGTGAATAATGATGCTATGAACGTTGGTGTACAAGTCTCTGTTTGTGCCTCAGTTCTCATTCTCTTGGGGTATATTCCAAGCAGTGGAATAGCTGGGTGATAGGGAATTTCTATGTTCAGCTTTCTGAGGAAATGCCAAACTGCCTTCCAGAGTGGTTATACCATTTACAATCCCACCAACAATGTGTAAGAGTTAACTACCTCTCCACATCCTCTCTGACATGTATTACATACTGTCATGTTAACTTTGCCACTGCTATTTTAGTGAAATGGTACCTCATGGTGGTTTTGATTTGTATCTCTCTTATAGACAGTGATTTTGAGCATTTCTTCATGTGTCTGGTGGCCATTCAAATATCTTCCTCTGTGAAAATTCTTTCCATGTCTTTTTCTCATTTTGTAATTGGGTTATCAGTCTTTTGTGTGTGTGTGTGTGTGTGTGTGTGTGTGTGTGTGTGTGGAGGCCCTGTAGGATTTTATAAACTTGGAAAGAGCCCAAATGTTCAACTACAATTAATGGATTGAGAAATTATGGTACATTCAAACAATGGAATACTATGCAGCACATAGGAGCAATGATTTTGTAAATTACTACCTAACTTGGGAGAAACTGGAGACCATTATGCTAAGTGAACTAAGTCAGTCCCATAAGGACAAATACTGTATAAGACCATTATTGTAGAAATAGAAAGATAACTAGTACAATGTGTATGAGGATCCAAGAGAGGGAAGGAGGAGGCAGAAAGAAAAGGATGGGGTGGGAGTGTAATCGACTTGATGGGTGGAGGGAGAGGTGGGTTAAGGAAATGTGAAAGATCCAGTGTGAAAAACCATGTACATGAACTTTGTAAGTAAACCAGTATAAAATCAAAATTTTATATTTTAAAAATTGCATTTAATTTTAAGTGTAAAAAAGAAAAAATAACCGATCCGCTGGGAATCCTAGTGGGCTAATCCAAGGTCAGCAGCTAAAAGCGTAAGATTTTTCATTTCCAACAGAGGATGAGGGCAGGGAGACTGTGATCAGAAGACTGAAGAGCTGGGAGTCACCCGGGCTCTCTAAACTCCCACCTGCCCATCCAAATGTAGTTCCCAAAGAAGAAACTAGAGAGAACATAAAGTAAGCTGAGTATTAAAGGAGCAATAGAGACTAAGGAAAGAGAAGGTCCAGGTGAAATTGCGGCTTGGGGAAGAGACAGCACATCTCTGAAAGTAGTGACCAGGAGAGCAGCTATAATGGGACTATAATAAGGATTAGAGCAGACAGATAGAGAAAACATCCCAGAAAGACACACTAAAAAAAAGAAGAAGGAGACAAGAAAAAACTTCCCAATCGCATTGTGTTCTGATAAAATGAGCTAAAGGATATAGGAAAGGACAAGAGATATAAAGGAAGAACCCGATTAGAATTAAAGAAACTCATAAACGAAAAGGTAAAGCTCACAGGACAAAAAATATCCAAAAGAGTAGGAAATCTCCTTTTTGGAAATAAAATGAAATTATAAGGAACCACAACAACTGAAAAAGGTAAATGAAGACAAACTAGGCCTTGGAAAGAAAAAAGGAGGTATTTTTTCTTTTCAAAAAATCAATTTATTAAAAGATTTGTTTAAATACAAGATGATAGGTTCTGGTGATAAGCAAAGAAAATCTAATTTGAAGAACTTAGTAGAAATCCCTGAAGAATACCAGAATAAGGGGGCAGGACAAATTATATTCTAATTCAGAAATTCTTCACTCAAAACAGGGAAAAAGCAAGATGTGAAGTCACATATTGAAATAGCACTCTGTACGCTTGAGAATACCAGTCCAAAATTATCAACACTAAGGTCTATTTTAATAAACTTTATGGGCTTTAAAGAAAACACTTACACACTTCTATGGGGGGAAAAAGACCAGGTGATTTATAAAATAAAGAAAATTAGGTTTCCATAAGACTATTTAAATACTTCAGTGTACAATTCTATCATAAAAAAATTAGACATATTTAAAATACTGAAAGAAAACATAAGTCAAAGATTTTATAACTAGCAAAACAGAGCATTAAGTTAAAAGAGCTCAAACTCTTGTTAGCATTGCAAAATCCAAAGAATCTGTTCCTTAAGAGCCCTAAATCTATTGGAAAACAATATTCAAACAAATAAAATTAGAAAAGCATCAAGAAAAAAAATATGTGATGAGAAGTCTAAAAGTATTTACTTGTATATCCTAGGCTAAATCAGAGTTAAAAAGACTAAATACAGGCAATCTCTAGGCTACAAATAAATTATTTACTTGACCTTAAAATTTTCCCTCACTTTAAAACAATTGAACTAATCCCTACTTAGAACAAATTCTTCATCAGAATGACCTACGTTTGCTGCTAGCCTAGCTCTTAAATCATTGAAAATGGTTTTGTTGTAGTTAAATTACAATGTTATGCAGTTGTCCCAAAAATATCGAAAAGTTTCTCAGGCTCTCTGTGGAAATGATCTTAATAGCCCACCCACTACCCACTGCCATCTATTCCACTTCATCTCTATTGAGTTTCCAAGGCTGTAGAGCTTTATGGGGAGAGAGAAGAGATATAGAATAGCCTCTGGCATCTGACAGTGTTCTATTTTTCTTGCCTTGAACGTTGCTTTGTTGTTTTGTTGTTGTTGTTGTTAGGTGCCCTGGAGTGAAGTTCAGCTCATTGTGTCACTATGAACAAAAGATCTGAACCCTGTTCCATCCTGCAGCATCCTCGCACATCCTGACACATGAGAGCCCATTGCAGCAGTCACCACGTCAATCCACCTGGTTGGGGATTTTCCTCTCTTTCACTGACACTCCACCCTTCCAGTATCACATCCTTCTCCAAGGAATAGAATCCCCCAGCAACATGCCCAAAGTATGGGAGGCAAAGCTTCATCATTCTTGCCTCCAAAGAGCACTCCAGCTGTACCCTCCCCAAGACATATCTGTTTGTTCTCTTGGCTGAATCAGATGCACCTTAGTCCTCAAACTGACATCACTTTTGTTGTTGTTAGGTGCTTTTGAGTCACCTGGGCCCCATAGCAACCCTATGGACAGCAGCTCTGAAGCCTTTCCTGTCCTGAGCCAGTCTCACTAATGCCAACACACCAAACCCCATTGTACCAGATACTGTATCAATCCATCTCATCTGCCATCTTCCTCTCCTGTGCTGTCTACCCTTCTAAGCATGATGTCCTTCTCCAAGGACGGGTCTCTCCTGGCCGTGTGCCTAAAGTATGTGCGATGGAGCTTCAAAATTCTAGCCTCCAAGGAGAAACTTAGTTTCACTCTCTCCAAGACAGACCTATTTGTTTTCTTGGCGGTCCACAGAACGTTCAAGACTCTTCTCCAGCACCACAACTCAAAGACATTTATTCTGTCATCCTTAGTCATTATCCAGCTCTCTGAAGCATAACAAGTAATTGAGAAGACTGTGGCCTGGATTAGGCACACCTTTGTCTCTAGACTGGCATCATTGCTCTTCAGCATTCTGGAGAGGTCCCTGACAGCAAATTTTTCCAATGCAATTTGCCTCTTGATTTCCTGACTGCTGGTGTTAAGAGTGTTGATAGTGGAGCCAAGTGAGCTGTAATTGTTAACAACCTCACTCTCTTCTCCATCTATTATGGTGCAGCTAACTGGCCCAGCGGTGAGAATCTTTGTCTTCTTGATGCTGAGCTTCAATCCACATTGAAGACTACAGTCCTTGACCTTTTGCAGCAAGTGCTTCAGGTCTTCTTCAAGCAAGGTTGTGTCATCTGCATATCATAGGTTGTTAATGAGCCTTCCTCCAATCTTGATGCCTCACTTCTCATACGGCCCTCCTTCCCAAATGATCTGTTTTGCATACAGATTGAAAAGGTATATTGAAAAGGACAGGATGCATCCCTGACACACTCTTTTCCTGATTTTGAACCCTTTAGTGTTTCCTTGCTCTGTTCTGAGATCTGCTTCTTGTTGCTTGCTGTCCTGTTAATCTTTGCCACTGCTGCTGAGCTGAGATGGTATCTCATTGTGGTTTTGATTTGCATCTCTCTACTCGCCAGCAAAGCACGATGTACGTGAGTGAAGCACAATGTATATTAATTTTGCATGCAAACAAATAGAAAATTTTTTCAATGATAAACAAAAGCCAAAAAGTCATACTTGCTTAACACTTCAGTCTATTAAATGTGCAATAGCATTATGAAAATATTTTAAATATGCAAAGGATTATCAAAAAGTGGTACAGAAACACAAAGTGAGTTTGTGCTACCAAAAAAATAGCACCAGTACACTTGTTCAATGCCGGGTTGCCACCACCCTGCAAATTAAAAATAAAAATCATCTGCCAAGTGCAATGAAACAAAGGTCCATGAATGAGCTGTGTCTGTGTGGTAACAGGTGATGGTTCCCCTCCTCCGTCCAGCTGTGAGAGGAGACCTCCTTGCGGGTTCTAAGAGCTTTTCTGTTTCACCTGTGTCGGCAACTCCCTCTCCAAGCTCATCAAGCTGTCCTGACTCTTTTCCTGCACCACAATTAGCAACAGCATGTCGTCCAAGCCACTGAGAAAGCCAATGAACTGTGCTAGTTGCCAAAAGTTTCGAAATTCACGTCCACCCACAGACATCTTGGAAGAAAGGCCTGGCAGTCTACTTCAGGGAAAGATCAGTACCACGGGGTCAATAGTGTACAGTGTCACAGGTTGTCAGGACTCAGAATGGACTGGAGGCCACTAGGACTTATCTCTGGCTGGAAATGTCCTGTGTCTGGCTCAGACACAAGGAAACTCTCTTGAGGAACCATCAAACACACTATGTCACACAAGTAAACATCTCAGAGACAAGCTTCTCATGGCACGTGACCAACTCCACAGGGAGACTGCCTAGATGCTTCAATTTGAACCAACATGATGCTGAATTGTAGGAAATCAACCCCATGCCCCCACCCTCGGGCATGTCTATGTAATGTTACTGTTATTAGGTGCTGTCCCTCTTGTTGAGTCTTCTCTTTCCCTGACCCTCCGCTTTTCCCAGCATTATGTCTTTACTGACCATATATCCAAAAATACATGAGACAAAGTTTCACCATTCTTGTCTCTAAGTTGAACTTCCTGAGAGAATTGCTTGTACTCTTGGCAGTCTATGAAATATTCTTTATACTTTCCTTCAACACCACAGCTCAAAGGCATCAACTCTCTTTCTGTCATCTTTATTCATCGTCCAACTTCCAGATGGACAGGAAGAAACTGGAACACCACGGCTTGGATCAGGTGCACCTTAGTCGTTTCACTGGGATCCTTGCTTGTTAGCCCTTTGGAGAGGTCCTTCCCAAGACTGACCTAATGCAACATGTCTTTTCATTTCTTGAGTGCAGTTACCGTGAATATTGATTGTAGATCCAAGCAAACTGAAATCATTAACAATTTCAATCTTTTCTCCATCTATCATGGCGTTGCCTATTGATCCAGTCATGAGGACTGTCGTTTTGTTTGTATATTAATGAGCTGTGTCCAATAGAAAATTCAAAACCTAACAACTTTGTTAACAATCCAAAATCAGACCCTCTCCCTGTGTGATTTTTAAAGGCTTTTGGCTCTTCCCCCAGTGCTGATTGCCTTGGGCTTACTATGATAATAGCAAGAAAAATAATCTTTTAAGGTTAATAGCTCTGAAAAATTAGTATAAATAACCACATGCTGATGTTTTGTGCAATACTAATTTCAAAACTGAGTGTATTGCCTGCTGAACCTGAGTTCTAAGCTTACTGGGATTTGTTTTCTCATGTCATCTGTGGGTGTGGGTCTGTGCTATTAGTCCTGTCATTTAATATCTCAGCTCAACAGTCAAAATGTTATCTTGCCTTTGTTGTAACTAATGTGGTTAAAGATTTGGTGGCTCAATCCCACCCAGCGAATCCAGAGGAGAAACACCTGGCAATCTGCCCCATGAAGAGTGTAGTCAAGAAAACCCTACAGGTAGTTCTCCATTCCGGGGGATCTTAGAGGTCTGAATCAGCTCCATGACTCTCAACTTATACAACATGAGATTTGGCCCTGAACCAAGAAACAGCCTTGCCTTTCTTCAGGTAACTGCACTAAAGACCTTCAAAAGTGTTCACAGTGCTTTAAGACAGACAATTATTCTGAATTTTTTACTCTAAGGTGCAGAACAGTGTCTGACCCACAGCAAATGTTCAAAACTGCACCATAAATGTAGAATCAGAAAGATGACGCATCTACACAGAGAAGCCTTCCCACCTTCGTCTTCCCTGTTCACCGCAGGCGGGCGTAGTATGTGGCCCTGGCAGGCCTTGCTTTTCCAGCTGCTTCTAGAACCACAGTGAAGAAATTAGATGACCTTTCAGTGCTATGCATTGAGCCACGAACACAGTCTTATTAGAGGACTAAATGTCCAGGGTTCTGAGGCTGGCGAAACAGCTCTGAGGAATGGCCTCGATACCTGACAGGATGCAGTGCCTCTGGACCAGACTGAAATGAGGAGACTTGAGGAACCACTTCTTCACCCCAGAGAAAAGACATGAGCAGTTAGCATCCAAGTGTACGAGGGAGGTGTTCAAGACCTCCAGGAGATACAGAAGGTGAAAAACAGTTCTCTCACCTCAACCATCCTTTAGTGCTAATGAGACATTGAGCGCTTGGGGAGGAGGAGGGAGAGGGAGAGAGAGAGAGAGAGAGAGAGAGAGAGAGAGAGGTGCAGGGAGAGGGAGAAGGAGGGGGAGATGGAGGGGGAGAGGGAGGGGACATGGAAAGGGAAAAGGAGGGAGGGAGAGGGAGAGGGAAGGAAGGAGAATAGGAGAGGGAGAGGAAGCGGGCAGGGAGGGGGGTGGAGAGAAGATTTGATGAAGTCAAAAAATACTCAATATACCATAAACTGCAGAAGAAAAATGTTGCAGCAGTGCAGCTGAGCGCTCCTGGGAGGCAAGGATGGTGTGACATTGTGCCACATACTTTGGCCACATTATCAGAAGAGATTCATACTTGGAAAAAGACCTAACACTTGGGAAAGTGGAGGGTCAGAGAAAAATGGAAGACGGCTGATTCAGTGACTGCCACAATGGGCTTAATCACAGAAGAGATTGTGAACGTGGCCCAGGATTTTCTTCTGCAGCACACAGGGTCACTGTGTGGTGGAGCCAGCTCCGTAGCATCTAACAATAGTAAATCCTGACTCATAACGGCCCAGGACAGAGTGGAACTGCCCCCTCGGCTGGCAAAGCTGTAAGTTTTTCTGAAAGCAGCCTGCCTCACTTAGCACCCACAGAGCTGTCACTGGGTTCCAAATGCCATCCTTCCATTTATCAGGGGACAGCTTTGAACACTCTACCCCCAGGGCTCCTGTGGACCGGTCCCTTGCTGTTGTTATCAGAGATCATTGAGTTGGAACCATAACTGACGCTCCAGCAGGTTTTCAGAGGCAATCAATTGCATGGGAAGAAATAGCCCATCTTTCTCCTACAGAGCAGCAAGTGGATTTGAACCATATACCTTTTCAGCAGCAGCACAATTCCTTACCACTAAGCTATCAGAGCTCCCAATCCCGGAATTGGTACTCAGGAACGGATCAAAGACTGCCAAAGCCGCCCCATCCCAACAAGCTAGTACACGAGAAAAACCTTGTCAATTTTGTGTTTTCCATGACAGTTTGAGGCTTCATTTTTACCTCAATAGTAATAATTGAAGTTGTAATTATTAGGTTTGATCCTGCTGGCAGTCAGAATAAGTAACGTCATTTTCTGAGAGTAAAACGAGCTAAACAAATTCTTTTCAGGTAACATTCCATTATCCTTTCTTCTTTGGGGAGATACAAATGTTTTCAGGTTCAATATTGCTAAAAATAATGTTTCTGAGCCCTCACACACTCAATATATTAGTGCTTAATAGCTAGCATATTATGATCCAAGCACTAGTGTATAAGTACTTAAATTAATTCCACATCTGGCAAAGCTTCCTTTTTTTATCCCTATTATATTTATTCTCTGGAGGGTAGTATAAATTAAAATTATAAAGAAATAAAATATTTAAAGTCTATTTATTTTTGTGCACTATTATAATTTTCCTTAACTGTGTTAAAATTGTAATCCTCAAAATATTTCTGTCACATGTGGCCCAAATCATATTAAAAAGGTAAAAAAAAAGAGAGAATGTATGGGTGGGAAAACTCCTCCTGTGTAATTTAATGCCTCTGAAAACCCACTTAAGGGTCAGCTACTTGTCAGTTCTAAGTCAAAAACACACAACATTATATGTGACCCATATATCATACATATGTGTATTTATAGATCAATGTATATACTCCATTTATATATAGACACATACATATATTTATATAATGGACTGCCAAGAAAACAAACAGATTGATCCTGGAGAGGGTTAAACCAGGCTACTCCTTGGAGGCAAGGATTCTGGGGCTTCATCTGACATACTTTGGACATGTTGTAAGGAGCGACTGGTCCTTAGAGAGGGACGTCATGCTTGGGAGGGTGGAGGGACAGCGCAGGAGGGGAAGACCCTCTATGAGGTGGATTGATTCAGTGACTGGGGTAATTGGGATGGGTGTGTCAGAGGCAGTGCAATTGGCACAGGTCAGAGCAGGTTTAGGGCTGTTGTACATAGGGTCGCTATGAGTCGCAAACGACTCGACGGAACATAACAACAACAGCAATGTATATGATTCTGTACTTATCTATACATATATGTTGTTGCTGTTATTGTTGTTGTTGTAGTGTGCCAACTACTCAAAACCGGCTCATAGCTGACCCACCTGTGGGTTTTCAGAGGCAGTAAATCACACAGGCGCAGAGTGTGTATCCTTGTCCTCCAGAGCAGCTGGTGAATTCAAACCAAATACCTTTGGGATTGCAGCACAGCTTCTTCCGATAGATGATATAGCCATTGTTGTTTTTGTTGTGTGCCACTGAGTTGGAACCAACCCATAGCTAACCCGCTGGTGGGTTTTCAGAGACAGTTAATCGCACAGGAGGAGACTGCCATCCCTCTCCCTCAGAGCAGCCAGAGGATTTGAACCGCATACCTTTGGGATTGCAGTGGAGCTTCTAGGGATCCTATGTACAACAGCTCTGAACCCTGCCCTATTTTGAGCCAATCTCACTGTCTCTGACACACTTGCCAACTTGACCACGGTCACTATGTCAATGCATCTCATACAGAATATTGTCTCTCCTCTGCTGATCTTTCACCCTTCCAAGCAGGATTTCCTTCTCCAAGGACTGGTTCCTTCTGGAAACATGCCCATAGCATGCGAGATGGAATTTCCAAATCTGTGCCTCCAAAGAACAACTTGGTTTCACCCTCTCTAGGTCAGACCTGTTTATTCTCTTAGCAGTCCATGGTATGTGTATGTTCAACATTCTTCTCCAACTCAAGGGTATCAATTCTTCTTCGGTCGTCTTTAGTCATTGACTGGTTTTCACATGCATAGCAAGTAACTGAGAAGACCATGGCCTGGATCAGGTGCACCTTGATCTCTAGACTGACGTTGTGTCTTTAACATTCTGGAGAGGTCCCTGGCAGCAGACCTTCACCAAGCAACTTCCTTTTGATTTCCTGACTACATGCCTGTGCACCCATGTGCATGCATATAAACAGACAGAGAGCTCTGGTAGTATGATCCACGGGGACGCATACTGTTAACCCAAAGGCCACAGTTCTCTGTCAGTTCGTATCCACCAACAGCTGTGCATGAGAAAGGTGGACAATCTCTTCTGTGTGATTTACACCCTTTAAAAAACTCCCTGGAGGGTCAGCTATGAGTCAGTTTCCACTCTAGGACAATGAATGTGAGTTGAGTATATAAATGCTGTTGTTGTTGTTATGTGCCGTCGAGTCGTTTGCGACTCATAGCGACCCTATGTACAACAATCCTAAGCCCTGCTCTATCCTGTGCCAATCGCATTGCTTCTGACACACCCATCCCGATTACCCCAGTCACTGAATCGATCCACCTCATAGAGGGTCTTCTCCTCCTGCGCTGTCCCTCTACTCTACCCAGCATGATGTCCCTCTCCAAAGACCTGTCTCTCCTTGCAACATGTCCAAAGTATGTCAGACAAAGCCGCAAGAATCTTTGCCTCCAAGGAATAGACTGGTTTAACCCTCTCTAGGGTGAATCTGTTTGTTTTCTTGGCAGTCCATGGTACATTCAATACTCTTCTCCAGCACCACAGCTCAAAGGCATCAATTCTCCTTCTGTTCTCCTTAGTCATTGTCCAGCTCTCTGATGCATAACAAGTGATTGCAAAGACCATGGCCTGTATCAGGCGCACCTTCGTCTCCAAAGAGACACCGTTTCTCTTGAGTACTTTAGAGAGGTCCCTAACAGCAGACTTTCCCATCGCAATACGTTTTTTTATTTCCTGGCTGCTGGTGCCAAGAGTGTTGACTGTGGAGCCGAGCCAATAAATATATATGAGTATATAAATAGGGTAGATAAATGAAAGTGATTTGCATGCAACATAATTGTTGATGTTGTTAGGTGCAGTCAAGTTGTGTATAACTCATATTGACTCCATGAAAAACAGAACTAAATCCTGTCCTAACTTGAACCATCCTGACACTTCCTGACACACTAGAGCCCATTGTGACAATCGATGTGACAACCCACTCGGTTAAGGGTCTTCCTCTCTTTCATCAACTTCTCCCTTCCTTACGTCTCTCTCCAAGGAAGAGGCCCTCCTAGATGTAAGTGAGGTGAAGTCTCATCATCTTTGCCTCCAAAGAGCACTCTGGCTGCTCTCTCTAGAAGACATTTATTTGTCCTTTTGCCTGGATGTTCAGTGCTCTTCCCCAGCATCACGGCTCAAAGGCATCAATTCTTCTGTCATTCTTATTCATTGTCTAACTCTCAGATGCATAACAAGTGATCAGAAAGACCATGACCTGAATCAGATGCACCTTAGTCCTCAAGTTCGCATCATTACTCCTCAATAATTGGATAGGTCCCTAACTGTAGACTTTCCCAATGCAATATAGCTCCTAATTTCCTGACTGCTGGTACCAAGGGTATTAATTGTGGATCCAAGTAAGAAGAAGCTGTTGACACCTTCATTTTCTTCTCCATTCACCGTGACATTGTCTATCAGTCTAGTGGTAAGAATCTTTGTTTTCTTGACACTGAGATGCAATCCAAACTGAAGGCTGCATTCTTTGATCCTCTGTAGCAAGTGTCTTAACTCCACCTTACTTTCAGCAGTGAGGCAGAAGAGAATTAAAATAAGTCCACAAGAAGCAAGATATGATCTTGAATCTATTCCATCTGAATTTCAAGTATAGGAATAGGTTTGAGGCATTGAACCAATGAGAAAAGACTGGATGAATTGGGGAATGATATCAAGGATATCATTCATGAAGAAGAAAAAATTTCATTACAAAGACAAAAGAGAAAGAAAAAACAAAAATAGAAAAGACTCTGAAAATTTCACTAGAGCATCAAGAAGCCAAAAGAAAGGGGGAAAAAATACCAAAGTAAAAGAACTACACAGAATATTTCAAAGGGCAGCTTGAGAAGACAAAGCACAGTATAATAATGGGATGTGCAGAGAGCTGGAGCTTGAGAATAAAAAGGAAAGGACTCACTCTATATTTTTCAAGCTAAGAAAACTGAAAAACAAATTTGAACCTCGAATTGCAATACGAAAAGATATTATGAGCAATATATTGAATGACCCAGAAAGCATCAAAAGAAGAGGGAGAGAATTAACAGAATCACTATTATCAAAAAGAACTGAATGACACTGAAGCATTTCAGGAGTCAATGGCAATGAAGGAAGAAGTGGAAGCTGCATTGAAGGTATTGACAAAAAATGAATCAGGAGTCGATAGGTTATCAATTGACTTATTTCAATTAACAGATGCAGCCTTGGATGTGCTCACCAGTCTATGCCAGGAAATTTGGAGGACAAATGTCTTGCCAATGGATTGGAAGAGGTCCATATTTTTATTCCCATTTCCGAGAAAGGAGATCCAACTGAATGTGGAAACTAATGAACAATACCATGAATGTCACATGCAAGCAAAACAGTGCTGAAGATCATTCAAAAACAACTAGAACAGTACATAGATAGGGAACTGCCAGAAGACCAAGCAGGATTTTGAAGAGGCCGTGGCACCAGGGATAATATCATTGCTGATGTCAGATGGATCCTGGATAACAGTAAAGAATACCAGAAGAATGTATATTTGTGCTTTATTGACTATCAAAAGACATTTGACTGTGTGGATCATAACAGGTTGTGGCAGACTTTGAGAATGGGAATCCCTGAGCACTTAATTGTGTTCATGCAAAACCTGTACCTGGACCAGAAGGCTTTGTGGGAACAGAGCAAGGGGGAAAATGCATGGTTTAAAATTAAGAAGGGAGTGTGTTCAGGGTTGTAGTCTCTCTCCATACCTATTCAACCTGTATGCTAAGCAAATAATTCAAGAAACTGGACTCTCTGAAGAGGAATGTGGCATCAGGATTGGAGGGAGACTCATCAATAACCTACATTATGCAGATGACACAATAGCATGATTGTGTTGTGTTGTTAAGTGCCGTCAAGTTGTGGACAACTCACAGCGACCCATGATTACATATCTAAAATATAACAAATTCCGAGGTTTAATAGCAGCATTCAGTAGCACTATTAATATAAGATGAATGTAAAATAATCGTGTTGTTGTTATGTGTCATCGAGCACCTGTGATTCAGAGCATCCCTGTGTACAACACCTTGGAACCCTGCCCTGTTCTGAGCCAGTCTCATTGACACCAACATACCTACCCTCATTGCCCCAGTTACTGTATCAATCCATCTTATCCTGGGTCTTCCTCTGCTGCACTGTCCCTCCACCTTTCCAAGCATAATGTCTGTCCTTCTCCAAGGATCAGTCCTTCCTGGTCACAAAGTATGTGAAAAGGAGCTTCAAAATCCTAGCCTCCAAGTAGAAACTTGGTTTCACTCTCTCCAAGATGGACTTATTTGTTTTCTTGGC
>NW_006399774.1:9771456-9818066 GCF_000299155.1 Elephantulus edwardii
CTTCAATCCATATCGATGACAGCACTGAAGCTGGGAATAGAATGATAGACTTCTCCACAATTTATTCATTGCAAATACCATTTATAAGAAACACAAATGCAAGCCATACACATATGAATTTCACCTCAGGGTAGGCACAGGAACCAGACTGATTACATCTGTGGAAGGAGTCATTGGAGAAGTTCAATATCAGCAGTGAAAACTAAGACAGGTGTTGAGTTCAGAACAGATCATCAACTACTCATATGCAAGTTCAAATTAAAGCTAAAGAAGGTAAAATCATATCCACAGGAATCAAGATATTAACATTTGTATATGTTGTCAATATACAGTTCTTAGGACGAAATGAGAAAAATAATTCATAATTATAACCAAAAAAATCTTAAAAATAACAGGAAGAAAATTTTCCTGATAAATATAAAATAATTGCCTGAGCAGAGCAAAGCAGAGTGCTAATAGTGGGTCTGAGCACTGCCCTGCAGCAAAGGCTACGTGCTGTAAAGATACCGATTCTTCCAAAATTATTTCTCACCTATCAGGACCCAAATCAAAATGTCAATGAGATGCAGGGGCCAAAGGATGTGAAATTACTTCTGATAAAATAAAACATTAATATCCAGGTCCATGTAGAAGAAGAATGAAACTAATTTTCCTCTGCCAGATACTAAAATATATTTTCACATATATTCTGGCACAATCATTCCTCTAAAGATTAGTAGCAAAGAAACAGGGGTCCTGAGACAGACTGGTTCAGATATTTGAAGTTATTTGTGTGATAAGAAACTATTACAAATAAAGAAGACTATTTTAATCTATGCAAAAACTGGTATTAAGGAGATTGGCTTTTGCAGGGGGAGGGGATCAAGTTAGTGTTATAATTCAAATTTGCACCAGCACAAAATCCAGACTTACAAAAGAGACGAAGATAAAAGAGAGAGAATGGGAAAAGGAGAAGGTATTATGACGAAGATGAGAAAGAAAAAAAGTGATAAAGAATCAAGGAGGAAAGAAAGGAGACAACATATACAAATGTTAATATCTTGATTCCTGTGGAAGGAAGAAGAAGGTAGGTGGAAGGAAGAAGTTTAGTGAGTTACATAAATACAGCAACAGAATATCTAAACATAAAAACAAGAGAACAGCTTCACACATGTGACAATGTAAAAATGTTCACAAAATAGTTTCACACAGTTTGGTTTTTTAAAATGAAAAAAAATATATATAACCTGTTAGCCACCAATCAGGAGAGAGAGACAGTTGCTGAAATTCCGACAGAAAAAGTCACAGATGGGGTACAAATCGGTGGGAAAACAATCTATCCCCCATTAAAAACATTCCACAGAAATGAACACACCACTCATAGCATGAAAACACAAATTCCCCAAACCCACACTCATTAAAATCAGAAGCATGCAGAAGTTCTAAATGGTGTGCCAGCTCTCCCTATCAAATTGGGGGAAACTAATTAATTTTTAAATAAAATAATCATTTTAAAAGCTGGCAAGTGAACATGGAGTTAAGTGGACATTTTCATGCACTGATGAAAAGAACGCAGTGTGTGTACAAGCTTGCCAAGCAGTAATGTGAAAATACACGGACAGTGTTCCCCTTGTCCTAGTAATTCCATTTTTGCAAGTTTACACTAAGAAAAGAATCATAGTTTGTGGGCAGAGACTGTGTCAGTTACAGCTGTGTATATGTTGTTGTTTATTGTTGTTATGTACTGTTGAGTCGCCTGCAACTCATAGTGACTATATACAACAGCCCTGAAATCTTTATCCTGTGCCAACTTTAGTGTCTCTGACACACCTACTCTCATTAACCCAGTCACTATATCAATCAATCTCCCTCTCTTTCTCCATCCCTCCACCCCTCCAATCATGACATCCCTCTCCAAGGACCAACCCTTCCTTGAAACATGTCCAAAAGTATGTCAGATGAAGTCTCAGAATCCTTGCCTCCAAGGAGCAGGCTGGCTTCACCGTATCCATGATGAAACTGTTTGTTCTAGCAGTTCATGGTTTATTCAGTACTCTTCTGCAGCACCACAGCTCGATTCTCAATTCACCAAAGGCATCAATTCACCTTCTGTTATCCCTAGTCACCGTCTAGCTCTCTGACACATAGCAAGCAATTGCGAAGACCATGGACTGAATCAGGCACACCTTAGTCTCCAGACTGACATCATTGCTCTTCAGTACTCTGGAGGGGTCTAAGACAGTCAATTTTCCCAATGCAATTTGTCTCTTGATTTCCTGGCTGCTGGTACCAAGAGTGTTGATTGTGGAGCCAAGCAAACTAAAGCTGTTAGCAATCTCAATCTCTTCACCATCCATCATATTAGGGGGTCAATAAATGAACAAAGTCTAAATGGTCAATGAATTAAATTTATTATGAGATATATTGACTATATAATGGAATATGTTGTTGTTAGATGCTGTCGAGTATGACCCATAATGACCCTATGAACAACAAATCTGAATCCTATCCTATCCTGTGCCATCCTGACATTTCCTGACACAGTAGAGCCCATTGAAGCAGTTACTACATCAGTCCACCTGGTTGAGGGTCTTCCTCTCCTTTGCCAACCCTCCAAGCATCACGTCCCTTTCCAAGAAATAACTTCTCCTAGCAAGATGTTCAAAATATGTGAGACATAGTTTTATCATCGTCGACTTCAAGGAGCCCTTTCAGTACTCTTCTCCAGCAGCACAGCTCAAAGGCATCAATTCATCTGTCATCTTTATTCATTGCCCATCTCGCATATGCACAGCAAGAGCTCTGAAAGACTATGGCCTGGATCAGGTGTTCCTTAGTCGTCAAACAGACGTTACTACTCAGCAATAATTTGGAAAGGCCCTGACTTCAGACTTTCTCAGTGCAATACATCTGATTTTCTGACTGCAGGTGTTGATTATAAATCCAAGTATGATAAAGTGTTTGACAGTTTCAATAGTTACTCCCTCTATCATGATGTTTCCTATCAATCTAATGGTAAGAATTCTTTGTTTTCTTGACACTTAGATGTAATACATATTGAAAGCTGAGCTGGACAATGACTAGGGAGGACAGAAGGAGAATTGATGCCTTTGAGCTGTGGTGCTGAAGAAGAGTATTGGGTGTACCATGGACTGCAAAGAAAATAAACAGGTTCAACCTGGAGAGGGTTAAACTGGGTGGCTCCTTAGAGGCAAGGATTCTGAGGCTTCGTCTGACATACTTTGGACATGTTGCAAGGAGGGACCAGTTCTTAGAGAGGCATGTCATGCTTGGGAGGGTGGAGGGACAGTGCTGGAGCAGAAGACCCTCTATGAGGCGGATTGATTCAGTGACTGGGGTAATCAGGGTGGATGTGTCGGAAACAGTAAGATTGGCACAGGACAGAGCAGGGTTTAGGGCTGTTGTACATAGGGTCATTTAGAGTCGCAAGTGACTCAAGGGCACATAACATTAATAACAACATTCTTTGATCTGCAACCAGTGCTTCGAGGCCTTCTCACTTTCAGCAAGCAAGGTTATGCCATCTGCATAACACAGGTTACTGATGACTCTTCATCCGATCTTGTTGCCACAGTCCTCCTCATAGGGTAAAGCTTCTTGAATAATTTGCTCAGCACACAGATTGAAGAGGTACAGAGAGAGAATATAACCCGGACACACTCCATTCTTAATTTTAAACCACATAGTGTTCAAATGCAATAATGGTCACCCATGGTGGACAGTGTTTGGTGGAGCTCCCCAATTACAACAAGCTTGGAAGAACGAGGGTATCTATTTCTGCAATAGCTTGCCTCTGTTAACTCTATGAACTTGGAGAAACGATGAAAGTTATACAAGTGTTCAGGTCTTTCGTTCATAGGGTTGCTATGAGTTGTCTATGACTCAGCGGCACTTAATAACAAGAACGGTGTTCTCTTGCTCTGTTCACTCACACAACATCTTCTAGGCCTACATACAGGTTTTGCATGAGCACTTCTCTAGTACTCTGGGATTCCATTCTTCTCAGTGTCCGCCACAACTTGTTAAGATCCACATAGTCAAATGCCTTTACATAGTCTATAAAGTGCAAATAGACCTTCTTCTGGTATTCTTTACTTTCAGCCAGTATCTACCTGACATCAGCAGTGCTATCCCTGGTACCACTGCACCTTCTAAATACTGCTTGAACTTCTGGCAGTTGCCTGAATATAAGTCGCTCCATAATAATGAAGTCAGTGAAATAAGTCATTTCATAATAACGGAGTATTTGATAACTATGTCTCATAATACCATATAATTAATTGCTCAGTATAAGGTAGGACTATACCAGGGACAACATTTTATAAAAACCAAATACACAGACACAGCTACCTACCTTCCAATTGTCACCATATTGGCTCCAAATCCTAGTCACCCTCGAGGGCCATCAGAAATACCCCACAGGGTTACAGAGGCTGTAACCTCTATGAGAGCAAACCACCTCATCTTACTCCCTCATGATGGCCGGGGGATTTGAACCACTAACTTTAGCAGCTCAATGATTCATTCATTGTGCCACTAGGCTTGACCTAGATATAAAATACATAAACTTCCGAGAAATACACCAAAAAGCAAGCAGATACCATTTCTAATTTGACTGCATAAGACTCATTTCTTTTTCTCCAATGTTGATGTTGATTGTTGTTGTTATGTGCCATCAAGTTGCCTACAACTCATAGTGACCTTATGCACAACAGCCCCTAAACCCTGCTCTATCCTGGGCCTATCTTTTTGTCTCTGACATACATATCCCCATTACCCCAGTCACTGAATCAATCCACCTCATAGAGGGTCTTCCTCTCCTGCGCTGTCCCTCGACCCTCCCAAGCACGACGTCCCTCTCCAAGGACTGGTCTCTCTTTGCAGTATGTCCAAAGTATGTCAGACAAAGCTTCAGAATCCTTGCCTCCAAGAAGCAGCCAGGCTTCACCCTCTCCAGGATGAGCTTCCTTGTTCTCCTAGTATTTGCTAACATTTTGAAATAAAGACATGCAGACACAATTCAAAGTCCCCAGTGTCTATTATCTCTACAAATCTAGAGATTAGATGATGAATCTTGTCATTAACCTCATTCTACTGATTAAAATAGGCCCAATTAAGATAAGCAACATATCCAAGGGAACAGTCATTAGGTGTCATCAATTCAATGACAGGTCACAGTGACCCTATGGTGGCTATTGTTGTTGTTCTCAAGTGTCTTCGGGTATGACTCATAGTGACCCTACAAACAAAAGATCTGACTATAAATATCATCATTTCTCTCTTGTTCAGAGAGTTTCCAAAGGCACACTGTTTAAGAAATGAATGCCAATGCTTCCAAGCCTGTCTTCATGTGGAACTCTACCAAACCCAATCTATCATGGGTAACCATTTCATCACACTAGTGTGGTACAGCGTTCAGTATGGCAGCAACCCCAAATTATCTCAGTACAAACTGACAGACTAGTGCTATACCACAGAATAATGTTCTTCCTGAATATAATTAACACCGGCCCTGAGGGCTGCAGGCCCAAGGGCTCAACCAACTTTTAAATACAAAGGCCTGCCCACCAGTTCTGAAACAAGAGGCTTCCAGCCCACAGCTGATTGTTAGCAAAATCCAGGCAACCAATCAGCTTACACACAATTGTGAATGAAATTTTTAAAAAAACCCCACCACCAACCAAAAATGACCACACCGTTTACAGCTGGCTTTCAACTCAATCCCTGTGGTATACAGATGGAAAGCGTGTCCTGACCCCTCATGCTCATGACCTCTACCATGTTCAAGGCCATTGTTGTAATCTCACTTTCAATCCATCTTGTTGACGGTGGGAAAGCCGGGATCAAGATTCAGGCCACACAACAACACAAGCCTGCAGTCACTTGCACACTATATATAACAGTGGCTTATACACCAGGGGTCCTCAACATTTTTGTCCTGGACTCCTCTACACATTTAAAAATTATTGAGATCTCCAAAGAACTTGTATTTATGACAGTCATCTCTATTGGTATACCTACTGATATTTACTATATTAGAGATATTTACAAATTAGAAACATTTTACTTACTTAAAAATAAATACGGCAAATCTATTACATGTAAACTAAAATAAAACACGTGTTCTAGGGAGCTCTAGTGGCGTGGTGGCAAGAAGCTGTGCTGCGACTTCGAAGGCACGTGGTTTGATTCCACCAGCCAGCTGCTCTGTAGGAGAAGGATGGGCAATCTTCTCCCAAGCAATTAACTGCCTCTGGAAACCCATTGGAGGGTCAGCTAAGGGTCTATTCTGACTCAATGGTACACAACAATATACTTGTAATAAAAAAATTACCGTTTTCTGGGAACCTAAAAAGATGAGGTAATAGTGAGCATAGATCAATGGTCATTATATAAAGCACAATGAACAGGAATGATCGTGTGAAACACAATGTGAAGGAAGGAATATGTGAAAAAGTAATGTATATGAATGAAACATAATATATACAAGTTTTGTATGCAAACTGAAAATGAAAAATTTAATTATAAGTGTTCTTTAAAGGCGGGTGGTGGGAGGGAACTACAATTTCCAAGAACAAAAGAAAAAAAATTATAGCAAGAAAAGCCGCATTCTGGGTTTGCAAATCTCTCAACGTCTGGCTTAACAGAACTCACCTGAATACTACGAGAGCTTCCTTGCTCAATTGATTGCAGTGACACATGCCACACAGCCTCTGGAAGATTCCACCATAAATTCTAAAAGAATGAGAGTTGGAAAGGTAAATAACATCTCAGCATTATGTTGATGCTTTGGGTTTCAAGGGCCCATTAAAGAGTCTCAGGGACCTCAAGGGATCTTGAACATACATCTTGGGAATGGTGCCTTTTGAAAGGAATAAATCCCTCCGACAGGGAAGGAGCAGGTTGGGCGCTCATCCAATTCATGAGCTCTGATTCACTAGCTGAGTGGCAGCAGACATTTGGATCAGAATAAACTTCTTGAAGGCTATTATTTTGGGTGCATCTGCTCAGAAGAGGGGCATCCTCACACTTCCTGACATGCTTGAGTCCACTGCAATAGTCACCATGTCAATCCACCTGGTTGAAGGTCTTCCTCTCCTTCATTGACCCTCTACCTTTCTGAGTATCATGTCCTTCTCCAAGGAATAGACTCTCCTAGCAACATGCCCAAAGTATGTGAGGTGAAGCCTCATCATCATCTTTGCCTCCAAAGAGCACTCTGGCTGCACCCTCTCCAAGACATATTTATTTGTTCTTTTGGCCGTCCACGGCATAGTAAGTACTCTTCTCCAACACCACAGCTCAGATGCATTGGTTCTTCCTTTGTCATCCGTATTCATCGTCCAGCTCTCAGATGCAGAGCAAGTGATCAGAAAGACCATGGTTTGAATCAGATGCACCTCAGTCCTCAAATTGACATCACTGCTCCTCAATAATTTGGAGACTTTCCCAGATCTGCATGCAGAGCAACAAATCCGGAGTGAGCTCTGATAAGTTAGTGTTCATCCTACCTTCAACCAACCATGTAAAGTCAATCAGCTTTGACCCTGAATTATGCTAGATGTTAAGGCCACAAAAGAGAACAGAAATGGTTCCCCACACACTGCTGATGGAGAGCCTCTATGGGTTGGATGAGACTCATTAGAAGTTCATTTGGTTTGAATTTTGGTAAACATGGGACAACACTGCAATGGGGCAGTGAGCTCGCTCAAAGCAGGCACTCTCCCCCATCGGGTAGACTGTTCACTGATGCTACTCAGACATGTGAAATGGTGATGAGGAATTCATGCACTGTAAACACTAGGTGCAGAAGCCCTGGTGGCTTTTCACAATGCTCTGTATGTTGTCTGCATCCAGGGACAGAGCTTAGCCTGCAAACAAGACCAGTGGCCTCCAAGCCAGTGTTGTTGTTGTTGTTCTTATGTGATGTCGAGTTGCTTGCGTCTTAGAGAGACCCTATGTAAAACAGCCCTAAACCCTGCTCTGTCCTGTGCCAATCTCACTTTCTCTGACACTCCCATCCCGATTATCCCAGTCACTGAATCAATCCACCTCATAGAGGGCCTTCCTCTCCTGCGCTGTCCCTCCACCCTCCCAAGCATCATGTCCTCAAAGGACTGGTCTGTCTTTAAAACATGTCCAAAGCATGTTAGACGGGACCTCAGAATCCTTGCCTCCAAGAGACTGTCCAATGTAACCCTTTTCAGGATGAATCTGTTTGTTTTCCTAGCAGCCCATGGTACCCTCAATACTCTCCTCCAGCACCACAGCTCAAAGACATCAATTCTCTTTATTTCCTCCTTAGTCATTGTCCAACTCTCTGATGCATAACAAGGGATTGCAAAGACCACGGCCTGTATCAGAAGCACCTTAGTCTCCAGAGAGACACAATTGCTCTTCAGTACTTTGGAGAGGTCCCTAACAGCAGACTTTCCCATCGCAATATGTCTTTTAATTTCCTGGCTACTGGTGCCAAGAATGTTGACTATGGAGCCAAGCAAACTAAAGCTGTGAACAATCTCAATCTCTTCACCATCCATCCTGATCCTGCCAATTGGTCCAGTGGTGAGAATATTTGTCTTCTTGACATTGAGCCTCAATCCATACTGAAGGCTGCAGTCCTTGACACTCTGCAGCAAGCGCTTCAGGTCCTCCTCAGTTTCAGCAAGCAGGGTTGTGTCATCTGCGTAACGCAGATTGTTGACAGATCTTCCACCAATCTCAACCCCACATCTCTCCTCATAGAGCCCAGCCTCCAGTAGGAGCAGACATTAGATTGAGGCTTGCCTCTCCTGCTCTAACTTCTGCCACCTGTATTCTACTGAACCAGGTGCTACTCGGATCTTTTGTTCCATGGTTGATTTTCTGGGAAGCATACTGTTAGAACTTTGTCTATTTGGGTAGACTTGAACCCCCACTCTTTTGATTAGCAACTGAGCACCTAACTGAACCATCCAGGCAACTCTGACTCACACTAGGCAGTCCCTAGGTTGGACGATGAATAAGGAAAACCAAAGAAGAAATGATTAAAGGGAACTATGGTGGCCTAATGGTAAAAATGCTGCCCTGCAACCTAAAAGTCATGAAGTTCAAATCTCCCAGCTGTGCCGTGAAGAAGGATGGGCAATCTCCTCTCATGAAAATTATTACGTCTGAAAAACTGCAGGGTCAGCTATAAATTGGATCAAACTCAACCACACATAACAATAACAAAAACAAAGAAGAACTGATCGATCCCTTTGAATTGTGGCGTTCGCAAAGAGTGTACCATGGGTTGCCAAAAGAACAAACTAATCTAGGGAGCTCTGGTGGCCTAGTGGCACGAAGCTGCACTGCAATCCAGAAGTATGAGGTTCGAATCCACCAGATGCTCTGCTGGAAAAAGGAGGGGAAATCACCTCCTGTACCAGTCAGATCCGACTTGATGGTACACGCACAAAAAAATAAAATAAAATAAAACTGAAAAAAGAACAAACTAATCTGTCTTGGAAGAAGGTTAGCCAGTGTGCTCTTTAAAATAAAGACGTTCAGACTTCATCTCACACACTTGAGGCATGTTTTCAGCAGGGGCCAGTCCCTGGAAAAGGCCGTCATGCTTGGAAAAGCAGAGTCATTGGAGGAGAGAGAGGAAGACCCTCAATCAGAAGGCTGACACAGTGACTGCAACAATGGATTTAAGCCCAGCAGAGATTTTAAGAATGACACAATGTTACACAAGGTTTTGATCTGCCATAAGTTGGAGTTAACTCAAGGACACTTCACAGCAAAGATATTCAATGACTTTTTTAACATACATATAATAACAGCTATCATTTACAACCCTGAGCCTGGGAGTTGGTACTTTTTAATCCTCTCTTTATAAGGCACGGGTGGTTCCATGATAGAATTTGTACTTTCCCTGTGGGACATCTAGGTTTAAATCCAGACCAATGTCCCTCATGTGCAGCCACCATCTGTCAGTGAAAGTTTGCACATTTCTGTGGTGCTCAGCAGGCTTCAGTGAAACTTCCAGATAAAGATGGACCAGGAAGAAAGGCCTGGCCATCTATTTCCCACAATCAGCCAGTGAAAGGTCTACATATCACAGTAATCTGCCCTGTAATCCACCTGAGGATGGCATCGCATGAGGCTGCACTTGCTCTGCTGTGCGTGAGGTCACTACAAGTCAAGGTCATCCAGAGGACAGCTAATAACAACAGCAGCAACAATGATGACAACATTCTTTCCAGGGACAGCCCCTTCCTGGACACTGTGCACACAGGCCGTCAGATCGGCCTTGGGAATTCCCAACTCCACAAGCACATATGCCCATTCCACTGAATTTTTAATTTCAGGAGCAAATATTCTTCCAATTGGGATGTTAATAAGATGCAAAAATTTTTAGTACTGTGTGGGAAGAAGCAAGGTTATATTCTCAGCCTAAAAATAGTGGAATTTGTTGTGGCAATGTGTTTTGTTTTGTTTTCTTTTTAATAGAAAGTGAAATCTGCTCTCTGGTATTTCTAGGTATGAGAAAGGGCTTGCAAACTGTAAATAAAACCTAGTGAACTGAACACACAGCTGCAGAACACTGTCCACACCAGCCTTCCCAAGGGGCCTCACCCAAACTCTGAAGTCAGGGCAGCATCCATGGAGACGGTGGTTGGGTGCTGTCTCGTTTATTTGAAACACAATAAAGTACTGTCTGGTCCTATGTTATCCCCATGAATGGGTTGAGGCAAAGACTTCTCCAAAGTTGTAAAGAGAATGGATGCCAGACTAAAAACCACTGGGCCAATTGGCAGCATCATGATAGATGGTGAAGAGATTGAAACTATTAACAGCTTCAGCTTGTTTGATTCCACAATCAACACTCTTGGTAACAGCAGCCAGGAAATCAAGAGACAAAATCATATTGGGAAAGTCTGTCATCAGGGACCTCTCCAGAGTACTAAAGAGCAATGATTTCAGTCTAGAGACTAACGTGGGCCTGATTGAGGCCATGGTCTTCACAATTACTTGCTATGCATCAGAGGGTTTGATAATGAAAAAGGATGATAGAAGAATCAATGCCTTTGAGTTGTGGTGCTGGAGAAGACTATTGAATATACTGTAGACTGCTAAGAGAACAAACAGGTCTGTCCTGGAGAGGGTGAAACCAAGCTTCTCCTTGGGAGGATTGTGAGGTTCCAGCTGACATATGTTGGGCATGTTTCAAGGAGGGACTAGTCCTTGGAGAGTGACATCATGCTTGGAAGGGTGAAGGGACAGTGCAAGAAAGGAAAACCCTGGATGAGATGCATTGACTCAGTGACTGGGGTAATGGGAGTAGGTGTGTCAGAGATGATGAAATTGGCTCAGGAGAAAGAAAGGTTCAGAGCTGTAGTATATAGGTGTCGCTATGAGTTGAGTCAACTCTATGGCACATATCAACAACACCTGATCCAAGTCATGGTATTTTTTCCATCACTTCATATGCATCTGAAAGTTAAACAATGAACTGAGACTCAGTGCCTTTGAATCATGGTGTTGGTGAGGAATATTGACTAAACGATGGACTTCTCAAAGAATGAACAAATCTCAATGGAAATTCTCAGATTTGAAAATTTAGATCAATCAGGACACCAACCAAACAGACAAAACCAGATCCATCAAGTTGTCTCTGACCCTTAGTGACTCCCTGTATGTCAGAGTAGAACTGTACTCCATAGTTGATTTTTCCAAAGAAAATTGCCTGGGTAGACTTGAACCTCCAACCTTTTGATTAGCAAATCATAGTAAAGGTTTGTACCACTCAGGTACCTCAAATGCAGAACACTGTTCTTACTATTAACAGCCATCGAGTCAGAGCAAACTTATGAACAATGGAACCAAACATGACCCATCTTGTGCCGTCTTCATGGTCATTAACACATTTGAGTACAATCTTTATTGAATCTTATTACAATCTTATTGAACACAGGCTGAAAAATAAGAGCCACAAGGAAGATCCGGTGGTGTTAGCCTAAAAGTTGGTGGGTTTTAGCCTTTTAGCCTCTAATCTCCAGTTATCTTAACTCCAGGCACGTGGTCTTGCAAATCAGCATCAGCTGTGGGATTAGGATAAGTGAAATAGTGCTTCCCACACTGGGCAGTAAGACTTGAGGTGAGCAAGACTTGAGGCAAGTGGGTGTGTGTTGGCAAGACCCTGGTGAAAGTAAGACTGTGACATTGCTATGGAGAAATGGTACCAAGGTGTGAACTGAGACTTCTTTCATTTGTGCTGACCAGTTAAAGGTTTGGCTGTTCTTGCTGGACGTTTGAAGGAGAAGCGGATGTATAATTGCGCTAAGGCAAACCATGCTGGATAACTTGGATTCAACTGCTGAGCTAAATCCAGAGCCTAGACTATTTGAGGGCTTGTGCCTTGAGACTGCTTGGCTAAAATTTGGGTTTGAATTGGGTGATATTCTTTGTCTCCTCCATTCTTCAACCTCTTTCCCTAATAAACCCCATTGTTGGTACCATAACTGTGAGTCTGTGAGTCAACAATAAATAATCTCTTGGTGCTGCCATGGCTCTAGAGGCACCAGGGACTGGGCTACAGGCTCTTCATCTGCTTTCTACTCTGGGACGGTGAGGGTCTGTGCTATTCTTACTCTCTTTGTTCCTTTCAGAGAAATGCTTATGGACCTATGCCTCCATATCCCGTTTTCTCCTTTCTAGACAGACCCTCACCCAGGTGGATTGACATAGTGACTAAAGGAATGGGCTTGAGCATATCAGAGATTGTGAGGTTGGCACAGGATAAGAAGGGGTTCAGATCTGTTGTCCATATGGTCACTTTGAGTCGTACTCAACTCAATGACACCTACCAACAACAATAACCAAATTGACTATATAACTATTTTCTGAACAACTCTTCGTAAAGCTATGAAGGTCAAAATATAACCTCAAGTGACAACTCAGAACAAACTCAGCTCATTGCTTTCCAGTCAATTGCATCTCACAGCTGACTCTGCAGAGAATTTTCAGAAGCCATAAATTGCACAAGAGGAGATTGCCTATCTTTCTCCCTCATAGCCATGGGGGGATTTGAACTGGGTGCACTTGGGTTCTCAGCGCAACTCTGTACAGACTACACCACCAGCGCTCCTTCCAGCTGGAAGTAAGCTCTTTTTATTTTTTAATTTTTATTTTATAATGGTTTGCTTGCAAAGTTTGTATACATTGTGTTTCACACTATTCTCCATTAACATTGTTTCCATACAATTATTCTCATTATGTTTTATAAAATCATCACCATTGGACTATGTCCATCATTACCCCATCTTTTCAGGTTCCCACCAGATCTTTCCCATTTCCTTTATGCCCTCCATCCATCCACCAACTTGTACAACCCCGTAATTCCCGTCTGCCTATCCTCACCCCTCTGCACCCACCCTTTCCCTCCTTGGATCCCCAAGCTCTTTGAAAAGAAGGTCAAGCCCAGGCTCTGACTCAGATCTGCCACAAAGGCTTCCATTACACTTTTCAGGTGTAACCATGGTCCCATACTTAGCCTCTTCAAAGAGACCCCAGAATTACTGATTGCAGGAAAGGAAGAAGACACAGGAGGACTGAAAAACTAATCTTTTTTAGGCAAAAACTCAAAGTCAAAGAGCTTTTCCCCTTTGGGTTGACCTTTGTCTATTCTCTTGTCCAAGGTAAATTCTATCTCTGCTAATCTCACAGGCTAATATTGAAATTCAATGTGGCATCCAGCTTCATGTAAGATTTCTCTCTGTTCGGTGGTCCTCAAGACTATATATTTACCTAAGAAACTCCCTTCTGACTTTCAAACTGAAGCAAACCTAACAATTCAAGGAGACAGTAGCTTCATCACACTCAGAGATTATCACTGAAGGCACACTCACTTCAGGGGCAAAGGAAGATGCTTCAATCAACTAAGCCTACAACATAGCAAACAACATCTTCAAAACCTCAAAGGAAGAACACTTCTTCCAAAGGGCCATTTAGGGAAAGTGTAATGTGCTGTGTGTAAAGAGCTGTGTGTCTCAAAAGAGTTAAAGGAAAAAGTGGGCTCCTAGACCTGTTTGCTCCAGCTCTGCCGTCCAGGCGTGGCGTTCTTCATTAGATCTAATGGAAATCGTGGCTTGACACTTGAGGAATACATTTCCTGCACGGCACAGGAAACCGCATTAGACTAGCATGGAGTTATGTTTCCTTTATGCAGGACTCTTTGGCTTGCGGACAAGATGTAGACGAGTGACCCTGAACGTTGGAGTGGAGGTGGGAAGTGATGGTCAGTGGTCTGTCAGATTAGTGAAACTAATTCAGCAAAATGCAGATGAAGAAGTTAAAATGGGAACAAGCGAAGAGGAGGAACGCTAGCATAATATCCAAGATGGATCTGGCCTTCAGACAGAAAAGGAGAAATGTTGGACATCATGGATAGTGGGGAGGCAAACACCGAGGTCAGCACAGAGCTTCCTCGCCAATCTCCAAAACAGGAAGACCCTCAATGAGACAGGTGGACACAGAGACCACAAGACTGGGCTGACTCACAGCAGAGATCGGAGGAAGCGCAGGTTGTGCACAGGGTCTCTGTGACTCAAAGCTGACGTGACAGCAGCGACCAAGCTTAGGGAACTCTGGTGGCTTAGTGCTAAGGAATCACGCTACCAACTCAAAGGTACAGGGTTCGCACCCACCAGCTGCTCCACAGGAGTGAGAGGGGCAATCTCCTCCCCTGTGATGGACTGCCTTTGAAAACCTGAAGGAGGGTCAGCCACGGGTCAGTTTGACTCAATGGCACATAGCATGTGTAAGGGCTGTAGCACTGCTAGCCCAAACCCAATGCTTCTTGAGCTGTTCGAATCCACTACCAACTCCAAAGGAGAAAGATAGGTAATAAAAATTATAATTATCAGTAAGTTTATCTCATTGAAGATAAAAAAGAAATAGTATGCCACTGTAGGTATTAGGGAAAGGTACTTAATATGTACCATCATTTTGCCTAAATGTTGATAATCCATCTCACTGCCTTCCAGTGGATTTCAACTCATAGAGGCTGACAGGACAGAGTAACGCCCATGGGACAGTCCCCCAGAACATTCAATGTTATGCTTACACTGCACTATAGT
Organism: Elephantulus edwardii; assembly: GCF_000299155.1. Taxonomy (NCBI): domain Eukaryota; kingdom Metazoa; phylum Chordata; class Mammalia; order Macroscelidea; family Macroscelididae; genus Elephantulus; species Elephantulus edwardii. The sequence goes on from NW_006399774.1 coordinate 9,786,561, forward strand.
GCACTAAGTGGGGAACAGCATCTGGAAACATTTGCAATGTTGTGAGAATTCTCAAAACATTCCCAGGGTCATAATGTGTTTGAAAGCAAGCTGCTTCATACTCTACCTGGTTGTTTGTTGTGTACCTTCAGTTTGGAACCAACCCACAGCTGACCCTCCAGTGGGTTTTCAGAGGCAGTAATCGCACTGGAGGAGATTGCCCATCCTTCTCCTACAGAGCAGCTGGTGGATTTGAACCACATGCCTTCGGGATTGCAGTGCAGCTTCTTGTAACTCGACCACCAGTGGTTTCAAACTGCTGATCTTTTAGTTAGCTTGACCCACCTCACAGGGCGCCTAAACACTAATATTTATCTTAAAATAGTAAAATATTATTGGTTAATTCAAAGGCTCAGTTTTGCCACGTGCCCTGAAGTTGAAACTCGCTACCATTAAGCCCATTCTAACCTGCAGGAAATCACCACCCACTTTCAGAGACCACACGTCTTAATAGAAGGGGTTGTCCATCTTTTCCCCAAGGATTTACTGGTGGGTTTGAACCACCTGAGACATGTAGCCTTTTGGTAAGCAGTGTAACATGCGACAACACCATCAGCACCCTCTTGCTCTAAACTTGAAAGTCAACATTATAACCAGATGGCACAGCCCCTCTGGTCCGGATTTCTGATTTTCTTAATATGTAGGATGTAGGCCAGTGTCAGCATCATTGGGTCATACTCAGGACTCAATTCTCAGCTAATTGTGTTAGGCATTTTTAGAAATCTAACTTAAACATATGGTACAAGACAATGATGCCTTTACTTGACCTAATTTCCCTTCACTCTAGCGTGGAATGTGTAAAACCTAGGTAGCCAGTGTTCTCTGCAGGTGAACTTTGGACATATGTAGGGTTGGGTCCAGACCAACAATAAAGCATTCTGAAGCTTCATCTGACATACTTTGGGCATGTTGAAAGGAGGGACTGGTCCATGGAGAGGGACATCATGTTTGGGAGAGTGGAGGGACAGCACAGGAGAGGAAGACCCTGGATGAGATGGATCGGTTCTGTGAGTGGAGTGGTGGGAATGAGTGTGTCGAAGAACGGTGATTAGGGCTCTTATACATAGGGTCGCTATGAGTCACAAGTGACCTGATGGCACATAACAACAACAACAACAATATTTCAATAAAGTGAGTTACATTATTTATTTGTTTATTTTTCTAGTGTTTATAAGTTATGTTTACACTAGACTGCAGTCTATTAAGTGTTTTGCAGAATTATGGAAAAAGCCTGAAATATTGTGAGAATTATGGAAATATGTCACAGAGGCATGAGTGAGCACGCTGGGGTTGAGAAATGGCACCAACAGACCTGCTCTAGTCATGGTTGTCACACACCTGCACTTTGTAAAAAAACTCAGTATCTGTGAAACGCAATAGTGTGAAGAGAAATAAAACAAAGGTGCCTGTCCTGTGGACACTGACTGAGAATTTGACTCAAAAACAAAGTACAGGGTCCTTTATAAAGGTGTGTATCAGAGTGGGATCCTTTTTCCATACCTATTCAATCTGTATGCTGAGCTAACTATTCAAGTAGCTAGACCCTATGAAGAAGAATGTGGCATCAGGATTGGAAGAAGACTAATCAATAATCTTTGTTATGTAAATGACACAATCTTGCTTGTTGAAAGTGAGGAAGATTTGATGCACTTGCTACAGAAATGTAAGTCTAAATATAGATTGCATCTCAATTTCAAGAAAACAAAAGCCCTCATCACTGGACAGACAGGTGATATCATGATGGTTGGAGATAGGATTGAGATTTTATCTTACTTGGATCCACATCCAATTCACTTGATACCAGCAGTCAGGAGATCAGAAGGCCTATTGCACTGGGAAAGTCTGTGGTCAGGAACTTATCCAAATTATGGAGCACCAATGATGTCAGTTGCTTAACTCAGGCCATGGTCTTTTCAGTTACTTGCTTTGCATCTGAAAGCTGGACAATTAAGGATGACAGAAGAAGAATTGATGTCTTTGAGTTGTGGTGGTAGAGAAAATTACTGACAATCCCATAGACTAAGACAACAGACAGATATTTCTTGGAGAAGGTGCAGCCAGAGTGCTCCTTGGAGGCAAAGATGATAAAGCTTCATCTCACATACTTTGGGCATGTTGCTAAGAGAGGCTATTCCTTGGAGAGGGACATCATGTTTGGAAAGGTGAAGCATTGACAAAGGAAAGGAAGACCCTCAACCAGGCAAACTGACAAAGTAACTGCAACAATAGGTTTAAATGTGTCAGAGGAGGCACAGGAAAGGACTAGATCCAGATCTGTTGTTCGCAACTTGAAGACACCTAACAACAACATGATTTTTTTAAATTTCATCTCTGTGAGGTCAAATTTACAAGGGCAACTCGAAAAGTTGGATGGGAAGTTTAGAGAGGCAGTGAGTTGAAGATATTTATGGGGAAACAATTTGAAAAGAAGATAATAGTCATTCCCAAGGCTTTGAAAATGGAGTTTCTGATTTGCTGTGGACTTGACCATAAAACAATCCCCAGTAGGTTTCCTTTTGGCCACCGTGCTAGCATTCAAGCTGTTGGGCACATTTTTATCCCCTAATTTGTTTCCATTGTCTGAGTACAAGTAGAAATATAATGTATAAGTTTACCTGTCCTTTATAATATGTGATAAAAAAAGAGATAAGAACATTACTACAACTTGAGGAGTATATTCACTGAATTAATTATGCATACAAAAACTGTTAAAATGTGAACTTTTTTCCCTTTTTTAACCTAATTTTTAATCCTTTTTAAAATTATTATTATTTTTAATGAAAATTTAGAGACTTTGTATTTCCATTCATTCTTTGTTGCACTTTTCTCCCTGCCCACCCTTCTCCCGCCACCCCCCCCCCAGTTTGCGCTTCTCTTTGAAAAGTAAAAGAAAAAAATCTTTCATTGTTATACAATCCCTCCCTCCCCCCAAGTCCACTCCACTATGAAGCCTTCATTCTGGACTCCTGTCATGACAATAATACCTAACCATATATCCTTTTTAAACAGTTCTCTCCTTCATCTGTTTCAATGCAGTCTAGATAATTTATCCCATCTTTCTCAGTGTCCCCCTAACTCTACTGTCAGTCCCGTTTTACAACAATGGCACTACACAATATTTGTCCTTTCGTGACTGAGATCTTTCACCCAGCATAATGTCCTCCAGGGTCACCCATTTTGTGTAGTATTTCATGAGTTCCTTGTTTTTCAATGCAGCATATTATTCCAATGTGTGAGTATATCACAGCTTCTCTATCCATTCGTTTGTTGATGGGCACTTAGGTTGTTTCCAACTCTTGCTATTGTGAACAAAGCCATGATAAACACGGGTGTGCATGAAATATGTACTTTTTTTCTTGATTGTGCATTTGCTATTGTTGTTATGTTCCATCAAGTCGACTACAGCTCACAGCAACTCAATGAACAGGACAGAACGTTGGTATTCTGCCCAAACTGACCGGCTCCACAGTCCCCACCATGCTCAGTTTATTGTCACAGTCACTGGGCCGATCCACGTCACTCAGGATGCTCCTCTCTTTTCCTGCCCTTCTCCTTTTCCAAACATGATGCTTTTTCCTAGGACCCCTACTTCCTGACAATTTCCTCAAAGTTGGTGAGACGAAGTTTCATCATCCTTGCCATCATTGTGGTATTGGTGGAGAATATTGAAAAGGTGTTGAAGAGAGCTGAACATCCCATGAACTGCCTAAGGAACAGAAATGTCTTGAAGAGGGTGAAGCCAGAGTGCTCTTGGGAGGCAAAGATGATGAGGCTTTGCCTCCCCTACTTTGGACATGTTGCTAATTCCTTGGAGAAGGACATCATGAAGTGGTTTGTTATTTTGGGGGGTTTTTTCCCTATTGAGACAGAAAGAAACAGAAGTCTGCCAGGCACACAAAAGACTAATCCACGTAAATTGTGTTTGAATGTGCAGACCTATCAGGTGTGTTTGAATGTGCAGACCTATCAGGTGTGTTTGAATGTGCAGACCTATCCGACTCCCCAGGGGAGTCTTTGGAGGCAGACGTGACCTCCAAATTAAATATAATTAGCAATTATTCATAGTACTTCAGTGATTTTTTTTTTCATTCAGTTGTATTATCTTTATCTTTTAAAAAATATAAATCTCCTCACAAATATGGATCTCCGCCAGCTGGGTCTTAGCATAGATAAGTAAGCACTTCCAAGACTTTGTTTAAGCGTCTCAGTTGGTATTCCACCAGTTCCTGAATCCTTGTTAGTTTTGCTAAAGTCTTCAGTGCAGTGTATTCCCTGGGCTGAGGCCAGGCCTGGAGACCACAGGGAGGTCAATGCCAGAGGGCAGGAGGGCAGAGTGAACACAAGCTTACACACACAGAGGCGAAGGGGAAGTCTGAACAGTCATGGAGCACAGGAGACCTCAGGAAATGGGGAGCTGTGAATCCAGGACCCAGAATCAGGGACTGGGGAGAAAACTGGGAGAGTCTGAGGCACGTGGCAAATGAGTCACCAGCCTTCATGGTCATCTGTGTCTGAGAGCCAGCACTGCAAGGACAGACAGACAGTAGTGAGAATTATGACATAGGAGGGACTCACATTTTTAGCTTTTCCCTTTTGCTTTTGTGAGTCATTAACTGTTGTAGTTTTGCTCACCATGAACCACAGCACTGTAATGAATGCAGCAATCCTTTAAAATTAGTTACTTCAGAGAGCTCTGGTGGCCTAGTGGCAAGAAACTGCACTGAAATCCCAGAGATACATGGTTCAAATCCACCAGACGCTCTGTTGGAGAAGGAGGAACAATGTCCTCCTATACCAGGCAGATCTGATTTAATGGTACATGCACAAAAAATTAAAAAAAAATTTCTTTAAAAAAGTTTTAATTAGTTAGTTAACTTAAGACAAATAATCTGGACAAGAGTAGCATGATGCTAGGACACTGCTGTGTTGTTTCTGACCTCTTCCTCATGCACTACCTCATTTTCCAACATTTCATATTTACAATAATAGTAAAAAAAGTCGACCATCTGACTATGTCGTGCATTAAAAACATATCTGGTGGTAATGATTGCTGAGATTCAATGCTGACTGTGAGTGAAGGTTATGCGTGAATTCGGCAGAGATTTAACGTGGATGTGGTGATCAGTCTTGGCAGGTCTAGAATGATTTCGTTCCCTTCTGTTTTGTGATCTGATGTAACCATCTTCCACTTTCACATAATGCTGACTTTTGCATAACAACTTGGTCTTGGGGACCTAAACAAGTCCATAAATGAAGAGCAGGCATATACTCTCAAGTCCTTTTGAATCATTGAGCCCAATATGTACCCCAAATTTGTCCCTTCAGGAGCGAGGTTCAGATGTTTGGTATGTAATCATAGATAGGTTGAGAGCTCAGGGTACCCCCAAGCCAGCATCTATCCATCCATCCATCTATCCATTCATGATCCCTATCCAGGGAACGCAGGAAAAGTAGAAAAAGTTTGAAAAACAAGGAACTTATAAAATACTGTGCAAAATGGATGACTCTGGAAGACATTACGCTGAGTGAAATATCTCAGTCACAAAAGGACAAATATTGCATAGGGCCACTGTTGTAAAATGGGACTGACATCAGGGTTGAGGTAAGACAGAAAAGGAAGGGAGGAATGATGTATACAGCATTGAAACAGATGAGGGAGAGAACTGTTTAAAAGGGACATATGAATGGGTATTCTTGTCATGACAGAAGTCCAGAGTGAAGGATGCACAGTGGAGTGAACTTGGAGGGAGGGATTGCATAACAATGAAAGAGTTCTTCTTTCTTTTCAAGGAGAAGAGTGAACTGGGGGGAGGGAGTGAGTAGGGAGAAAAGTGCGACAATGAATGACTGGAAACCCTAAGTCTCTGTACACTTTCATTAAAATTAATTTGTAAAAAAAGTAAGAAAGAAATAAGAGTATGATGCTAGGCTATGACACTGATGAGAAGACTCTTTTCTTTTTTCCCTCCTTGCCATGAACAAGCAGCCTATCATAACTAAATTCACGCAGGCGCTGAACCCTTCCTGTCGCCTTTGCTAGCTAACTCCGGACTCAGCCATGTAGGCTCTTACACGCACCTATCATTATGATAGCAAGTTGGCAAGAGTTGTCGATCACCACCCGATTGCCAAGTCCATTGGCTTCTTTCAAGTGCTGCTTCTCCTTAGTTTCCATAACATGAGCCTGTCTATCCTTGTTACCAGTCCTTTGTCAAAAGAAAACACAGAATGATGTGATGTCTACAATATGGAGATTGGAGGGAGGCATGGGGCCAAGACAACACAGGGATTTTGAGTGTGTGTCTGAAACGTGTTGCCAAAACAGAAAATGGGAAGTTGGGAGGGAGGCATGGCTTAGGGGAGAGTTTTAGATGTTCAGTCTGCTCTTGTAGAGAGAGAAATCCATATTAGAATAGGAGCTATCTGTAAAAACCAATGGTTCACATTCTGGAAAAGGAGGCCATACAGATAATGTACAGGCTACCCAAATGAGATCAGTTCCTGCTAGTCACAAATTCTTCTTGAGCTCTGAGTATCACCCCTAGTCCAAAGGGGGCGCCTTGTCCGCGTGTAAACTCCTCTGGCTGATTCCCAGGGCCTCCCATTCCCCAACTTGGTTACTCCCACTCTGAGCCAACCCATTTCTCTGGGGCTCAGTGTTGCCTTGGGCCAGGCCGCTTCTCTCCTCTAGAGTGGACTGCTACTCCTCCCTGCGCAGGGCATGAATCCGCTCCAAGCAGACCACCGGTCTCCCCTTAAACATCTTCATCCTCCAACTCTTCTTCATCTCTCTGCCCTTTCATCAGGCATGACCACGAGTCCATGGTCTACTACCTAAGACTATCTTCTACTTTCCCCTTGCTTCATCCGAGGACACTTTCTTCTCAGCTAAACTGGCAAAAGGGCAACATCTTTTGCTGCTATTATGATCCTCGGAAGCATCCTATTACAGAGCAAGTATAGACTACATTTTGGGTTGATTGATGGATTGCCAAATATGTGAAAAGACGCCTCAGGAAAACTAACAGACTGATTATTTGCAGCTTCAAAGTTATTTTTTCCTGACAAAATCATCCATGGCATATTTTTTTCAACTAGATGTAGAATTTATTTCTTTCTAGAGATTTTTTTGGCCACTATAGCAGGAGCACTGGCCACGTAGAATGACACTGAGATCAGTCATAACGGGTCCAGATACAAAATGACCTGCATACCAGGCCTGTCTCGCCTACTGGAACTCTTATGTAACTTCTCAGGCACACCCTACTCCGTAAGGTAAGGAGCTCTGTATCCTGAAGTAGCATGAGGACTCTTTTGCTGTTATTAGTTACTGTTGAGTTGCCTACTTATAACAGAACAAAACATTGGTCAGTCCTGTGCTGTCCTCACACTCATTGAGTTCTGTGTCAGTCCACTAGAATGGCTATCAAGGAAACAGAAAATAACAAGTGTTGGCAAGAATATGGAGAAACTTCCATGATACATCTTCAAGGATACGAACATGTATGGCTAAGCACAAATGATAACAGTGCATCTAAATTCCAAAATCAGTCTCCATAATAGTCTATGTGTTTCCTACTGCCAAAGGGGCCCTTTAGAATAGTGAGAGAAGATCTCCACCCTGAAACCCACAGCATCCCTTTTCAGCAGCAAGTAGCTAAGAGAATACGCCGCCCCCTTTTCCTTATGAATCAGGGTGAAGTTTCTCTCAGGGAGGAGTGATAGGGAATGGCAAAGGACACACCAACAAAGGAGATTAATCAGAACTGGCTTTGACAAGCACTGTGGCAATTGGACAATTAAAACAGACATTCGGGGGTGGGGAGAAGAACGAACTGGGAAGGAGGGTAGAGAAAACAGTGCAACAATGAATGAATGAGAACCCAAAACCTCTGTAAATGTTCATTAAAACTAATAAAATTTAATAATTTTTTTTTTTAAAAAAGAATATGGAGAAACTGGAACCTTCATCTATCGCTGGTGGGAATGGAAAACAGAGCAGCCACTATGCAAAACAATTTGATGAGTCCTCAAAAAGTGAAATATGCGACACATCCATTTCCTTTCCCCATGTTTGTTCACGTTAGGTGCCATTGAGTCAAGTACGAACAACAGATCTGAACCCTGTGTCCTCCGTACAGTCTCTGACATACTCAAGTCCCTTGCTGCAGATGCCGTGTCAATCCACCTGGTTAAGGGTCTTCCTCTCTTTTGCCGTCCCCCCAACTTCCCAAGCATGATGTCCGCCTCCAAGAAATAACTTCTCCAAGAAACATGCCCAGTGTATGTGAGAACAAACCTTTATCATCTTTGCCTCCAAGAAGCACTCTGGTTGCACCTTCTCCGAGACATATCTGCTTGTTCTTTTGGCAGTTTGTGTGATATTCAGTGCTCTTCTCCAATGTCACCGCTCACAGGCTTCAACTCCACTGTCTGAACAGAGCAAGAGGACACCGCATGGCTTACAATCGTGAAGGATGTGCATCTGTGTTGTATCCTTTCCCCACACCTATTCACTCTGTATGCTGAGCAAATTGTTTGAGAAACTGGACTCTCTGAAGAAAAATGTAATGTCAGATTTAGAGGAAGACTCATTAACAACCTGTATTACGCAGATAGCACACCTTTTCTTACTGAAAGAGGAGTATATGAAACACTTGCTGCAGATGATTAAGGGCTACAGCCTTTGGTATGATTATATCTCAACATCAAGAAGATAAAGGTCTGGAAAGACAGGGTATCGGTGAGCATAGTTCAATGTTGATTAATTTTGTAAAATATGAATCAGAACGATTGTATGAATAAAGGATAATATGAAACACAATGTCAACAAACATTGTAGGCAAACCAATATAAAATAAAAATTGAAAACAAAAAGAAGATAAAGGTCCTCCCCCTGGGAGTAACAGTCAACATTACGATAGATGGAGAAAGGATTGAAGCTGTCAATGATTTAATCTTGCTTAGATCGACAATGAACACCTTTGGTACCAGGAAGCAAGAAATCAGGAGACGTATTGCACCAGGAATGTCTGCTGTCAGGACCTCCCCAAAATATTGAAGAGCAATGATCTCAGTTTGAAGTCCAAGGAGCACCTAATTCAGACCAGGGTCTTCTCAATAACCTAGTATGCTTCAGAGAGTTGGACAATAAATAAGGGTGGTAGAAGAATTGATACCTTTGAGTTGTGGTTCTAGAGAAGAGTACTGAACATACCACAGACTGGAAAAAGAAAAATATATGTCTTAGAAAAAGTGCAGCCAGAGGGCTCCTTGGAGGCAGAGATGACAAAGCTTCCTCTTCCATACTTTGGACATGTAGCTAAGTGAGGCTTTTCTTAGAAAGGGACATCATGATTGGATAGATGGTTAAAGGATGACCCTTAATGAGATGAATTGACATCATGACTTCAGCAGTGGGCTCCAGAGTGTCACAGATGGTGAAGAAGGCACAGGACAGAACAGGATTCAGGTCAGCTGTTCATAGGGTCACCATGAATTATACCTGACTTGACAGTACCTAACAACAACAACGTAAGCATGTGAAAATTGCTCCATGAATACGGAAGACTGAAGAAAATCGGATGCATTTCAATTGTGACATTTGAAAAGAATATTGAATATGCCATGGTCTTCAAAAAGAATAAACTAATTTGTCTTGAAAGAAGTATAGCAGAGTGCTCCTTCAGGGTAGGGAGGTGAGACTTCATTTCACTAACTGGGTGTGTTGTCAGGAAGGGCCAGTCCTGGGGAAGAAGCGTTCTCTGCTTGATAATGTAGAACACCACGATCAAGACAAAGACCCTCAGTGAGACGGTTTGATAGAACCCGACACAATGGGCTCAAGCAGAGCAGCAATTGTCTTTCTTTCTATTGGCCATAAGGTTGGTGTTTTTGTAACGTGCTATCAACTCTCCATCGTCTCATAGTAACCCTATGCACTAATAGCTCTAACCGCTGAGTCAGTCTCACCGTCTCTGACACACCTACCCCCGTTATCCCAGTTACTGTGTCAATCCATCTCATCTGGGGTCTCCTTCTCTTGCCCTGTCCCTCCACCCTTCCCAGAATGATGTCCTTTACCAAGGAATGGTCCCTCCTAGCAACATGCCCAAATGCGTAGTTTCAAAATCCTCGTCTCTAAAAAGCAACCTAGTTTCAGCCATTCCAGGACAGATGTTTGTGTTTACAGTCCATGGAATATTCAATACTCTTCTCCATCAGCACAACTCATAGGCACCAGTCTTTCTTTTGTCATCCTTAGTCATTGTCCAGCTTTCTGATGCATAGCAAGTAATTGCAAAGACTATGGCCTACAACAGGTGCACCTTAGTCTCTAGACTGACATCATTGCGCTTTAGCATTCTGGAGAGGTCCCTGACCAGAGATTTTCAGTGTAATTTGTCCTTCGATTTCCTTACTGCTTGTATCAAGAGTGCTGATTGTAGAGCCAAGTAAGCTGAAATAGTTAACCTCAATCTCCTCTCCATCTATCATGGTCCTGCTATTGGCCCAGTGGTGAGAATCTTTGTCTTCTTGATGTTGAGCTTCTATCTACTTCAGTTCCTTAAGGTAGCTATAAGTCAAAACCAACTCAAAAGCGTCCATCGACAAGGCAATGTTCCTAACTGCCCCCCCCCCGCCCCAATCAAGCTTTCCACTTGTCCAGAGGGCCAATCTGCCTTCTGTTATGTTTCCCCAGATATGTTCCCTGAAAATTCTATGGAACACAATTCTACGTCAACGTGTACAAGGTCCTCAAGAGTTGAAATTACTGAGGATGTTTATGTCTATATTCATGAGAGATATTTGTCTATAGTTTTCTATTTTGGTGGTGTCCTTACCTGACTTTGGTATGGGGATTATTTTGCTTCATAGAATGAGTCTGGAAGTCTTTCTTGTTTTTCTGTTTTCTGAAATACTTCATGTAGAATTGGTGACAACTCTTCTCTGAATGTTTGGTAAAAATTTTTGCTAAAGCCATCTGGTCCAGGGCTTTATTTTATTTCTTTCAATTCTTTTCTTTTTCTTTTTTTCACACCTAAAAAGTTCATATGCATTGCCCCTTACAGCAGATTCCCCCACCTTCCTAATGCCCATCCACCCATCAAACTGCGTGACCCATGTTTAATCCCCTTTCACCACCTGGTTGGAAGTGTTTTTATGACCTGTTATATTTCTTCTTTTGTGACAGACCTGTTAAAGAGTTCTACTTCAGAATGTACCTGTTTGGATGATTTTTTAGTTTCTAAATATTTGTCCATAGCCTGGGTCTCTGACACACCTACAATCCTAGTTAATATGTCAGTCCATCTCATTCAGGGTTTTTCTCTCCTGTGCGGTCCCATGATATCCTTCTTCAAAGACCGGTTCCTCTTAGCCATATGCCCAAAGTATGTGAAAAGGAATCTCAAAATCCTTGTCTCCAAGTAGCAGCTTGGTTTCATCCTCTCCAGGACAGAGCTGTTTGTTCTCTTGGTTGTCACAGTATGTTCAATACTCCTCTCCAGTACCACAACTCAAAGACATCAATTCTTCTTCTGTCGCCCTTGGTCATTGCCCAGATCTCTGCTGTATAGCCAGTAGTTGTGAAGACCATGGCCTGGCAGACCTTAGTCACTAGACTGACATCCTGGTTTTCATATTTGTTTTAGTTTTTCCATAGAATTCCATTCTTAGTCTTTTATTTCAATTGATTTTGTTGTCATATCATCCCTTTTCTTTCTTATTCTGATTATTTGATTATACATTATGTATGACAATTAACAATCCGAATGGGAGCAGGTAAGGGGAAAAATGTGTATCATTAAGTGAATGAAAACCCATCCTTTCTGTAGCCTTTCACTAAAATCACTTTTTTTAAAAAAAAAAGAATTGGAATTGACTCAATAGCATGGATTCTTCAGTTTGTTCTATAAATGTCTTGATAGATTCAGACTTGTATTGACTACTCTTTACATTAAGAGGAATTGGCTCCAAGGCACTGATAAGGGGGGGTATTTCTGTAAACACTGGAGTATGGAATCTATAGCTTCTATAAGTATTTCCCCCTAATTCCCAATACTTAAGTATTTACAGAACCGCTGGTATCTAAGGGCAGACCCCTCACCCTGGAATGTGCTCATTTGAGTACAGAGTTGATGTATTGACAAAGTGTAGGAGGCTTTGATCTACTGGCATTCTTTTATTAAGAAGAGACAAAGCATGTATCCACATGGTCAAAATCAAGCTTGGCACAGTCAATCCAATTATTTCAGCTACCTTGTCAATCGATGAGGTACAGGATAAAATCAGAGAAGACCTAACGGTACAGCAACACGCATTGATCAGGAAGAGGTTGGAAGAGCTGACTTGCCAAGCCAGGCCCCTGTCATTTCTGCTATAGAAACTCATCCTGTGCCTTTCCCCCGAAATTGATACGGATGTGCTTATATTCATCTCATACCTGGATATCTGAAGGCTTGCCATTATTGTCACCAACCCCCCACCCCACTGCCAGATTCTGACTCACAGTGACCCTCCATTGGGCTTCCAAAGCTGTAAATCTTTACGAGAGGAAACTGCTCATCTTTCTCTCATGGAGCAGCAGGTGGACTCGAACCACAGACCTTTCAGTTAGCATCGTGATGTATAACGCACTCTACAGCCCAGACATTTACCCCAATTCAAAGCAAACATAAAATCCACAGGTGTTATTTGTCAAATGGATGAAACATTGGCTTCCTGCTGCTGGTAGACTACTTTAGGAGGCCGATAGTCTCGTGGGTTAAATGCTGACTGTTAACTGAAAATTTGGAGGTTCAAATCCGTTGACTGATTTTTGGAAGGTAAGATAATATGCTCCCATAAGAATCTGCAGCCTCAGAAACCTGATGAAGGAACTGAGTGGACTTTAAGATATTCAAACTTAGTTTTACCCACCTATTACAACACAAGAGAGCTCTAGTAGCCTAGTGGTCAGAATCCCAAAGGCATGCAGTGAGAATTCACCAGCTCCTTCTCTGGAGAAGGTTGGATAATCTCCATGCTATTAACTGCCTCTGAAGCACGCTGGAAGGTCAGTGATGGGCCTGTTTCATCTCAACAGCACAACATTACACAGAGTGAGTGTGAAGTGGCTCATAGTTGAGACTAAGTGGAGGAAAAACAAGGTATGAGTTTGGCGACAAAACTACAACACACAGTCAAACAATAAAGTCAGCTTCCACAGATAAAAGAAACTGGCAGTAAGAAATGCTGTAGATTCCAGCTTAGAGGACAAGGCACATGGGGCTTCCAAGGCTGAAATGTTTACAAAAGCAGATTACCATGCCTTTTCTCCTGCAGACATTGATGGGGTTGAACAGCCAACCTTTCATTTTATCAGCCAAGTGCTTAACCATTGTGCCAGCAGGCCGTCTTAAAATTAAAGACAATCCACAGGTCCCTCAGAAAAGACTGTGACCTGGTTGATCCAGTTAACTATCTGCAGAAAGGCTTTACCAGTCAAGAGGTACACAGCCATGATGAGAACATAGGGAAGAGAGGACCTCTGGGCCCAACTTAGAAGGGTGTGCTTCTTGGTCCAAGGACCTGGCTGCCCATCTCAGAGGGTGAGCTGCTTCTCAGGGCCTGACTGGGGGTGAGGGAAAGACCACACTGAAATTCTCTCCCTATGCCCATTTCAAGTTCATGGTTGCCCACATCTTTCTGTTCATGATGAACCTCCCCAAGTTGAATGTCCATTTCTACACAGTATGTTGGTGTTCTGAGTTACGCATCAGTCCTTTTGAGTTTGACTACTGTCAGTCATCCCTGCAAGACAGATTCAATCAAAAATGAGATAATATAAAGCTGCAGGTCTGGTCTATCAATACATGAATAGAATATCTCCCCGTGGACCCAGCCTTGACCAGGTGATAACTCCTTTTCTTTCCACAGACACCCATCACCTCTGCGTTGAGACACTTGCATATCTTCTGATAAAATCGAGCTGGCCTAGGCCAGGTATGAAAGGCAACAGAGGCTTTTGTTCTGTTCCCACACAGAGCTGGACCATTTCCACTCTCCTTTGCTAACTTGGGACACTTTCTTCTTGAGGGACACTTCCAGGTTCCTTAATGGTGTGTACATGATGGTCAGAATGATGCATTCAACCTTTGTTATGATAATGAGGAACACCATGGGAAGGGGGTGAGGAGAAGACAGGGTCCAAGGATGTCCACATCGTCCTGCCAAGGACATACTGATGAGCCAGTCATCTGGACCCTCACCTAGCTTCTGAGCCACCAAAATCCTTGTGAGAGAAATACACAGGGAACCTTGGACGTGGAGTGCATTACAAGGTGTACTGCTCAACAAGAGAAGAGGTCAGTAGTTCAAATCTACCAGCTACTCCTTAGGAGAAAGATGAACAGTCTCCTCTCTCTGAGATGAGAATTCAGTGGAGGGTCCCCATTAGCTGGGATTGGCCTGATAACAGTGAGTGCTTTGGGAGTGTGCTGTTTTGTGTTGTGTTATGTTTTGGTTTTGTTTAAATAGGAAAGAATGAGATTCTGAAAATTGAGTGATCCAAAACTGAAAAGGTACCACCTGAAATCGAGATGTAAGCACAAATTTAGTAAAATGAGGGTTTTTTATAGTTGTATCGTTGTATTTTATAGTTGTATCACTCTGAGCTCTTTCTTAGGTTCATAACATGAGGCTAATGGAAAACAAAACAGGTCACGTAATTACGTAACAAATGATGCCAACTTTGTTTCACGTGTTTTAAATCTAATTTATCAATTACAGATGAACAGTGGATCCCCAAATCATTAAGAACCATCAGCTCTAAATTGTGGGATTACATTTTTTTTATCTACTCCTATTTACTTTTCAACTTTTATTTTATATTCATCTGCATACAAAATTCATATCTACTGTGTTTCACACTTTCCTGTATTCACATTGTGTTTCATACAATCATTCCCATACGCTGACTTTCAGAGAATTAATCCCCGTGGAATTATGTCTGCTATAACCCCGTCTTTTCAGGCCTGCCCCCAAAGAGCATGTGGCACTTACAAACGTGGACAGAAATGTGCCACAGTTGCAACGATGAACACACCAGGGAACATCAACTCAACGGTAACTAGAAAATAAAACCATTTCTGTGGGGGGAGTGCCGTTCGTTCAGTAAATTCTCTAGTGTGTGGTTGGCTTTAGGCCATCAGAGGGCAGAGGCTGGGGCCGTACATTGCATATATTTATTTGTTATGTTTATTTTGTCCTCCATGCTGCCTGGCCCAGTTCTGGGGATGTGAGCACTCAAATATTTGTCAGTTTACCAAATGAGTGAACAGCAGCTGAACTGCACATTTTTTTTGCCAACTGCAGCTCAGTGATGCAAATTCAGCGCAAATGCCCTGGCCCGTGACACTGAAGGACGAAGCTGTGAAGCCCGTGGGTCCCAGACGGACAGCTCTGACCTCCACAGGGAGCCAGTGCCAGCCACGGTCACAGCCGAAGGAGGCAAGGATGCTGTGTGGGATCCTTGCAGCCACATACCCCCACTCCCTTGACAGAAGATGGGAGAAGGGGAGACTCTGAAATCCAGGGTGTGATGGGAGATGCCTCCGGCCCCCAGGTCACCGCTGTCACCTGGCTGTGTCCAGGTTGAACTCTTACTGCCAACCACAGTGACAAAGCACTGTCAGTTCCCTCCCCCTGTTCACTGGCCGAGAAGAGATTCTTCATTTCATACATCATTACAACTTGCTGCTGTGATGCCGGAAAATCAGTGGGCTTGACAGAGTTAATGAGCAAGAAAAACATATTTGGTAAGCGTGTTAATTTTGTGGCAGTTCTGCAGAGCCCAGGACATGGGGGTGCAGGGGGAGCACACTCGCCAGGGAGCAGCCCCTCTGGACCCCGTTCACCAACCAGGGGAGCACACAGCACACAGTTATTAACTAATAAGTCAGGAAAGGTGTCTTAATGCAAGCTGAGCAGTAAACACAGCACCGACGTGCCCTCCTCTGCCGTGTCTCCATGCGGGAACATCTGGGACCTTGGGCGGCATCTCCACCGGCCTGGTGGGGGTCACTCCCAGATGCCAGCTGTTCCTGTCTGTATCCTCAGAAGTATGCGTGGAATCCTAAGCCATGCCTGTGGGTGTCATGCCATTTGGGAAGAGCATGTCTTTGTTATGATAATGAGGCCACAGCAGCATAGAGTCTAAAACCTAATGAGTAGGCAAATAGAAAAAGAGCAGTTTAGACACCAAGAAGCAAGCACAAATGAGGGAGAGATAGATGTCCCCACAGAGGGCCGGCCAAGGAACTGGGGAACGCTGGGACTAAGGAAGCTGAGTAAGTAACTCCCCCAAGGACCATGGTGCTGTTGTTGTTAGGTGCCAGCAAGCGACCCTACGAACCACAGATGTGAATCTCACTCTATGCTGTGCCATCCTCACAATCTCTCCCACGCTCAAGTCCATTGTTACAATCACTGAATCAACCCATCTCATTGCGGGTCTTCCTCCTTCGCTTGCCCTCCACCTTTTCCCAGAATGACCTCTTTTCTCCAGGACTGGCCTCTCCTGATAACATGCCCAAAGTATGTGAGATGAGTCACTCCATCTCTCCATGCCTCTGAGAAGCACCGGGTTGCATCTCCTGCAGAACTGACCTTTTCGTTCTTTTGGCAGTCCCTGCATTTGGTACTCTTCACCAACACTAGTCAAAAGCATCAGTTCTTCTTCTGTCATCCTTATTCACTGTCCAACTTTCACATGGATTTGGAAACAACTAAATGTACCACGGCTCGAATCAGAAACTCTTCAGTCTCTAAACTGAACTTGATATCTTTGCTCATTAGCACGTTAAAGAGGTCCTCCACAGCCAATGTATTGCGATGGGAAAGTCTGCAATTAGAGGCCTCCCTAAAGTGCTGAAGTGAAACCATGTCAGTCTGGAGACTAAGGTGCGCCTGATACAGGCCATGGTCTTTGCAATCACTTGTTATGCATCAAAAAGCTGGACAATGACTAGGGAGGATAGAAGGAGAATTGAAGCCTTTGAGCTGTGGTGCTGGAAAGAGTATTGAATGCACTATGGACTGCTAAGAAAAAGAACAGGTTTATGATGGAGAGGGTAAAACCAGGCTGGTCCTTAGAGGCAATGATTATAAAGCTTTGTCTGACATACTTTGGGCATGTTACAATGAGGGACCTGTCCTTGGAGAGGGACGTCATGCTTGGAAGGGTAGAGGGACAGCACAGGAGGGGAAGACCCTCGATGAGATGGTTTGACTCAGTGACTCAGGTAATGGGGGTAGGTGTGTTGGAGACAGTGAGACTGGCACAGGATAGAGCAGAGTTTAGGACTGTTGTACATAGGGTCGCTATGAATCGCAGGCAACTCGAAGGCACATAACAACAACAACAACAACATGTCTTGATCTCTACACTCCTGCTTCCTAGGGTGTTGCTGGTGAGGGCCTTTCATTAGCATCCATGCCCTGAAATTGGACTTCTAGCCTCCTCAACTATGAGAAAATAAAGGTCTGTCCTTTAAACCCACTCACTTGAGGTTTTAAAGCAGCCCTGGATAGCTAAGACCCCTGCCTTCACAGCAAAAAAGGAAAATAGGTAGAAGCAGCTACGAAGACAATTTCTATCACAAGGCGGGAGAAGGCATCCTGGATCTTGCATTTGCAGTTTTCCAATTACCTAAGACAACCTATCAAAGCCCTAAGCCAGCCTACCTCCCAGCAGTGAGGTGGAAACCGAGCGAGGTGGCAGGAGGGTGAAAAGGTTGTCAGATGGTCAGAATGATGCACTCAACCAAGTGGACATTTACAAACAGGTCCTTTCAGACTTGTAAGAAGACCTGCAAGCACATGGCTCAGCCCTTGGCTCCAAACCCAAGTTCAAAGCCACAGCTGTTCCGTGGCATTCTGCTTCTGAGGCAGTTCTGCTTGGTCCTGTAGGGCCATGTGGTGTTGGGATTTTTAAGAATGGCTTTTCTATCCACTGCCTTAGATCTGACCACAAGGTCAGGTTGGGATACATAAGTAAGCTGAATTTTTGAGACTCTACTATCACCCTTAGCCACCCTAGAGGTGTGATCTCCAGCTGCTTCCAACTGCAGACTCACCATTGAGCAGCTTCATCAACATCATCAACAACTGTGAGGCCAACATAAGAGAGAGAGCTAACCAGATGGCAGGAAGAGTGTGGCAAGGCATAGACTGTCGGAGCCAGGGCCAGAGCCCTTGAGAAGATCTCAACACTAAGACAGAAGAAAAAGCAGCACACATGCTTCAGAGCCAGAAGTTCCTATGCCTGATGGATTCTGCTGTGGACTGAGAAGCTGTCTGAACTAACTGAGGGGTTCTGTCTTGCTGGTAACCTGACTTGGGACTACTGTTTACTGAATCCGGACTTTTCACTGAATGTCCTTTGCCTCCCCTGCTCTTCTCAACCTGTTTCCCTAATAAACTCCACAATTGTGAATGAGAAGAGATCCTATGATGTCTGTGTGGTCATTTGCAATGAATATCAAATGCAGGAATTAGCAGAAGTAGGTACTGTAGAGTGGAGGGCCGTGTCTGACCTCATAGGGTCCAGTGTTATACTGTGGATGTTTTGATGAGGCGTTTCCCCTTTGTGGAGACAGCAGAGGTCAGACTTGGTTGTCCCCATAGTGCTGTTGCTCCGTTTTCAGGTCAGAAAGCAGGTTTGGTTTGAGGTCTGGTCCCAGAAGTCAGGAAATCAGGAGAAGTATTTCACTAGGCAAGTCTGCCGTCAGGAACCTCTCTAGAATGAAGAGCAATGTTGTTGGTTTGTTGCACCTGATTCGGGCCATGGTCTTCTCAATCACCTGCTATGCATCAGACAGCTAGACAATGAATTAAAATGACAGGAAAATTGATGCCTTTGAGTTATGGTGCTGGAAAATATTACTGAATACCCATGGATTACCAAAAGAACAAACAGACATGTCTTAGCGAAATTGCAGCCGGAGAGCTCCTTGGAAGCAAAGATGGCAAAGCTTTCATACGTTGGACATTTAATTAGGCAAGGTGATTCACTGGAAAGGGACATCGTGCTTGGAAAGATGGGGTGGGGTGGGGACGGTCAGTGAAGGAAAAGAAGATCCCCAGGAAGATGGATTGACACATGATTTGAGCAAAAGGCTTGAGTGTTTCAGAGATAGTGAGGATGGCACAGGCTAGAGCAAGGTTCAGGGGGACTGTTCATAGGGTTACTGAGTCGTACTTGGTTTGACGGCACCTAGCAACAACAACAGTGTGTGTGTGCGCGCGCGCGCGTGTGTGTGTGTGTGTGTGTGTGTTTATGTTTAATGTTCTCTGTTAGACTCTCTGATGCTCAAAGCTGGTTAAACACATCTCAGAATTCATCCACCCATAAAACCACTGAAGCAGAAGCATCACATCACATCTGTTTCTGTGTTGCTCTTGAAGTCACACATTTGAGACAGGTCTCCAGCAAGTTCATGGACTTTCGGCCAGGGCTGTTGGCAGAACTCACATTGAGAACTGAAAGTGTGTGTGTGTGTGTGTGTGTGTGTGTGTGTGTGTGTGCGCGCGCGCGCGCGCGCGCTGTTGACAACTACATTCAACACGCAGGGGATGTATGGATCTTCATAGAGATGGGAAGATATTTGTAGTGCTAATAAATGGTAGGGAGCTCTGGTGTCTTAGTGGTAAGAAATTGCATTGCCAATGCAAAGGTACACAGTTCAAATCCACCAGCTACTCTCAGAGAAAGATGGGCAATCTTGACCCGTGTGATTTACCTGCTTCTGAAAACCCACTGAAGGATCTGTGATGGGTCAGTTCTGATTCAACGGTACACAATCACAACATAACACACACATTCACCGCGTAAAACCACCACTACCACCCCCAGGAGTCTAAATAGGATCGATCGCTCAGATTAAGCACATTGCACAGGAGACAATACTTTTGTTGTGAGTTGTTGTATTAAAAGGGTTGTTTTCTACATAAGGCAGAATGCAAAACAATCTATTTCAGAAAAGATACATAATAAGTATCACTATTCTAGGGAGGAACATGATTTTGCTTCGTTGGAGAATAAGAACCCGGGAAGCACGTTTGTATTCTGACGCTCAGTGGCACCTGGCATTCTTTCTCACTGGATTCTGATAAACCTCTGTCTAACAAAGACACACAACTTGCCTTCACTGAGACTCCAGCCACGCTCTTATCTCGGGAAGATAGGGACTCATTTCACACTGACAGAGGAGCACAACAATTGAGAAATTATGCTGGTGCCTGGCCAATGTTTTGGAACAGCATATTATTCAAGGTATTGAAGGATGAGCTGAGAAGTGCAGTCCAGTAAGGACGAGACCAGCACTGATGGGCTGGCCACTTAGTCTCCTGATGCAAGGTCACATGATTGCATGGATGCCCCCCTCTCAACAGGACCACAGCATCTCCCCACAGCCATTCGGCACTTGCAGTGTCCCCTGTGGTACCTGACGAGAAAGATGCAAGAATCCCCGACCAGCTCAGGACTGAGCAAGGTGCAGAGCCATTGCCCTCAGCTGTAGTCGACTCAACAGCACATAACCACAACATATGTACATGTGGGTATGTATATGTATGTGTACATGTACACGTGTATGCATATGCATAAGGACTGTAATCTTCAATATGGAGTGAAGCTCAACATCAAGAAGACAAAAACGCTCACCACTGAGCCAGTTGGCAGCACCATGATGGATGGAGAAGAGACTGAGGTTAACAGTTATAGCTTACTCACCTCCACAAGCAGTACCAGCAGTCAGGAAATAAAAAAACAAATTGGGTTAGGGAAGTCTGCTGTCAGGGACCTCTCCAAAATGCTAAAGAGTAATGATATCAGTCGAAAGACTAAGGTATGCCTTACCAAGCCATGGACTTCACAACTACTTGCTGTGCATCAGAGAGCTGGACAATGACTAAGGATGACAGAAGAATGAATGACTTTGAGTTGTGGTGCTGGAGAAGAGACTTGAACGTATCATGGACTGCCAAGAGAACAAACCTTCGGAGGCTAGGACTTTGAAGCTCTGTCTCACATACTTTGGGCATGTGACCAGGAGCGACCAGTCCATGGAGAAGGACATCATGCTTGGAAGCGTAGAGGAACAGCACAGGAGGGGAAGATCTTGGATGAGAAGGATTGATGTGATAACTGGGTCAATAGAGGTTGGTGTGTTAGAGTCAGTGAGACTGGCTCAGGACAGGGTAGGCTTGAACTATTATTATACTACGAGTAGCAGATGACTCAAAGACACATCCCAATAACAACACAAGTGTATGTATGTGTGTATATATAGGTTCGAACTGCTAACCTTTGGTTAACAGCCCAGCACTTGACCGACCAGGCCCACAGGGCTCCTTGTAGCACATGTTACTCTCCAAGCCGTGGGGCTGACTTTCAGTTGTTGGCTTTGGGTCACATCACACCTTTTGAAACAATCATAATCCAGAAGAGGACAAAGTTCTGATTGGCTAAAACCAGGTGCGTTACTGACCAGCACACGTCTTGCACGACCCACTGAGTGGTCAGGTGATCCACTTCTAAAAATCAGCCAATGAAAACCCCATGGAGCACAATGGTCCCGCCCAGCACCCACCATAGGGATGGTGGGAGGCCAGGCTGTGCTTTGCTGAGATGTGCGTAGGTCCATCATGGGTCCAGACAACAGGACCACAGTGAACCACAACGGATCCACTGGTGCTACCACCTGTGAGATCCCTGAGGACAGAGAATCTTGGGGAGATTCTTTGCAAAATTCAGAGTTAGAGGAGCAACCAGAACAGGAGAACTAAACCTTAGATGAGTAAAGCCTATTGCTTCCTATCTCTGGGGACCTCTTGTTTTTCTGACTTGACTCCCACTGGTCTGGGGTAACTTTCAAACACCAAGTCAACTTCCCAAGGAAGCTTCACGCAAAGTTATTATTGTTATCAGATGCCTTAACGTCAAATCCAGCTTGTAGCAACCGACTGGTCAGAATAGAACTGCGTCACAGGGGTTCCTAGGCTGTAACATCTCTGGGTGGCGAGCCCTTGTGGCCTAGTGGATAAGGAATTTGCACCATCAATGCAAAGACAATCAGTTCTAATCTGTATAAAGCTGATCTGTGAGAGAAAGATAGACAATCTCCTCCCACGCAATTTAAAGTCTCTGAAATATAACCATTTATTGGCATATAACAATAATAACAACATTTATGGGATGCAATCATCAAGGCTTTCCTCCCACGGAGATGCTGCAGGTTTCAAAGTATCAACCTTGTGGTGCCAAGTGCTTACCCTCTGTACCACCAGGGCTTCCCACGGAGGGATTAAAAACATCTGTGTGTTATGTCACTACAGGACCACAGCCTGGAAGGTTCTGTCCATCTTTAGCCTGTGTGTCCCCACCCTGTGGCTGTGGTGGCCGCTCTTGGCAACTAACAAGCCAATTCTGACTCATGATAACCAAGTGTGTAGCGAGAAGAACTGCTCCAGGGGAATTTCAAAGCTGTGACCTTTTAGAAGCAGATATTAGGTCTGGATTCCATGGCACCTCTGGGTGGATTCGAACCAACGACCTTCCAGCTGAGATGCAGCTCTTACGTGTTTGTGCTGTCCACAAGTCCTGATGCTGACTCTGTTGTTGTATAGCCTTATGATAACAGATCTGAATCCTGTCCTACCCTTTGCCATCCTCACAATCTCTGACATACTAGAGCTCACTGCTGCAGGTACTGGTTCAGTGCGCAGGGATGAGGGTCTTCCTTTCTTTTGCCAACCCTCTGCTTTTCCAAGAATGACGACCCTCTGCAAAGAACAGCCTCTCCTAAGAACATGCTCAAAATACGTGAAACAAAGTTTATCATCTTTGCCTCCAAGGAGGACTCTGATTGCATCTTCTCCAAGACACCACTGTTCTATCAGCAATTCTCATTCTGACTCTTAATTGGAGCCTAATTGGATTCTATGTCTAGTCTCCCAGCATGGTGATTTTTTTTATATATTTTTAATTCTGGTACAAATACACAGTACCAAAGATCCCCAAGTTCACAGTTTCTACATGTTTATCATGTCATCAATGACATTGATCATGCATGCCACTGTAGCTCTTCCTGTGATTTTTTTTTTAAAAAAAGAGAACACTATTTTAAAAAATCAGTCCTTTCAACACCCAGCTAGCTGCCCACACGGTCGTCCCTCCTCTGCCCTGTGCTGAGATGGGCTCCCGGCTCCCAAGGTGCTCCTGTACACACTCAGACAAGGAATCTCGGGGGGTCCCTGGGGATGTGGGGGGTGCATGAGAGCACTCAGTGGGAGCTGAACACGCACTTTTTTCAACTCCCCAAACTTTGTTTTCAAAAGCAAATTTCTTCAGACAAAGCAGTTACTGAGCCCTTAGACAGTTGAAGTTGAAAAACAAAGATACCTTTGAGTTTTCTAAACACATACTAAAAGAAAAGGTTATTTTTTTAACTTTCAAAAGAGACAGATGACTTCTTTTGGTGTTCAAATACAGCCAAACAGCATTCAACTGAAACTTTCTCCCCAAGGACTGTTTTGAGGCTGAGATGAGGTACCAGGGTTTTTTTTTTTCAATCTGAAAGGGAATTTTTTTTTCTCTCTCTCTTTCTTTCAAAAAAAAGGAAACAGCATAGCTGGGAGAAACAGAATTAAATATGTCCTACCACACATAGTTTTTTTTTTTAAGTGTCATCAAATTGATTCTGATTTATAGCAACCCTATAGGACATGGAATTACGCCCTAGGAATTCTGGGGCTAACTTTCCTTGAAGGCAGACTGCACATCTGTCTCCACAGAGCAGCTGGTGGATTTGAACCACTGACCTTTTGATTATGAGTTGCATGTTAAACTATTGCACCAAAAAGGCTCCAGGCCATATATGAGTGCCTGATATCAAGATAGTCTTCTCCCTCAGACTTTCTCAGATGGATGGCTCAATCCTCCTCATTCAATACCATGTCTGGATGCAGATGGTAATTTTAGCAGAAATCTCTCTAACATCCCAGAGACAGAACAGTCAGTAAATCTTTAACCCAACTCAGGCTGCAATGTACCGCTACCCTATTTTTAGAGCTCAACTTCTTTACATAATCTGGAGGTGGGGGAAGCGATTAATCTCCAGGCAAGAGCATCAAGTGTGTTATTTTCTGGTACCGATGCATAATTATCAGTGCTATTTTAATAATCAATTTCCACGTAATGGTAGGATTTGCTTCAGTTGCATTTAAATCATAAGGCAGCTCAATAAAAAGAAGATGAGAAGGAAAGAGAAAATGCCGTTTGGAGGATTAACAAAACCCTCAAACAAAGGGGACCTTTTTAATTTTCATGACGTGATAAAGTGATAGCCTTTTGAATAGACAATTAGGCTTATAAACCTGATACACCAAGGGCTTAATTCACAAATACGCATTGCCACTAATACATTTGCCGAGGAACTGTGTGCTTAACAGGATTAGAATACAGCAAATCATTCATTATTAATGGGAATCTGCATTGCCTAGGTGTTCATCCCCAGATAGACCGGTATTTAAATTAAATAATTTAGCACCATTTCAGGAGCTTAATTCTGTACATAGAGGGCTCATGGGTTGTTTGTTCCCTTGCCGGGAGCTGGGAATTGAGGTGTTATGGGGAAAGCTAAGATTCTAGACGCTCTGTGCCTTGCCCAGTCCACCAATAAAAGGAGAAGCAGCCACCTGGCTGGGCCAGTCAGTAGAGTCGTTTCCCTCCCCTGGGACAGCGAGTGCCACCACATCCCACTGGCATGGCAAACAGGAGCACACATCACCATCAGGGGCTTCAGACAAAAGCCTGGTCTAGATCTTTGATGGAATTTACATCCCTGTCATTCCATCACTGACCCAAGGGCGTTGTCACTTCACAGAGAGGACACAGATGTTTTTCCGTTCAGCCGGACAGCCACACCACTACAGTGTAGTCTAAAGGATGGGGAAAGGGAGTAACATTGTTTTCACATTATTTATGTTATTGCAGTTGTCGTTGTTGTTGTTGTTGATAGGTGAAGTCGAGTCAACTACAACCTTGATCTGAACACTGCCCTGTCCTGAGCCATCTTCATCACTCCTGACACACTCTCCAGAAGTGAAGCCAGCCCTGGCAGTCTGTCCCTGTGCACATCCTCAGCCAGAGAAGGCTGTCCTGCTCACTGTGAGTTGTATGCATAGTTGTTTCTATGTCTTGCTGTTAGAGGTACAACACCTATCTGTCCAAGGGAGTGATTGGCATGTTACTACTTCTTTTACAGCTTATTTGTTTAGTGTTTGCTGTTACCAGGACAGCACTTGTCTGTCAGTTTGCTGTACTAGAGTAGGTTGTAGGTTGTTGCGATGGAGGAAGTTATTTATACCACCAATGTTTCAAATGCCAGAAGGGTCACCCACGGTGGTTAGTTTACATAGAGCTCCCATATTAAGACAGACTAGGAAACAGGAATGGCTATCCACTTCTGAATCAACAGGCCCCCAAAAACCTTATGAAGAATAGAGAAATACAGGTAGTGATAGTGTTAGAGGTAGAGCTCAGATAGGAAGTCATTCAAAATGAGGAAAATGAGCTGTAACCTACACTATATTAGTAATGTTTTCACGTATTATACCATTCTCTCATAACTCATTGGTTTTGCATTGGAATCAAATCATAGCTGATCCTCCACTGGGTTTCCAAGGCTGTACTTTGAATGGAAGATTCTTGAGAGATTGAAAGATTCATGGGAGATTGTCTATCTTTCTCCTTCAGAGCTCCTGATGGGTTCAAAGTGCCAGAGAGGTGTTACCTTTAGGTCAGCAGTGCAGCTGCCTATGAACTATGCCACCAGAGGGTCCAGTTATCATCCTAGAACTTTGTTGTTTGCTGTTATTGTTATGTGCCATCGAGTCGTTTGTGACTCATAGCGACCCTGTGTACAAGAGCCCTAAACGCCATTCTATCCTGTGCCAACCTCGCTGTCTCAAACACATTCATTCCCACCACTCCACTCACAGAATCGATCCATCTCATCGAGGGTCTTCCTCTCCTGCGCCGTCCCTCCACTCTCCCAAACATGATGTCCCTCACCAAGGACCAGTCCATCCTTGCAACATGCCCAAAGTATGTCAGACGAAGCTTCAGAATCCTTGACACCAGGGAACATTCTGGCTTCACCCTCTCTAGGACGAACCTGTTTGTTCTCCTAGCAGTCCATGGTATATTCAACACTCCTCTCCAGCACCACAACTCAAAGGCATCAATTCTCTTTCTATCATCCCTAGTCACTATCCAACTCTCCAATGTACAGCACGTTATTGCAAAGACTATAGCCTGGGTCAGGCACACCTTAGTCTCCAGCCTGACATTGTTGCTCTTCAGTACTCTTGAGAGGTCCCTTACAGCTCTCTTTCCCAATGCAATTCATCTCCTGATTTCCTGGCTGCTGTTACTGAGAGTGTTGACTGTGGAACCAAGTAAATTAAAACTGTTAACTATCTCAATCTCTTCTCCATCCATACTGATGCTGCCAATTGGCCCAGTGGTGAGAATCTTTGTTTTCTTGATATTGAGCTTCAATCCATATTGAAGACTGCAGTACTTGACCTTCTGCAGCAAGCGCTTCAGGTCCTCCTCAGTTTCAGCAAGCAGCGTTGTGTCATCTGCATAACGCAGGTTGTTGATGATTCTTCCACCAATCCTGATGCCACATTCCTCCTCGTACAGCCCAGCATTTTGGATGATCTGTTCTGCATACAGATTGAAAAGGTATGGAGACAAAATACATCCCTGATGGATGCCTTTCTTGATTTTGAGCCATCCAGTGTCTTCCTGCTCTGTTCTGACGACTGCCTCTCAGTCCAAGTATAGGTTTCACATTAGCACAATCAAATGTTCTGGGATTCCCATTCTTCTTAGAGTCAGCCATAGCTTGCATAGTCAATGAAGCACAGATAGACATTCTTCTGGTATTCTTTGCTTTCTGCCAAGATCCAGCTTACATTAGCTATAATATCTCTAGTATCACGACGTCTTCTAAATCCAGCCTGCACATCTGGCAGTTCTCTGTTGACATATTGTTCCAACCGTCTTTGGATAATTTTCAGCAGAATCTTGCTAGCATGTGATAACAATGACAACTTATATATTACTACTTGTCATCATCTAACTTGTGTGATGGGCACTGATAATTCAGCAGTTGAATTCTTACCTTCCTTGAAGGAGACCTGGGTTGACTCCTGGCTATTGAACCTCATGAGCAGTTATCAATGTTTGCCAGGAGACGCTCACTTGTCGTTATTATGCTAACTAGGTTTCAGTAGAACTGCCAGACTAAGAGTAGGAAGAGAGACCTGGCAACTTACTTCCAAAGATCACGCCACAAAAACTCAAAGGATCTCAAAGGTCTGTGGTCTCTTGGTGTCACTGGTTCCAACTCTCAGCAACTCTAAGCATAACAAAACCCTGCCAGAACCTGTGCCATCCTCACAGTCTCACACTCTCTCTGCCATGTTTAAGTCCACTGCACCTGTGCGACACAGCCAGTCACAAGAATGACACAGGACAGGGAATGACATGGGGCAGGGAACGGCACAATTCATTCTACTGTGTGTGGGGTCATCACGAGTTGGGGCGGTGGAAATCCAAAATCTCTATAAACTTTCCTTAAAACTAATAATATTGCATAGGGCCACTCTTGTAAAATGGGATTGACATCGGGGTTGACAGGGGAAGACGGAAAAGGAGGGGAGGAATGATGTATACTGCATTGAAACAGATGAGGGAGAGAACTGTTTAAAAGGGACATATGAATGGGTATTCTTGTCTTTACAGAAGTCCAGAGTGAAGGCTGTACAGTGGAGTGGACTGGGGGGGAGAGGCAGGGATTACATAACAATGAAAGAGTTTTTCTTTTTCTTTTCAAGGAGAAGAGTAAATTGGGAGGAGGGGGTGGGCAGGGAGAAAAATGCAACAATGAGACGAAACCCTAAGTCTCTGTAAACTTTCATTAAAATTAATAAAAAAAAAAACAGGGAAAAAGTAAAAAGTTAATAATAAAAAAGAAGAGAAAAATAAACAGCAAATGCAAAAGAAAACCAAACCCCACAACGTGCGCCAACTGTCCCAGTCTGCCAAGGACTGAAGGGTTTCCCAGAAATGGGACTTTGCATTTTAAAGCCAAAATGCTGGTTCCCAAGAAGACAGAAGTGGGTGGGCCACCCAGGCCATACAGTATGTTTTCTATTGTTCCATGTGAGCCTCAAACGTGTGAAGGAGATTGTCAAATTTAAGTGTAAAAATGGAGCCTCGGAGCAGTTAAATCCTGTGCTCAAGGCCACTGCCAGTAGAAGTGAGGCTCAGTCCTAAACCCAGACCTTCCCGTTCTTTTCTGCTTACGATCCCCAAGTCTGCTCAATTAGCACCCAGCCCGAGTGACACATCTTTGCTATTGATGCTACTACTGTCCACTGGGAAATTCAGGAGTTCTGGGTATGGAGCACAACATGTCAGATGATCCGAGAACTAGTCAGACATTCCACCCACAGCACAAGGACCCCACAGAGAAACGGCTGTGGCACGCTCGGAGACACCCTGGAGCATGTTTCTAAATAATGGCCTCTCCCACCCAAGTCAAGAGATCTTGACCCACTAGGCTTAGGGATGCAAAATAAACATCAAGATGTACACAGACCAATAGCATCCACCCTCTTCTGCTGCCCTGGGCTCGCAGTCCCTCCCCTGTCCACAGCTGGTTGGTCCACTGGTGATGTTAGTGGCTGTCAAGTCGGCTGGGACTCATTGCAACCTCACATACAGCAGAATGAAACAATGTTCAATCCTATGTCATTGTCACCATCCCTGTTATGTCAAGTCCATTGTTGCGACCACTGTGTATTTTGAATGTCTTCCAACCCAGAGCCTCACCTTTCAGCACCATAAACCCTACTGCCATCAAGTCCATTTGACCCACATGATCCAATAGGCTAAATCAGAACCACCTCATGGGATATCCAAGACTATATAATCTTTACTGAATAGGCAAGGTGCAATGGGGATTTGATCATATGGGACAAAAAATACAGATCTGTAGTCATCAACCATACAAAACACAATAGATAAATGATTATATGAACCTAAATGCACATGAATCAAATAATGTAAGAATGATTATATAAAACACAATGCCCGTCAGTGAATCACAATGTATAGTAATAGTTGGTGGGTTCGAACCACTGAACTTTCTAATTTTTAAAGTAATAATAACTTTTTTCTTTTCCTTATGATTTTAACAAAGGTTTACAAAAAAGTTGGATTTTCATTCTTTCATGGTTGCACATTTTCCCTTCCTCCCCTCCCCCAGTTCGCTTTCTCTCTTTTTTTAAATATTCATTCAGTATTGCACGATTTCCTCCCTCTCCGACCCCTCCCCAAGTCTTCTTTGCAATGTACTCCTTATTCAGTCAGTAGCTGGGCTCTTTTTCCCTCCACTTTTTCAAAATTGGTTGCAGATAGTCATTCGTATCCGTTGTGTTTTACTGATGGATGTTGTGTTCTATACAATCATCCATATACACTATGTGATTGATGCTCACTTAGTTGTATACAATTACTCATCTATGGTATTTTATATGATTGATTACTATTGACCTATGCCTTTTACCACCCCATCTGATCAGGTCCCATTGCACCTTGCCTATTCCTTCATACCCCTACTCCCATCTATCCCCTAATCTACACTGCCCTAGTGACTTCTCCTCCCTTCTCCTGCAACTCTCCTTTCCTTCCCCAACCTCTGTGTTTGTCACATCAATATTCACAATAGCAAGAAAATGGAAACAGACCAAAGGTCCATCAACAACTGAACGGGTGGAGAAACGGTGGTATATTCACATAATGGAATACTATGCAGCACTAGAGAACAACTAAGTATTCATAACATATGACACAACAGGGAGAGTCTAGAGGGCATTATGTTGAGGGAAGTAACTCAGTTACTAATGGTCAAATGCTGCATGAGACCACTACTGGGAAAACAGGAGGGCAACCTGAGGAGATAGCAGGTGAGGAGGGAGAGAGGGAGAACAGAAATAGAAATAGAACGTGCAGACGATGAACACTGTAAGGACCAGGACAAGGGAGGATCAACCTGGGAAGAATCAAAATAGGATCAATACAGTTACTACAATTAGCAAATAGGAACAAGATATCTGTAACTATTCAAAAGCAACTGAGTTCTCACCCTTAAACATCCAGGGCTCCTCCCCAGAACTGCACTGAGCAATCTTTGACTGTGATCTGTAGGATCCTCCCTGACTAATTTCCAGAAGGAGTTCCCAGGTCTTGTTTCATCACCTGCCTTAGTCTGGAAGCTCCACTGACTCCGCTCCCACTGGTGACCCTTGTTTCCTCTCCCTGATTTGAAATACCAGTGACACAGGCTTCAGCATCACAGCATCATGCAAACCACCGCAGTAGGACAACCAGCTGGCAGAGAGATGGTGAGGGTCACTCATGGGGTCACATAAAGCCTATGACAAGTTGGGCTCCTGCGATAAGCTTCCTTCACATAAATCACATTCAAGACATATTTGAGGGCTACCTCACAGGGCTTCTGAGACAAAATCTTTACAGATTATGGTCTTTCAAAAATCCTACCTTTACTATGTAATGTTGGATAAACCTGCATTCTTTTTTCCTCATTTACAACAACTACTCATAAAACAGCATGTGTCCTGACCGCACTGACCCAGTAAGTGTTGGTAACTACATCCTTCCCATCTCGGCATCTCTTCTTTCTCCACCAAGATTCCTAACCATTGCGCTATTTGGTTTCAGAGAAAGCTCAACTCCTAGGGCAGACATCACGGACATGGCCCGCTTGCGCTGGCCTGTGTACAACAGTCCATTTTTATTTCTCTGTGGGTCTCAATTGTCAACTGTCCTTCATTACCTTCCAGGAGCCAGGCCAGTGAACCTGGCTGCAGTGGGCACCACAAATAGATGACATTATCAACTAGCAAGGCAATGCAGTAAGTGGTTAGCTCTTCTCCAAAGAAACAGGCTGTTCGCTTTACAAAAGCATTAAGGGATATTAAAACAGGAAGCTTCTCAATTGTGCTGATCCTCCGTTATGATTAACAATGTGGTGGTGGTTGTTGTTGTTGGGTTCTGTCAAGATAATTCTGACTCATAGTGACCCTACATGCAACAGAATGAATAATTATCCACTCCTGTGTCGTCCTCATAATCACCGTTGTGTTTGACCTCGTTGTCGGTGTCCTGGCATCAATCCATCTCATTGAGGACCTTCTTCTTTATTGTTGCTCTCTATTTTACCAGGCTTGATGTCCATCTCTAGGGTCTACTTCCTCCAGATAATATTGTTGTTGTTGTTGTTATGTGCCGTCGAGTCGCTTGTGACTCATAGCGACCCTATG
>NW_006399774.1:9821421-9822907 GCF_000299155.1 Elephantulus edwardii
TGAACTTTGATAAATGTTGATAGTTATAGAAAGGCTTCAGGTCTTTTGTTTATAGAGTTGCTGTGAGTCATACTCAATGGCAATCAATAACAACATCAATAGTCAATTAATATTTGATAAAAAAAGAAAACTTATCAAATGGGGAAATGATAACCTATTCAATAAGTGTGCTGGCAAAACTGGGCTGCTACCTGCAGAAAGCTGAAACAGGATCCACATCACACACCATACACAAAAATCAACTCAAGGTGGATCAGCGACCTGAGAGTAAAGCCCCAACCCGTAACATTCATAAGAGACAAACTGGGATTAAGCTTAAAAGGCCTAGCCTATGGTATAAAGAAACTGCCAAATACAGCCAGACATGCACAATCTGAAGGGGATAAAATTGATAAATGGGACCTTCTAAAGATTAAATCCTTGTGTGCATCAAAAATTTTTTACAACAGGATAAAAAGAAAACCTTCCAACTGGGACAAGAGTCTCATAACAAAAGTTTACAGAATACTCCTGGGCCATTACAAGAAAAAGACTGATAACTCCATTACAAAATGGGCAAAAGGCATTCCTTTCTTGAATACATCTGTGGAAGAAATCTCCAGAGAAGCTCATTATCAGCTGTAAGAACTAGACCAGGGGTTGATTGCAGAACAGATCATTAACTACTCATATGCAAGTTCAAACTAAAGCTAATCAGATAAAATCCACAAGAACCAAGGTTTGACCTTGAGTCTATCCCACCAGAATGTAAAGAGCATCTTAAGGAAGAGGTTTGAAGCTTTGAGCATTAATGAGCAAAGACCAAATGAGCTGTGGAAGGATATCAAGAATATCATTCACGAAGAATGCAAAAAGTCATTAAAAAGACAGTGAAGAAAAGACCAACATGGCTGTCAGAAGAGACTCTGAGTATTGTACTACAACACCGAGAAGCTAAAGCAAAGGGTAGAAATCAAGAAGTTCAGGAGCTGAATAGAAGATTTCAAAAGGCAGCTCAGGAAGACAAAGCAAAGTATTATAATGAAATGTGCAAGGAGCTCGAGTCAGAAAATCAAAAGGGACAAACTCACTCAGCATTTATTAAGCTGATGGAACTGAAGAACAAATTCAAGCCTGGAATTGCAATATTTAAGGATGCTGAAGGCAGAAGACTGGATGTCCCCAAAAGCATCAAAAGAAGATGGAAGGAGTACACAGAGTCACTATACCAAAAAGAATTGGTTGTCACAGAAGAATTTCATGAAACAACATATGATCAAGAGGCAATAGTGATAAAGAAGGATGTTCAAGCGCTCTGAAAGAATTGGCAAAAGACAAGGTCCCAGGAGTTGACGAAATAGCAATTGACATAGTTCAGCAAACAAGTGCTGCCCTAGACATGCTTAACAGGTTATGCCAAGAAATCTAGAGGCCAACAACCTGGTTACCTGACTGAAAGAGATCTGTATTTATTCCTAGTCCCCCAAAAAAGGTGACCCAACAGAGT
>NW_006399774.1:9823007-9824628 GCF_000299155.1 Elephantulus edwardii
AAGCTGTGTACAATCTCAATAATATATCCAAAGAAAATAAGACAAAGTCACACCATTCTGGTTTCTAAGGAGTATTCTAGCTGTACTTCTTTTAGGGCAGATGTGTGTCATCTTCTGGCAGTCCACGTCATTGTTGTTCTCATGGACCATCAGGTCAGAAACAACAGCCTTGTTTTTCAGAGACAGTAAATCACATAGGAAGAGGTGGCTTTTCTTCTTCCTTCAGAAAAACTGGGGGATTTGAACCACAGGCTTTTGGGTTGGCAGCACAAATCCTTAAACTAAGCTACCAGATTCCCAGAGCATATTCAGTACTTTCCATCAGCGCCATAGTTCAAATGCATCAGTTCTTCCCTCTTCCTTAGTCATTACACAGCTTGTATACTCATGTGAGGGGCTTACAATCCCATGGCTTGTGTCAGGCTCCCATTAATTCATACTTTTGCTTTTGAATATTTTAAAGAGGTCATTTGTAGCAAGATTTTCCAATGCAATACATCATTTGATTTCCTGACTGCTGCTTCCAGACATGTCGATGATGGATCCATGTAAAATGGCATGTGTGACACCATCAATCATTCCTTCATCTACATTGCTTATTGGTCCAGCTGCGAGAACTTTGGTTTTCTCGATGTTGAGATGTAATCCACATACAGAAGGCCGTAGCCCTTGGTCTTTTTCCGTAAGTGCTTCTAGTCTCTTTCCTTTTCAGTAACCAGAGTTGTGTTATCTCTGTATCTTACAATTTAGTGACTCTTTTCCCTTCCTGATGCTGACGCATCTCATTGAGGATCTTCCTCTTCATCTCTGATAGTCTAGTTTATCTATTGTTTCTTTTCTCTAGTCCAGCTGCTTGGATTATTCACTCAGCACACAGGGTGGAAAAATATGGTGAAGAAATATTGTTGTTGTTATTGTTGATGTTGTTGTTTTGTGCCATCAAGTCAACTATGACTCCTAGTAACTCTATGAGCAATGGCTCTGAACCCTGCCCTATCCTGACCAACCTCACCTTCTCTGACACTCCTTATTCCACTGCCACAGTCACTGTATCAATCCATCTCATCCAGGGTCTTCCTCTTCTGTGCTGACCCTTCACCATTCTAAGCATCATGTCCTTCTCCAAGAATTGGCCCCTTCTGACAACATTCCCAAAGTACACGAAACAGAGTTTCAAAATCCTTGCCAACAAAGGACAACATGGTTTCAACATCCCCTCCAACACAGATCTGATTGTTCTCTTAGCACTCCGTAGTATGATCTTCTTCAGTACCATAGCTCGAAGTCATCAGTTCTCCTTCTGCCATCCTTAGTCATTATGCAACTCTCCGATGCATAGCAAGTCATTGAAAAGACCATGACTTAGATCAGGCACACCTTAGTTTTTAGACTGATAACATTGCTCATTGCTCCTTAGTACTCTCAGAGGTCCTTAACAGCAGATTTTCCCGGTGTAATCTGTTTTTTGCTTTCCTGACTGCTGGTGCCACAGGTGCTGATTGTGAATCTGAGCAAGATTAAATCCTTAACATCATCAATCTGTCTTTCTACTAGGCTGTCAATATATTGGCCTGGTGGTGAGTATTTTTATTTTATTATTTTATTTTATTTTTTATTTATT
>NW_006399774.1:9826262-9849725 GCF_000299155.1 Elephantulus edwardii
AACTAAAGCTAATCAGATAAAATCCACAAGAACCAAGGTTTGACCTTGAGTCTATCCCACCAGAATGTAAAGAGCATCTTAAGGAAGAGGTTTGAAGCTTTGAGCATTAATGAGCAAAGACCAAATGAGCTGTGGAAGGATATCAAGAATATCATTCACGAAGAATGCAAAAAGTCATTAAAAAGACAGTGAAGAAAAGACCAACATGGCTGTCAGAAGAGACTCTGAGTATTGTACTACAACACCGAGAAGCTAAAGCAAAGGGTAGAAATCAAGAAGTTCAGGAGCTGAATAGAAGATTTCAAAAGGCAGCTCAGGAAGACAAAGCAAAGTATTATAATGAAATGTGCAAGGAGCTCGAGTCAGAAAATCAAAAGGGACAAACTCACTCAGCATTTATTAAGCTGATGGAACTGAAGAACAAATTCAAGCCTGGAATTGCAATATTTAAGGATGCTGAAGGCAGAAGACTGGATGTCCCCAAAAGCATCAAAAGAAGATGGAAGGAGTACACAGAGTCACTATACCAAAAAGAATTGGTTGTCACAGAAGAATTTCATGAAACAACATATGATCAAGAGGCAATAGTGATAAAGAAGGATGTTCAAGCGCTCTGAAAGAATTGGCAAAAGACAAGGTCCCAGGAGTTGACGAAATAGCAATTGATATAGTTCAGCAAACAAGTGCTGCCCTAGACATGCTTAACAGGTTATGCCAAGAAATCTAGAGGCCAACAACCTGGTTACCTGACTGAAAGAGATCTGTATTTATTCCTAGTCCCCCAAAAAAGGTGACCCAACAGAGTATGGAAATTATCAAACAATTTCACTAATATCATACACAAGCAAGATTCTTCTAGAGATTATCCAAAAATGACTGAAACAGTACGTCAGCAGAGAGCTGCCAGATGTACAGACTGGGTTTAGAAGAGGCCATGGCACTAGGGACATCAAAGCCAATATTAGGTGGATCTTAGCTGAAAGCAGACAGTACCTGAGGAATGTCTACCTGTGTTTCATTGACTATGCAAAGACATTACTAACTTTGTAAAGAATGGGGATCCCAGAGCACTTGACTATGTTTGTGTGAAACCTGTACTTGGACCAGGAAGCAGTAGTCAGAACGAAGCAAGGAAACACTGCATGGTTCAGGATCAAGAAAGGTATATGTGTCAGGTCTTATCTCCACACCTTTTCAATATATATACAGAATAGATCATTTGGGAGGCTGGACTTCATGAGAAGAAATGTGGCATCAGGATTGGAGGAAGACTCATTCAACAACTTGCGTTATGCAAATGATGCAACCTTGCTTGCAGAAACTGAGGAGGACATGAGGTGTTTGCTGCAGAAGGTCAAGGTCTGTAATCTTCAACATGGTTTGAAGCTCAACACCAAGAAAACAAAGACTCTCACCACTGAGCCAATTAGCAGCTTCCTGATGGATGGAGAAGAGATTGAGACTGTTGATAAAACTTCAGCTTGTTTGGTTCCACAATCAGCATCAGCAGTCAGGAATTCAAAAGATGAATTGCACTGGGACATTCTGCTGTCAGGGACCTCTGTAGAGTACTGAAGAATAACAATGCCAGTCTAGAGAAAATGCGCCTGGTCTAGGCCAGGCTCTTCACAATTACTTGTGATGCATCCGAGAGCTGGACAATAACTAAGGATGATAGAAGAAGGATCGATGCTTTTGAGTTTCAGTGCTGGAGAAGAGTGTTGAACATACCCTGGACTGCCAGGAGAACAAACAGGTCTACCCTGAAGAGGGTGAAACCAGGCTCCTCCCTGGGGACAATAATTTAAAAGCCCTGTTTCACATACTTTAGACATGTGGTCAGGAGGGACCAGTCATGGAAGGACATCATGCCTGGAAAGGTGGTGGGACACCGCAGGAAAGGGACACTCAGGATGAGATGGATTGACTCAGGGACTGGAGAAATGGGATTAGGCCTGTTGGAGATGATGAGATTGGCTCAAGCCAGGGTTAAGAGCTAATGTACATAAGGTCATTATGAGTCTCGGGTGACTCAATGGAACATAAAAACAACAATAATAGTCTTTCATCGCTCTGTTCAGACTACAGCTTCTTGGTCTAGGTGTAGGTTTTGAATGAGCACCATCAAGTGTTCTGGGATTCCCATTCTTTTCCATATTAGCCACAATTTGTTGCAATCTGCACAGTCAGATTCCTTTGCATAGTTGATAAAACCTAAATAGACACCTTTCAGGTGCCCTCTGCTTTCAGCAAGATCCATTTGACATCTGCAATCATATCCCTAGAGCCACAGCCTCTTCTAAACCCAGCTTGTATATCTGGCAATTTTCTGTTGATTTTGGGTAATCTTCAGCAAGATTTTGCTTGCATGTGTTATTAATATTATTTTATAATTTTCACATTTTGTTGGATCTTTTTGGGGAATGGGGAGAAATATGAAGCTCTTCCAGTCAATTTGGTCAGGTAGCTGACTTCCATATTTTATAGCACAATCTGGTGAACACATGTAGGGCTGCATCCGTTTGTTGGAATATATCAATTAGTATTTGATCAATTCCTGGGGCCTTATTTTTTGCTCATTTCTTCAGAGTACCTTGAACTTTTTCTTTTGTTACCATTGGTTCTTGATCCTATGCTCCTTCTTGAAATGTTTCTGTGTCAGTCCATACTTTTTGGTACATCGATTCTTCGTATTCCTTCGATTTTCTTTTGATGCTTCCTAGATTATTCAAGGTTTTGCCTATAGCATTTTTGAGTGTTGCAATTTGAAGCTTAAACCACTGATGCACAATTTTCCTGATGTTGGGGGTTTTTTTTTAATAAATGTTTTTCTTTAATTGTGATTTTAACAAAAGTTTTCGGAAAAGTTAGCTTTTCATTCATTTATTGCTGCACATTTTTACCCTCTCTCCCTCCCTTGCCCCTCCACCAGTTCACTCATTTTGGCTTTTTTAAATATTCATTCATCGTTGCACTGACTTTACTATATAAAAGAGTTAGGATTAGAGTATGATACAAACCCTCTCCCAGTCCACTTTTTTGGGGTTGTTGTTTTTTAAATATTCATTCATAAGTCACACAACTTCCCCTTATTCTATTATAATTACTGTCTACTGACCTATGTACACGTTCCACATGGACACAATTAAGCTGTCCGAGATTCACATTCTTTGTAGTGTTAGTCATAATTCATTGTGATTCACACAGTTGAGTGCCTTTGTGTACTCAGTAAAACACAGTCAGTGCACAGACAGGAACTTTCAAAATCCAGACTTCATAAGATCAGGAATATATGAGGGAGGAATCTTACTAGTTTTGAAAAGAAAAGTCGGGGGTGCGGGGTGGGGGGAACTCAACGAGTTGGACGTCCTTCATCCAATTCCATTTTTAGTCTCCTTGGCAACTCCTTCACAAGTTCACAGGAACAAGTTTTGACCTTCTTTCTTTTATTCCATATCTCCTCTTGTGTGACCTTATTCTTAGTCTTCTTTTGTATCTTAGTCTAGACGTCACGGCTGTCCTTGAAGAAGAGCAGCATGGCTGGGAAAGCAGAGGATCAGGGAGAGGAAGACCCTCAATGAGAAGCGTTGACACAGTGACGACACCTTGGGTTCAAGGTCAGCAGGGATCTTGATGGTGATGCAGGATCAGACAGGGTTTTGTGCTGCTTCATACAGAGCCACTACGAGTCAGAGCTGACTTGGCAGTGCCTAGCAAAAACAGAGAACAGATGTGCTGAAATCCCAAAGGCATGTGGTTCAAATCCACCCACTGCTCCGTGTGAGAAGTATGGGCAATCTCCTCTCGAGCAATATAGTGGCTCGGAAAACCCACTGGAGGGTCAGCTGCTGGTCAGTTCTGACTCAGACAGCAAGAGTGACATCGATCAGAACCAGAGGTGAGTTATTCCATAAACAAGGTAAGCACAGTACCTAGTAATCTGTAGTCAACAATATCATATGTGGGATTCCGCAGGGAGGTACTATGGGGTTTGGGAGAGAGGCAGAAGACAGCCAAACCGAGACGTCGGACCTTGGGTGGGATGAAAAGTATCAAATCATTCACTACAGGCTAGTGAGCAAGAATAAGCAATTCTGTACTTATTTTGCTTATTTGGGTAGTCAAGACGTTCGCCCATGGAGTATATACACAAAAAACCTCATCCTTGAATCTCCTCAAAGCGTATTAAATTCACAGGAATGGCAGGGAATAGAAGCTCGTTTGGAATACTACCACAGGACAGCCAACAGCAATCTGAATTTGGGGGAACGCTGTAGGACCAACCAGGAGCTCTGGCGGAGTCGTTCACAGGGGGTCACGCTGCTGACCCAAACGCTGCACCTCTCTGGTAGGTCAAACCCACCAGCAGCTGAAGGAGAAAGATGGGGAATCTTCTCCCGTGTGATTTACAGCTTTGAAAACCGAATGGAGGGTCATCTATGAGACAGCTCTGACTGGAAGTCAATCAGTAAGTGATTGAGTGACGGGACAAAGGCTCTATTCTTCGACAAATATGATACAAAGATGAGGAAGTAGGGAGAGTTGAGGGGCAAACCTCCAGACATAATGAAGTCATTGTAGTTGTTTGGACCTAAGGTGGTCTGAGCGAGCTCCGGAGGCTTAGTGACAAGAAACTGTGCCACCAACACAAAGGAATGCAGTTTGAATTTACCAGCTGTTCTGAAGGAAACAGATGAACAATTTCCTCCCATACAATTTACAGCCTCTGAAAACGGGCTGGAAGGTCAGCTGTGGCTCCGTTCCAACTCAACAGTGCACAGCGACAACAACAAAGTGACCTTAATTCAAATAAGCATAAAAAAGAATTAGAAGAAAGCCAGGGGAAAATGTTAAAGCAGCTGAATATTTTGACAGCATAAGGAATTGTTCATTTTCTAAGGTATCATCTTGATATCATACTGATTTATTTAACGAAGTCTTTATCTTTCAGGAACCAGTGTTGAAATGTTGACAGGGGAAATGAGTCAACATTTGGGAAGTGACTTCACAATGATCTAAGGAGAGGAATGAGGAGAGAGAGAGAGAAGGGCTGAAAGAACGAGGGCCGGGAGATGATGGTTGTGGAAGACGGTGGTGGAGGAGGCATCAAGGCTCCGTCCATTGTGCCCTCTGCTTTCGCCTGTGTTATATGGACAATGTCCACAGTACAGAGGTAAATGTGCAGAGATTCGCAGCACCTGGCTGTGCTACTCCTGCTCTGAAGCCTCTGATGAGTCCCTGTGCTCTCAAATAACATCCCATCCTGTCACTCTCACCACCTCTCCATCCTCGACACTACCCCCCAGCACTTCCCAGGGTCCTGGGCACTCCATACACACTGCTTCCTGAACACTGGCCCCGGGTCACACTGTAACCCCTACTGGAACATTTCTTTTCCCCCGACACCCTTCCCTGGTGGCGCAGATCTCAGAACAGCCACCAGCTCTCCTGGGCACTGGCATCCCTCCCTATGCTGTGTTGGAAGTTTGTCTGAAGTGCTTTTCCAGCATCTTGTTGGGTGGGTGCTGTCAATCAGCTCTAACTCATAGTGACCCTGTGGCACAAAGTGCTTCTTGAGGAACTCTGGTGGCCTAGTGGTAAGAAGCTGTGCTGCAATCCCAAAGGCAAGCGGTTCTAATCCACTGATAAGCAGGAGGATGGGCAATCCCCTCCCATGCTATTTACTGCCATTGAAAAGCCACTGGACAGTCAACTATTGGTCAGCTCCAACTCAACAGCACACAAGGACAATAGCGTTTCCCAGGTTCTAAAGCCTTACAAAAGCACAGGTTTCTCCCACAGAGTGGCGACGGGGTTTGAACCTCTGGTCTTTCAGTGACCAGTGAAACTCTTAACCACTGTGCCACAGAGTTCTGTCTAC
Source organism: Elephantulus edwardii (assembly GCF_000299155.1). NCBI lineage: Eukaryota > Metazoa > Chordata > Mammalia > Macroscelidea > Macroscelididae > Elephantulus > Elephantulus edwardii. The sequence goes on from NW_006399774.1 coordinate 9,832,144, forward strand.
AACGCCATATTTCTCCTATAACAGAACTTTTCAAATTCTACTTTAGTGTCTCATCATGCCTCCTACGTAGTATTCAAAGACACATTTGTTAGGTGAATGAGTGAGCAAGCACATGCAGACAGTCCATTCGTGGTAATAGTTGTATTCTATCAAGTCCCCAAGTTAAGCACAAAGCAAGGAGAGACCCTCTTTAGTCTGGCTGCATTCCTGTCACTCAAAACTGAAATCTACCCAGAGGACCTGCCGCTGACGCCTGGTAAAGCTTTGTGGCCAGGACAGGAGGACATGCGCATTCCATTCATTCATTCATTCAGCATCCGCATTGGCGAAACCACCATGCCCAGGCCAGGTGGGTGATGATGCTCTGCTCAGTCATTTCTGTAGCTGCAACGGTGTCACGTGAATGTCATCAGTGTCCTCCACAAACAAGGATGGCTGGGAACCAAGGAGCTAGGCAACCAAGTTATTCCAAGCAGAGGGATTAAGGATAAAACAGATCTGAATTCAAATCTAACCCTGCCTCAAAAGCAATCTTGCTGCTTCTAAATTCTAGCTGCCTGTTGCCAGCAGCTGGGTCCCACCCCAGACCGACTAAATCCAAGCCTCCAGAGACTGGGGGCCCAGCACCTGTGATTTGTTTTGTAAGCCCTCCAGATGGTTCTAATGCCTGGGGAGGGTTGAGACTCCAACTCTAGGGACATCAAAATCTCCCCAGGGGAGCTTGTTAAACACAGCACTGCACCCCACCTCAGAGTTTCTGGTTCACTAAATCTGGGGTAGGGACCAAGAATTTGAATTTCTAACAAGCCCCCCCCCCCCGGTGATGCTACTGATCTGGGGAACCAGTTTGGAGAACAATAATTGCTTGACCTGCTCTTGATCAACTCACAGCCTCAGTCCATTTCATCTAGAAACAGAAACCAAGGCACGTGATTCAAATACACCAGGTGCTCCACAAGACCTGGCTGGGCAGTCTCCTCCCGTGTGATTAACTGCCTCTGAAAACCCACTGGCGTGTCAGCTATGGGTCGGTTCTGACTCCGTGGCACACAGCAGCAAGCACCAGTTATTATTAAGGAATTAACTACAATGGATGCAGACTTCCTAGCACAAAGGGCCCACAGAAGACTAGCAGGCACTCACAAAAAAAGGAAGATGTTCTTAGTGATACTATCATGCATGCGTCCATGTGCTGTCTGTGTGTGTGCTGTGCTGGGACAGCTCTCCCCACAGCCCACTCTTCTTTATCTCATCAGAATTTACACATTTTGATAGCATATATGGAAAAGGTGGGGAAGAGTGTCTGCTTCCTGCACCAGCCTTCGCTCTCTGGAGTTTTCTTACAGAATAATGCTTATCACAGGAAAGACATCTGTTCCACTTTCTTTAATCTCTAATTTATCTAATCTCCCTTTGCAAAAGGTATATTGCTAATGAGAGAATTTCTGTCGGGGGGAGGGGGAGCTTGTTTCAATTACTTCTTCTTCCCACTAACTCTCCCTGATGCAATATCATGCCACAGAAGTCTAATAATTGGGTTGCTCTTTCCTGGCATCCCCAGGACTGATGGAGAGTTCCAGAAGGACACAATGGACGGCATTTCCCATGTCTGGACCTGAAGTACCAAACAATGCACCCAAGCAAAGCTCTTCAGAGACTTGTCCTCACCTGGCCCAAGGCAGGACCTCTGGAAGGCCCTGTGCACGTGGTGACCGTGGCGGGAAGGAGCCAGCAGAGGGCGCCGCGAGCAGCACAGCCCGCCCCCTCCAAGACTGCTCCCTGGGCCTGGCACCTCCTGGCCATGACCTAGGAGCTTATGTCTTGGCAAAACTGTCTTTCAGAATCCACAGACATCCGAGGTTCAGGGTCAGTTCAGTTTTGCTTTTGCATTTTTTGTTTTGGTTTCCACTTTTTACATTTTTATTAGAAGACTGCTAAGCCAATAATATGACCTATAATTCCCTTGCAATTTTTAAGTAAATGACTATGAAATTCTTTAAAAGAATGGAAGGTGTCCTGAAACGAGAGTAGTGGTCAGGAAAGCCTTCTGGAATGAGCACTTCAACTTACAGATGAGAAAATTTGAAGGTCAAGAGTCAGAGGTCAAGGTAACAACTGATTAGAGGCTGGCTGATTGGACTCAGAACACAAACCTGTGTCCGCAGATCCCAATTCTGCACTCTTCACCAGGACACTCAAAGGACCACCACCCATGGCTGCTGGCCCCAGGCTTCTCCCCGATGCTGTGCTCTCATCTCTCTGACTGGTGAAATAGCAGAACATTTATTATAATCTGAGTTGGTAGCACTTTCATATCATTTACCTCACTTGCGTCCTTAAAGTTGATTCGCACAAGAACACTGAAAGTCAAAGGGATGGACGACCCCAGCCTTCATCGTCCAGTGGTGAAGTGGACCCTCTGGTTCCTTTGTCCACAGTGAGTGGTGGTGGGGTGGCACTCACAGCCCTGAGGCATCTGAGGCGTCTCCTCGTTCAGGGAAATGGGCTTTTGCAATGTTTCTCCTGCACTCTGACAGCTGGTCATTTCTAAGGAAGGACGTCCAATTCCCATGAGGAGACCAGGGGGAATCCTGGGGCGTTGGGGGGAGTTACAAAAGATGAGTCACACGCAGTGAGGTGGTGGTGGGTCCAATTAACAAGAACTATGTCCAACAGAGAAAAACCTCCACCCAATCCTGACCATCACAATTGTCTTGTCGCTGTGTAGAGCCCATTGTTACGGCCACTGCATTAAACCATATCATTAAAGGTCTTCCTAGCTTTCTATGATCCTCGACTCAACCAAGCACAATGTCCATCTCCAGGGACTGGCCCTTCCTGATAACATATCCAGAGTATGTGAGACGATGTTTCAGCACCTCACTTCTAAACCACATTTGGGCTGCACCTGCCCTGAGACAGATCTACTCGTTCTGAGAAGTCACAGTAAGCGCAATATTCTTCCTCAAAGCCGTGACTCAAAGCTCTCAATTCTTCCAGCGGTTCCTTACTCTTTGTCCAGTGTTCACAAGCATGAGAAGCTATTAAAAATACCACACTTAGACCAGGCACACTTTAGTCCTCAAAGTTACAGACCTGTTCTTCAACACCTTTTTTCTGTTCTCTGACCCTTCTCAGTGGACTTGCCGAATGCAATATGACTTTCAATTGCTTGGCTTCAATAGAATCAAGCAGAATAAAATCTGTGACAACTCTAATCATTGTCCGCTCCTCGTAACGTTACTCACAGGTCCAGCTGTGAGGATTTTTGTTTTCTTTATGCCTAGGTGCTCGCACACAGAGGGCTGTAGCTTTTTACCATTATTAGTAAATACTTAACAAGTCCTCTTCACTTCCAGCACACAAGGCCGTGTCATCTGCATAGCACATATTGTGCGTGAGTCTTCCTCCAAAATCTGATGCTGGGTTGTTCTTCTTCTAATCTACCTTCTAGGATTGTTCACTCAGTGTATTGATTCTCTGATCCAGTTTCTTGGATTATTGGCTTGACATACAGTGAAATGTGAGCCAAAGCAGGAAAAAATAACTCAAAGCCCTAGAGTTTACCTCAACTGTCCAATCTCTTCACAACCCCTTCTACCTGCCTAGTCACAAAATTAAAGGTGAAAGGGGTGGGGGTAGGGGAACAACCTAACAACAAAGCACTACTTTTTTTTTCTCTCACCTCATAGCAAGTGACAGTAACACAACAAAGCACCTAACATGTCTGTGCATTTAGTTGTTAGTATCTCACATCACTGGCAGACCACTGGGGCAGCAGCGCTCCTGGGTAAGCCCTTAGCATGGAATAGTTGGGTGTCTATCTACGTCTTCATGATGTGAGTCACATACAACTTAGCCCTTGTCTACATGTGGCTTCATGGTGTTAGTCATATATAACTATTTTGTCATGTTTTTTTAAAAAAATCTATTTTATTTGATGCTGTCCGTTTAAGAACTAATGTGCACCTGATTCAGGCTGTGGTCATTTTAATCACTTGTTATATGTCTGGGAGCTGGACAATGAATAAGGTTGACAGTAGAAGACTTGATGCCTTTGAGCGAGAGTTTCAGAGAAGAGCACTGAACATCCCATGGACGGCCAAAAGAACAAACAAGTATGTCTTGGAGAACATGCAGCCAGAGTGCTTCTTGGAGGCAAGATGATAAAGTTTCATCTCACATACTTGGGATGTGTTGCCAGGAGAGACTATTCCTCCGTAAGGGACAGGATGCTTGGAAAAGTGGAAGGTCAGTGAAACAGAGAAGACCCTCAATCAGGTGGATTGACACAGTGACTGCTGCAATGGGTCCAAGAGTGTCACAGATGATGAGTGTGGCACAGAGCAGGACAGGGTTCAGATCTGTTATTCATAGAGTTGCTAGGGGCCACACTTGACAACACATAACAACAACAACAAAATTTTATTTGAGTAAACATTTACAAAAACATTCACTCCAGCTCTGGTGGCTCTGAGGCAAGGAGCTGCACTGCAATCCCAAAGTCACACAGTTAGAGGCCTCCGGAGAAGGCTGGGCAGTCTCCTCCTGTGCAAATAACTGCCTCTGAAAACCCACCAGAGGGTCAGCTATGGGTCAGTTCCGACCCTACGGTACACAACAACAACAACAAACATTTACAGATCTTATTGGGATTTTTTTTTTAGACAGTCATTCACAGGCAATAATTACCATTAATTAATTCAATTAACATATTACAGCATCTAAGCAAACCCTTGTTGTATACTGTGACTCCCTTCACCCACCTTCTCTGTTTATTTCTCTTTTCTTCTATTCCCAACATACAACTGTTAACAATGAGTTGTTGGCTAAGGGGATAAAGGGTCACTTTTTCCTCTGTTCTATAAACCAGAGGCAGATTGTGTGCTCATTATTAATACTGGGTTTTGTTGGGGGGGTGTACTTTTAACTCGTTACCTCACTTCCGAGACACACTCTGTGAGGATATTATGGTCTAAAGATGGAGGGAAAAACATGCTGAAACCAGAGTTCTCTGTGTCTCTTCACTCATCATTATCTCCTAGGAGAGGGTGAATCGAGTGACTGTAGTTAAATGAACCTACACACACAGTGACAATTTAGCAAAAGATGCAAAAAATCCCAAAGGCACACAGTTCAAATCCACCAGCTGCTCCAGAGGAGAAGGACGGGCAATCTTCTCCAGTGAGATTTCCTGCCTCTGAAAACCCGCTGGGGAGTCAGCCACGAGTCGGTTCTGACTTGATGGTATATTAACAGCAAGGCAATAAAACAGAGATAGAGCTAGTGAAAGGCACAAAAGGATTAAAAATGGAAAAGAAAGATGGGGAAAGAACCCCTGGAAATACAGGGGAGAAATAAAACCATACAATGCAGAAAAGGAGAGAAAGAGAGCACCCCCGGGTGGAGTCTTTATGACACCTCTTCTCATGAGACTTGGTTTAAGTCTGGTCCCACCTAGGGGCTTGTGTGACTGCCTGGGGAGGGGGCTATTTCACAAAAGCACCACAAAGAACAGCAACATGTTATCTCATTGTTCTGCGGGTGAGGGCTCCAATTTCAGGGTGCCAGCCATGTTGGCTTCTTCTGAAGGTTTGAACAGGCTTTTTCAAAATACATGTAAGTATGATGTGACGTGGAAATTGTAATGATTTGCCCATGACCTGAGAAGCCAAATAGTTGTGAAAGGATTGAGGGTGAAATACTTCACCCCATAATCCCATAACAGCCCTGATAGATGTAAGGGAAGTTTCCCTACTTGGGAGGTCGGGGTGTCTTTAACTCCTTTTATCTCAAAGATAAAAATTATCTGAGTAACAAGACCTCAGTACCTTGAAGAAATCATCTCCAGGGGTGGAGTGCATCCTTCTGGACTCAAGTCCCTGCACTAGGAAGCTTCTGGACACTGGAGAGGAGCGAGACACGTAGAGGTCCCCAAGGAACATCTGACCTACAGATGTTACCCAAGAATAGATAAGGATGCTAGAAAGAGGGTGTAACAAGCCTTCATCCAGGGGGCACCAGCTGAACGCTGCCCTCCAGCCTCCAGTTTTCTGTTTGTTGAATCCATCCACTGGTGGCACCTCAGATGTAGCAGCGCTGGACAGAGGCATCCTAGTGCCCGTGAATGTGACCTTGTGGATATTAGGTCCTCCCAGGCATCATCAGGTGACAGAACATCATACTGGAGAAGGGTCCCAATCCAATAAGTTGTTGTTATGTGCCATCGAGTTGGAACTGACCCAGAGCTGACCCCCCCCCAGCCAGCTTTCAGAAGCAGTAAATCACATGGGAGGAGTTTGTCCATCCATGCCCCGTGGAGCCACTGGTCGACTTAAACCACGTGCCTCTGGGATTGCAGCGCAGCTTCTAACCATGTGGCCACCAGAGCAAAGACAGAGGAAAGAGGGGAGGGTCACAGGAGGACGGAGGCAGAGACTGGAGTGATCTCCAAGCTAAACGACTCCAGTTACAGCCAGACACCAGGAAAGAGGCGCCAATGACTACACAACATATCCAACTCACAGCCAGACTCGGGGACCTTGTCTGGGGGACAGTCACTGGGAGAGACCTGACAAATACCGCCCCTGGAGCACACATGTATTGAACAATAATTTGTTGAGGCATTTCTTTCTGAGGCTCGGTATGCAAATCTTTGGAACTGTTAATGGATTCTGAATATTGTAATTGGGGGGGGGAGTGTATTAAAAGAAATCAAGGACGGGTATACTGGATGTCATTCAGGTGGGGAGAACCGCGTTCCTCCATTCCAGTAGGCACCCCCCTGAGTTTTGCAGGCTTCCCGACAGCTCGCTGAGACATCTATCATCCTATGAGGTCTGTAAGCAGGGCCAGCAGCTTCAATCGCTGCCTTAAGGCTGTGTTGCCTGAGAAAGGAGAGTGTTGCCAAAATTCCAGCCAGGATGTGTTTGAACATCAAGTGACCTGTTTTCCAAACCCCTCCCTGCTACAGAGGAACGAAAAGCAAAGGCCAATGCATCCTGTTCTGTCTGATAAATACTGACTCTCCTTCAACTCGAATGCTTTACATAAGAGGAAGCAATCCTCAGAAAAGGTTGGCTGCTCCTAAAAGGATTAAAATCTGTCTCAACGGTCCAGGCGCCCTTTGTCATTTCAGCTGCTCGGCCTCCTTGACTCTATTTGCCAGTTTTCCGAGGTGGAACCTGGGAAGGTGGGCCGCTCCAGGCCACAGCCAGGGGCCTGCAGACACAGCCCAGGGGGACGAGCTGTCTGATTTTCACACTCTATTCCCTCAGCTCCCACCCCAACGCGTTACCAAGGAAAGGCGGGCAGAGCCTGCAGTCTGTGCGGTGCAGGAACACTTGTACCAAGAAATGAGAAATGAGAAGGCCGAGTGAGTGCTTCCCCTTCTGCTAAGTAAATGGAAATGAAAATAGGAAGTTTTTAACCCATGAACAACGTTTTATTTGGGTACCTATGTACTCTTAGTGGAGAAAAAAGTGATAACACGAAACGTATTTTCACAAAGGAAGTTCCTCTCGGATGACTTCTATGTTCTGTTTCAAAGGAAATATGATGAGTTTTACTGCAAAGCATACGTATCCTCACACTGTACACAGCTACTTTCTTGGTGGGCAATAACCAGGTGTTTCAAACTGACCTGATCTCTAAACCAAGACCAAAAAATGATTTTCACAAGCCTGATCAATTCTACCTTATTGTCTATAAGTGTTCTCCATTCCTTCCATCTCTAAGGCAGGAACCTACGTGTCATCCTACAGACCCCTCTCCCAGCCCCTGAATTCATCACCAAAGCTGTTCATTTTACCTGCCCTGCCTATCTCAAATCGGTCACCCCTTATCCATCTTGCTGGTTAACTTTATGTGTCAGTTCATCTATGTGGCCCAACTCATCCTGTTGTGATATGTCATCAAGTTGGAACCAACTCATAGCTGACACTCCAGTGGGTTCTCAGAGACCGTGAATCACACAGGAGCAACCACATGCCTTTGGAATGACAACACAACTATTTACCACACTGGCTATCACACTGGACCGAAATCCCACCAAAAAACAAACCCTCATTGCCATAGACGTGGGGCCAACTCTCTAGTGACCTTCCACTTGGACTTCTGAGACTATAAACCGCACAGGGGGAGATGGCTTGGCTTTCTCCCTCTGGGCACCTGGTAGACTCAAGCTGCAGAGTCGGGCAGCTTTTGGGTTCATAACTTCCTTTGGACACCACCCCCAGAGCTAAGCTCGTCTTGATAGTTTGGCCTAAGACCCAGCTGCTTGCTGTTCCATCACATCAGCTTACATCACATTAGCTAATCAGTCAATCAACTCATCAGTTAAAAGAGGAATTCTTGTAACTTATAACTATCGATATTGTTGTTGTTCGGTGTTGTCGAGTCATAGACAACTCATAGAGACTCTATGAGCAAAAGACCGGAGCGCTGTTCATAAAGTTTCCGGAGGCAAGCTATTTTGGAAGTGGATACCACTCCTGCTTCCAAGCTTGTTTTAATCGGGGAGTTCCACCGAACACTGTCCACCATGGGTGACCATTATTGCATTTGACACATCAGTGTCACAGTGTTTAGCATCCCAGCAACCACGAGTTACCTCTGTACAGCAATGCACAGACTAGTGCTATACCACTTAGAAGAATGTTTGACAAAAAAAAAAAACCCAAAAAACAATTAAAACCAGGCCTGAGGGCCACAGATTAAAATCACCCAACTTGGGCTTGGTAGCATAACTTTCTGTCCATTCAGCCAACATAGCTCTCTCTAATAATTATAGATAGGTATTTATAAATATTATATTATATATTGGATTATATAGTTGGTTATTTATTTTATTATCTATTCTATTCTATTCTATTCTAAATACGTATTTCAGCAGAACTCATCTTACTTCATTTCATTCCTGTCACCTAGCCTAAGAGTCTTGGGACTCAAGCTGACAGAAGTATCCAGCTAGTTGCCTGACAGATGGATGTGGGGACAGGCCTGCCCTCACAAACCAGCGAGCTAACCCCTGGAGTAGTCTGTGTACCATGATTCCTTGGAGATATGGCGAGTTCTGTTCTGACCACTGCAATAAAGCGAGCATCACCGTGAAGCTAGTCACATGTTTTCTGGTTGCTTAGGATACAGAAATATTAGGTTTATACTATACTGTAGCCTATTACAGGAGTCCCGCTGCTGTGGTACCAGCTGGTGACCTAGTGGTAAGAAGCTGTCCTGCAGTCCAAAAGGCACATGGTTCTAATCCACCAGCTGCTCCTGGAGAAGGGGATGGACAATCTTCTCCTGTGCAATTTACTGCCTCTGAAAGCCTGCTGGAGGGTCAGATCTGGTGCCTAAGAACAGCAACCTAACAACCAAAAGGTCAGCTGTTCGAGTCCACCAGATGATCCACAGGACAAATCAGGAAATTTACAGCCTCGACCTGATGCAGGGGCGCTTCTCTAGAACCAACTCAACAGCTGTGGGTGTAGCTTTTTCGTTTGGTTGTTGTTGTAGGTGCCACAGAGCCAAGTACAACCCTCAGAACCCTGTGAACAACAGGGCTGAAACCTGTCCCACCCTGTGTGCCATCCTCACAGTCCAACACACTCAAACCCAGTGCTGCAGTCACTGTGTCCATCCACCTGGTTGAGGGTCTTCCCCTTATTCACTGTCCCCATCCTTCAAGTAACAGACTGTCCAGCAACATGCCCCAAATATGAGAGACTAAGCATCGCCACCCTTGACTCCAGGGAGCACTCTGGCTGCACTTTCTCTAGAACGTATCCATTTGTTATTTTGGCCGTCCATGGGATGTTCAGTGCTCTTCTCCAGCACCACAGCTCAAAGGCATCAGTTCTTCTTCCATCATCCTTATTCACTCTCTGATGCTTCGCAGGTGATTCAGAAGACCATGGTGTGAGTCAGGCGCACCTTGGTCTTCAAAATTTGGGCTATCATGAGCATTACAGTCCGTGTCACAGACAAGCAGTGAGCCCAAGTTGTTGGGAACTGGTCCCGGAAGGCTTGCTCCTTGTTGTTGTTGCTGTTGTTAAGTGCCGCCTAGTAGACGACCACTCACAGCAACAGCGGCCCTGTGCACAGCAGGTGTGAGCCTTGCTTGTCCTCCGCCGTCCCCACCATCTCTCTGTGCCCAAGCCCACGGTGACAGTCACTGTGCCGGTTCGTCTTGTTGAGGGTCTTTCTCTGTCCCTCTGTCCTTCGCAGCAGGATATCATTTTCCAAGGATTAGTCTCTCCTGACAACATGCCCAGAGTATGTGAGATGGAGTTACACTACCCTTGCCTCTAAGGGCCACCACGGCTGCACTTCCTCCTCGTTCGTTATGGTAACCAGTCCATGAATATTCAGTACTCTTCTCCAACACCACAACGTAAAGGTGCCGATTCTGCTTCTGAATCACTTCTGAAGACTCATTTAGAGTTGTTGTTGTTGTTGTTGTTGTTGTTGTTGTTGTTGTTGTTGTTATTTCAAGCTATTGAATCATAACTGGCTCATAGCTGTTCTTTCAGCAGTTTTTCAGAAGCAGTTTAATTTCATGGAGGGAGACTGCCCATCTTTTTCCTGCAAAGCAGCTGGTGGATTTGAACCACTTGCCTTTGGGATTACAGTACAGCTTCTTACCACAAGGTCACCAGTGCTCCCCCACTTAGAATAGGGATCCCAAAATTATTCAATTAAAAAAAAAAAGGCAAACTGAAAAACCTGTAAAGTGCAATGAAGTGAAGAGTAATAAAACATGGTGTACCTGTCTGTGCATCTATCCACAAACATCTCTCTGGTTCAGTCTCTCTAAAATGCTATCTCCACCACCTCTTCAGTCCAGGAACCTGCCATCTCTCACTCGGGGAGCAGGAGAACCCACAGCTCACTCATTTGCTCCTGGTCCCACCAAGAACTTAAAGGGGGCTCTGCTGGAGTGGTGAGCAGTGTTACAGTGCTAACCAAAGGCTCAGCAGTTCAAATCCACCAGCTGCTCCAAAGGACAAAGATGGACAATCTTGTTCTATTAAGATTTACAGCCCTGCAGCCAATGAAAGGGCACTGTGATTTGGTACTGACTAGCCAATAAGATTTTGAAGCTTTCACTCAGATAGAAAATAAGTTATTTAAAAACTAAACCCAAAAAACAGCCTAGTAGAGAGCAAATTATTGAAGAAGCCAGACTCTGTGAACAAGAATGCAGCATCAGGACTGGAAAGAGGCTCATCAATAGCCTGCATTATGCAGAAGACACAACCTTACGTGCTGGAAGTGAGGAAGACTTGAAGCACTTGCTGCAGAAAATTAAACAGCCTTCAATGTGGATTGCATCTCAATGTCAAGACAACAAAAATCCTCACCACTGGACCAATAGGCAACTGGACTGATAGGCAACATAACGATGGATGGAGAAAGGACTGAGACTGTCAATGACTTTATCTTACTTGGATCCATAATCAATATATTTAGTACTATCAGTTAGGAGATCTGGAGACGTATTGCACAGCAAAGCCTGCAGTCAGGGTCCTCTCCTAATTAGTGAGATGTAATAATGTCGGTTTGGGGGTAAAGTGAGCCTTAATCAGGCCATAGTCTTTTCAATCACTTGCTGTGCTGCTGAGAGCCAGCCAATGAATAAAGATTACAAATGCAGAATTGATGCCTTTGAGCTGTGATGTTGTAGAAGAACACTGAATATCCCATGAACTGCCAAAAAAACAGATAGGTCTTGGAAAAGGTGTAGCCAGATGCTCCTCGGAGGCAAAGATGATTAAACTTTGCCTCACCTACTTTGAGCATCTTGCTAAGAGAGGCTATCCATTGGAGAAGGTTATGGTGCCTGAGAAGGTGGAGGGATAGTGAAAGAGAAGATCCTCAACATAGACACATGACTGGCACATGATTGTGGCAACGGGTTCAAGTGGGTTTGGATCTGTTGTTCACAGGGTCACTATGAGTCACACTTGACTTGATGGATTCTATAACAAATAGAAAGCTGGTTGTAACAAAGTTCTTTCAGCAGGAATAGCCTGTGAGTCCTCTTGCTCTTGAGTGTCAGGTCTCCCTGTTCCCCTGACCCCCAGTGTCCTGGGTTCTCTCCCACTCCATCATCTATTCAGAGTGACTCTTCTTTCTACAGCCCACAACCATGCAGCCTGGTGGAGAGGGTGCTGGAGTGAGGGCTGGGGTCAAGGGGAGACGGTTTTCATACTCTGCTTTTGTAGAAGCTCATTCAGCAAGGTGACAATGTGGAATGAACACAGAAAAAGAAGTCAAACCAACCCCAGAACAGACATGAGCAGGGCCGGTGCCCCCTGGCTCTGGTGCCATTATTGATACAGACAGCAGGAAGGCAGTGGGACCCCTTACTCCATAAATACAAGCATCAAAGAGACACTGCCCAGGGCTGTCTCGTTCACAGTCACTTAAAAAATATATTGCAATGGCCTCAGACACTTCCTTTATACTCCTGCGTCTGCTTTTCACCCTGTTTGCCTTGCTCTGTTTATTTTTTGCACAAAAGAAATGTTTTTATTGAATCTCTGACATCACTTTATTTTCCTGGTCAGGAATGCCCAATGTGACAAGGATATCCCAGCCGCCTTATCACCTCCTGGTGCCCATGTAAGCCCTGGGCACTCAGCACCCAGGATAGAAGGTCCTCGTGAAAAAGGGGTGCGGGGGGGGACCAGCAAAGAGTGGATTTAACCCTGATCAAAACCCATTTCAATCCTCCAAAGGTACGTTTCTCACTTCATCTCAATTCTTCACACTTGTTTTAGGATATGATTTAACATGAAACGTGAAATATTTACTTGTGGCACCCGGCTGAGTCCGCACACCGATTCCACAGTGCTAATCCCCCTGGAGTGGGGAGAGTGAAGTCTGAGTCTGCAAGAAGGACGTGGTTCCCTGGGGAGATGTGGCAGAAGGAGCATCCAGGGAAAAGCTGGAGACAGAGCCAGGGAGAGAGCTGGGGGGGGGATGCATCCAGCTGGGCCCCCAGAGAGCCCTCTGCTCCCTGCACGCTAGAGCCACCCTGTAACACCAGCCACTTCCTAAGGAGTCAGGTCACCTCATTACAAACCCACTTCGTGTTAGAGTACGACGGTGCTCCGTCATGTGTTCAATGCTGGCCTTTGGAAAGCAGGTTGCCAGCCTCCTACTGAGGGAACGGGTGGCCCAGTCAGTGTGAAACTGCGCTGTCAATCCAAAGACAGTGCTGCAGCTGTTGGGTGTCATCAAGTCGAGTATGACTCCTAGTGACCGTCTCAACAACAGCTATGAACTCTGTCCTGTCCTGCGTCATCCTCATCATCTCTGACACTCTCAACCCCATCTCGGGAGGCCCTGTGTCTATCCATCTCATTGAGGGTCTTCCTCTCTTTCACTGACCCACTTTTCCAAACACAATGTTCCTTTCCAAGGAGCAACCTCTACTAGCAACATGCCCAAAGTCTGTGAGCTGAAGCTTCACCAGCCTTGCATGTAAGGGGCATCCTGTTGGCATTTTCTACGAGTAGGCAGTTCAAATCTGCCAGTTGTTCACCCTCCTTCTCTGCGATTTGCAGCTTGTAAACCTAGTTTGCAGGTAACTGTGGTGGCCCCAGTGGTAAGGAGCTTCACTGACAACCCAAAAGCCTGCAGTTTGAATCCACCAGCTGTTTTGAGGGAGGAAGATGGGTCATCAACTCCAGTGTAACCTCCTGGAAGGACAGTTATGGGTGGTTCCAACTCAATGATACACAACAACAAACGCTTCTGCAGGGAGCTCTGGTGGCCTAATGGCAAGGAGCTATACTGCCAATCCAAGAGCATGCAGTTCAAATCCACCAGCTGCTTTGAGGGAGAAAGATGGGCCATCTCCTCCCCTGTGACTGACTGCCTCTGAAAACCTACTGGAGGGTCAGCTATGGGTCGAATTGAGTTCGATGACACATAACAACACAAAATCCCCTGTGACAGTCAGCTATGAGTTAGTTCCCACCCAACAGCAATGAACTGAGTTTTCTGAGAATCTACCGACGTGCTCTGGTGAACTTGAATCTCCAACTTCGCATCAGCAGCCAAGTGCATTAACTGTTTGTACCCACTCTGCTCAGGGACTCCAATACCACAGGCAACAAACTAAATAGAAAATGTTCTAGAACTCCAAAGGAGAAGAGAAGGGAAAATGGAGATTTGGAAAAATTCTTTTGTGCTCAATTTCAACCTGATCAAATTTATATGCACGAGTTGGTTATGTGGATAAAACAAAAAAATCTGGACCCACCAGGACCTTCTGTTGAGGGATCTCTGAGCAGAGTAAAACCTCCAATCTTTTTGTCAGCAGTTAGATGCACTAACGTTAGCACCACCCAGAACTTCACCATAATCACATGGAAGATCATGGCACAGAGGGTACAAGAGACCCTTTTACAACCTGTCGACCTAGAGGGGCAAAAAGCAAGACAAAGGGCACCTCCCATCCTTCTCTCATCCTGAGAGACATACTAGCTGAGGACCTTGAGTCTATCCTTTCCTCTTACACTGTGGACAAAATACAATTTCAGCAGATGCCATTTCCTCTGTAGCAACCTGCCTGAGTTTTATGGAAATTAAATGGGACAACATTCTTGTAAATTGTTGGGAAAGTGATGACAGACAGGAAATGGTAAGTCAGTGAGAGTCACTTAAATTCTGTTATGACCACATAGCCAGTAACCATCGAGTAAACGCTGACTCTTGGGGACCCCATGAGTATCAGAACAGAACTGTGCCATCGAGTTGTTGTTAGGTGCCATCGAGTTGAGCATGACTCATAAGTGACCCTATGAACAAAAGATCTGAACCCTGTTCTCTCCTGCACCATCCTCACATTTCCTGACACACAAGAGCTCACTGCAGCAGTCACCATGTCAATCCACCTGGACAAGGGTCTTCTCTTTCGCCAACCCTCCACCCTTCCCAGCATCATGTTCTTCTCTAAGGAATAACATCTCCTAGCAACATGTCCAAAGTATGTGAGGCAGAACCTCATCTTCTTGCCTCTAAAGAGCTCTCTGGCTGCACCCTCTCCAAGACATATCTGTCTTCTTGCCTCCAAGAAGCACCCGAGTTGTATGTTTTCCAAGATACATGTTGGTCTGTTTGACAGTCCATGGGATTATCATCACTCGATTCTCCAATGTCACAACTCAAAGGCATTGATTCTTTTTCTGGAATGCGTATTCATTGCCCAACTTTCAGATGCAGAGCAAGTCATCGAAAAGAGTATAATTAAGATCAGGTGTACCTTAGTCTTCAAAGTGACATCATTGCTTTTCAACACTTTGGAAGGGCCCCTGACACTAGACTTTCCCAATGCAGTGCGACTTCTGATTTCCTAACTACTAGTGCCAAGGATGTTGATTGGGGATCCAAGCAAGATTAAATAGCATTTCTCAATGACTATGGCTTAATGACATCTGGTATAGTCAATTTCAAGCTACCAATGCAATACCACTGATGAAGATTTGGGAAAAGATGTGTGTGGAAGAACATGGCTGACAAGGAGCATGGAGACAACAGGTGAAGACAGATAACAAAAGGAGATGCTTTAAAATACTACTAATAATACTCTCACTCACTGCTGTTAAATTTGTTACAACTGATAGGGACCCTCTATCAGGTTTCCGAGGCTAGACATTTAACAGCAGGAGACTGACCATCTTTCTCCCTCAGAGGAACTGGTGGAGTCAAACCACCAGAGCTGAAATCTTTTGGTTAGCAGGGCAACACTCTACAGATCATACCACACACACTCACACACACAAAAATTACAATAAAATGACGTCAGGCTGGAGACTAAGGTGCACCTGATCCAGGCTATAGTCTTTGCAATTACGTGCTATGCATCGGAGAGTTGGTCAGTGAATAGGAATGATAGAGAATTGATGCCTTTGAGCTGTGGTGCTGGAGAAGAGTGTTGAATATACCATGGACTGCTAGGAGAACAAACAGGTTCATCCTGGAGAGGGTGAAGCCAGAATTCTCCTTGGAGGCAAGGATTCTGAAGCTTCATCTGACATACTTTAGGCATGTTGCAAGGAGGGACTGGTCATTGGAGAGGGACACCCTGTTTGGGAGAGTGGAGGGAAATCGCAGGAGAGGAAGACCATCGATGAGATGGATCGATTCTGTTAGTGGAGTGGTGGGAATGAGTGTGTCGGAGATGGTGAGGTTGGCAGAGGACAGAGCAGAGTTTAGGGCTCTTGTACATAGGGTCACTATAAGTTGCAAGCGACTCGATGGCACATAACAACAGCAATAACAACAAAGGCAGAGGTGATGAGGGCAGAAAAAGCAAATCACTCCCAAGAATCCCTACAGTCTTTGGAAGGATACTGATTTCTCTGCTGTACACAGGTTTGTACCAGAGGACGCCAGCAAGTGAAGGACTTAGAGTATGAAAGGACCACAGATTGGAAAGTGATGGAGCTTAAGAGAGCCAAAACACCCTCACAACCTAAACTGAACAGATAAATTTAAATTTTAAGTTAAAAAAAATGAATCATAAAATCTTGGGCAAAAGCATATATAACAGATTAAGGAGAAAGGCTTAAAATGTTTTTCTTATTTGTAGATATAAACGAAAATACCACAAAATGTTTTAAAAGTGCAGTATTTTCTGAGCATAAGAAGGTAACACAAAAACTTGAACTGATTCTCCCCTGTTGTCTCTTACGGACCTGCAATGCTTTCTCTTCAGATTTCTAATTGCTCTTCCTCAGCTTCTTACCTGTGAAATAAGTGTGTTGACCATTGGTGTATTGGCTAATAAAAACAACGGAAACTTCACTGCGTACATTTCCTACTAACACCAATTACTATAACTCAGAATTCAAAGGTATCTCACCTTGTTGTTGTTGTTTTGTGCCATCAAGTCATCTGGAAACGTACAGCAGCTCTGAACCCTTCCCTGTCCTGAGCCAGTCTCAGTAATTCCAACACACCAACCCCCATCGTCCCTGTTACTGTATCCATCCATCTCGTCTGGGATCTTCCTTTCTTGGGCTGTTCCTCTGCCCTTCTGAGCATGATGTCCTTCTCCAAGGATCAGTCCCTCCTGGCTGCATGCCCAAAGTATGTGAGATGGAACTTCAAAATCCTAGCCTCCAATACAAATTCGCAAAGAGGAGGTAAAATTATCCCTCTATGGAGATGACATGATACTATATGTACAAAACCCTAAAGACTCAGCAAGGCAACTATTGGACACAGTTGGCCAATTCAGCAAAGTAGCAGGATACAAGATCAACATACAAAAATCAGTTGGATTTCTCTACAGTGACAAAGAGAATACAGAGCTGGAGCTCAGAAAAACAATACCCTTCACAATAGCTAATCACAAGATAAAATATTTGGGAGTAAATATAACTTGAAGCACAAAGGATCTAGTCAACTCAATGCTGACAAAATGGCAATACTACCAAAGACAATTTACACATTCAATGCAATCCCAATACAAATATCAATCCCATTCTTCAATGAGATGGAAAAGGCAATCTCCAGCTTCATTTGGAATAGAAAGAAGCCCTGAATAAGCAAAGCACTCCTTA
>NW_006399774.1:9851440-9852407 GCF_000299155.1 Elephantulus edwardii
TCATTGCTTTCAGGTCCCTGGCAGCAGATTTTCCCAATGCAATTCATCTTTTTCTTTCTTGACTGCTGGTACAGAGAGTGAGGATTGTGGAGCCAAGCAAGCTGCAATTACTAGCAACCTCAATCTCTTCTCCATCTATCATGGTGCTGCCTATTGGACCAGTGGTTAGAATCTTTGTCTTCTTGATGTTGAGCTTCAATCCATATTGAAGACTACAGTTCTTGACCTTCTGCAGCAACCACTTCGGGTCCTCCTCAGTTTCAGCAAGCAAGGTTGTATCATCTTCATAACGTAGGTTGTAGATAAGTCTTTCTCCAATCCTGATGCCACATTCCTACTCATAAAGCCTTGCTTCCAAAATGACTGAAAAATCATTTCCTGATTTTGAACCATGTAGTGTTTCCCTGCTTGGTTCTGAGGATTACTTCACTGAGAAGTCAAAGCAAAGGGAAGAAATTAAGAAGTTAAGGAGCTGAACAGATTTCAAAAAGCAGCTCAGGAAGTCAGGCAAAGTATTACAATGAAATGTGCAAGGAACTGGAGTCAGAAAACCAAAAGGCCCAAACTCACTCCACATTTCTTTTTTTGTTTAATTATCCAAATAATTTATTTTGTTTTAAAAGGGACAGTTTATATTGTGTTTGTTTTATACCGATTTATTTACAAAATTTGAATACATTGCTTTTCACAAAAGATTCTTCTCATTTCTTTTACCCTCCCCACTCATCAAATTGTGCAACCCTATGATTAACACACCGCTCCTCACCCATTCTCATCTCACTGCTTCCAACCCCTTCCCCCTTGGATCTTCATACTCATTCTACAATAATGGTTTTATACAGTATTTGTCCTTACGGGACTGAGTTAGTTCACTCACCAGAATGCTCTCCAGTCCCTCCTAAGTTAGGTAGTAATTTACAAAATCATTGCTCCTGCGTGCTGCATAGTCTTCTATTGTAAGAATGTA
>NW_006399774.1:9852982-9880788 GCF_000299155.1 Elephantulus edwardii
GATTCAGGCCTTTTGTTCATAAAGTCTATGAGTCATGCTTGACTCGAAGGCAATCAACAACAACAACAACAGCTTTTTGAGGAAGCACCAAACTGCCTTCTACAATACTTGTACCATTTTACAATCCCACCAACAATGTATAAGAGTTCCTATCTGGCAACATCCTTTTCAACATTTATTACTTGCTGTCCTGTTAAACCTTGCAACTGCTACTGGTCACTCAACATTTCTTAAGCTGAAGGAACAAAAGAACAAATTCAAGCCAAGAGTTTCAATGTGTAAGGATGCTATGTGCAGTATATTGGATGATTCAGGAAGCATTAAAAGATGGGAGGAGTATAGAGAGTCACTGTATCAAAAAGAATTGACTGATACAGAAGAATTTCAAAAAACAACATATGATCAAGAGGTAATGGTGATGAAGGACGAAGTTCAAGTTACTCTGAACAACTTGGCAAAAAATAAAGCCCCAGGAATTGATGGAATACTAACTGATGTATGTCAACAAACAGATGCTGCCCTGGTTGTGCTCACCAAGTTGTACCAAAAAAAAATCTGGAGGACAACTACCTGGTCAACTGACTGGAATAGATCCATATTTATTTCCATTCCAAATAAAGGTGACCCGACAGAGTGTGGAAATTATCAAACAATATCACTAATATCACACTAGCAAAACCCTGCTGAAGATTATCCAGAAATGACTGGAACAGTACATTGACAGAGAACTACCAGAAATACAAGCTAGGTTTAGAAGAGGCCATGGCACTCTTGACATTATTGACAATGTCAGGTGGATCTTGGCAGAAAGCAAAGAGTACAAGAAGAACGTCTATCTGTGTTTCATTGACTATGCAAAAGCATTTGACTGTGTGTATCACTACAAATTGTGGTTAATCTCAAGAAAAATGGGAATCCCAGAACACTTGATAGTGTTTATGCAAAACCTATGCTGGGACCAGGAATCAGTCCTCAGACCAGAGCTTGTCATACAGAATGATAAATTTCAAAATACTTTAAATATCAACAAACAAAACAAGAAAAGGGAGTTTTGAAGAATATCACTGGAAGGAAATAGCTTGTCCCTAACTGAGTAGTCTTTATCTGACTAAATGTCTCACCGATAGGTCAAGAGAGAAGAAATACAGAGGAGCAAGTCTGGAATTTGGCATCAATTTTGCACTCCAGGTACTTTGATTCAAAAGTAACATCAGACAGGATGAGAAGTTAAGCAAAGATTCAGACTTAGTGACATAGATTGGATTACAGAGTATACCAAGAAGAAAGGTCACGCTGAATACCTGCTATTTTCAACTGGAATCCATCAAGAGTTACCCCTGGGAGAAGATATGCTTTTTCCATATAGAAGTATATGGAAATACAGAGACTGAAGCAACATTTGAATCAGCGCAACATCTGATTAAAGTGATAAGTGCCTACACTTACTGCCTGCTAGAAGCAAAAGTAAATTCTCCTGAGAGGAAAATAAAATCATCTGAGTCCCAAACCATCTCCACAACTTTTCCTACACAAAGTTTATAATTCAATAGAAAACAAGTAGGCATACAAAAAAATAATAATAATGAGCCGAGAGCAAAAAATAAAATAGAAGCAAGTCCTACAGAGATCTAGATAGTAATCAAATAGCATTTAAAACAACTGATTAATGTGTTGAAGAAAATAAATGAGAACAGAAACGATATCTGTAGATAAGTAGAAGCTATTTAAAAAAGAAAGACATTAACATGTTTGAACCAAAAAATAATCAAAAGTAGTAACTTAACAGATGTGTTTGACAGCAGGTTTTCATTCTACTTTTTTAATTATTTTTATTTTGTGTGTGTGCCGTCAAATCAGATCTGACTGGTACAGGAGGAGATTGCCCCTCCTTCTCCAGCAGAACATCTGGTGGATTTGAACTACATGCCTCTGGGATTCCAGTTCAGCTTCTTGCCACTAGGCCACCAGAGCTCCCTGACAGCATGTTCAAAAGTGATATAATGGAAACTAAGCTCTTTAAAACCTTGAACTAAAAATTTCCCCTGAAGTCACATTTTAACTAAACAGGAGATTAGCTCATAAAGTAAAGACCATATACGAGTTCCTCCACAAGAGGAAAATGGGAAATCTCCTCTTTTGCAGTTTACTACCTCTGAAAACCCACTGGAGGGTCAGCTATGGGTTGGTTCCAACTCAAAGATAAACAACAATGATTACCCAAGTGAATCAAGGACAGTGACGTTTCATCTCACATACTTTGGGTGTATTTTCAGAAGGAACCAACCCTTTGAGAGAAGCATCATACAGGGAAAGATGGGGTGTCGTTAAAAGAGAGGCAAATCCTCCACAAGATGGATTAGCACAGAGACTCTACAGTGGACCTGACCATGGTGAAGACTGAGCAGATGGGGGAAGGATCAGTTCTAGTGTCCCTATGGTCACTATGAGTCGTAGTCACAGATGACTAGGTAGCATCCAACAACAACAACAAATTGTCCAAGAGTACTGCTTATTTTAAACTATTTCAGACCAAGTAGTCAAGATAATGATGCAAGCAGAGGTGAGACAGGGAAGTAGTGATTCTGCATCACTAAGAACAGGACACCTACAGTGGGAATGAGAACCAAAGTCACTGAACAAGGTCTAAAGAAGTTGTTGACTAAGAACCTGGTTTACTGTGTACTGTTTTACCAAAATACAATAAAATATCTTTCATGGTTCAATAGGTGCCTGTGTGACAGAAAAGCTATCTCAGGGGCCTAGTAAGTACTTGTGCTGCCAACTCAAAAGCAGGCGGTTCAAATCCTCCAGTTGCTCCTGGGAGGAAGGTGAGCAATCTCCTCCGATGTAATTTACAACTTCTGGAAAACCACGGGAACATCAGCTGAGTTCGTTCCAACTTGATGGCATCAAGTAACAACCAAAATGGGAAAAGAGATGCATGGATTAGGTCCACTGGAGACGAGTAAGAACAAAAAATAAATCCAGACTGATTGACAATTCCACTCCACGAGAATAGAAAGTACCAAATGAAACATAAGATACATGAGATAAAGTACAACAATGAATGAATGGAAATCCAAAGTCTCTGTACAGTCTCTGTACACTTTTACTGAAATTAATAATAAATATAAATAAAATTTTTTTAAAAGAATTTAAAAAATAAAAAAGATACATGAGATAGCAAAATGTATTAACATTTGAAACAGGGATATTAGGAAATAAGGAACGAGGTAGTGAGGTGTGTGAGTGATTTATATCATGTCAAATTAGCCAAGATGAAACTGGCTTTGGCAAAATGATCTTCACTGGCTAATGTGGGTGTGGTGTCAAGGGTTTATTCTGTATCCATTAACCTACTTTGCCATGGGGAAGGGCAGGGATGTGTGAATATGATGTGTTAGCCTTTCCATAAGGGGACTGGCTAATCTCACCATTAAATTGAGCAGATCCAGCCAGCAGGGGTAAAAAGGAAGGTCTTCCCCATCAGCAAAGACGCAGCACGGGGATATAGCACGTCCTTCAGCCCAGCTAGACCTATGACAACAGAAGCCATAGCCAAAGCAGAAGCCCAGAGACCAAGCATGAGACAGAGCTGACCATGGGACTGCTACTCAACCCTATGGGACCAGAGCTAAGAGCTTTGCTCAAATTTTTGGACAACTGGAGTACTGGGGGGGTGGGGATGAGGGAGGAGGAAGAGTCATCATTTGCAGGACTGAGAACTTTGTGACACTGGCCTAAAGCCATGAGTCTCAAGGCTGAGGTGTCTGCGAGCACATTTTGGAAGCTGTCCTCACTGCATTCTGCTACTAATCTGGATTATGACCTTTTGACTTCCCCAGTATCATTCTGTGTAGTCTGTGAGCTAAGTTTGGATTTTGGACCCAGTAAAGCAGTAAAATTAATGCTGAGATGTGTAGAAAGAGGTACAGGTGTGAGAGGGACTTGTCTGACCTCATGGGAATTGGTGTTGCGTAGTTGACACTGTTGACAGGGACAGTTCCCCCTTCTGAAGTTGATAAAGGTCATATGCGAGCAGCCCTACATGGCCTGTGCTCTCTGTACAGTGGATTACAAGAAACATGATTTGGAAATCAAGTTCCTTTTATATTCAAAGGTTCTCAACAGGATACAAGGTGCTTTTGCAGTTCATACATCTGCCATTTACCTACTGGCTCACTTTGTTGGTTTGGGGCTTCAGTTAGCTCCTGTAAGATCTTCACTGTCAGTCTCCTCAACTCCCAGGGCAAGCACATTTTTCCCTCCGTGACAAATGGTGCCAGCTTCCGCTGCAGGGCATCTTCATCATAGAAGGTGGAGCCTGGGAGGCAGCAAGAGATTATGCGGATTCTAGAAATTAGAGGGGTTCCTCCTCTTCCTTCCTGTCTGTCCTGTTGCCTTCAGGCTGCAGCATCTAACACAGAACAAATGTCTTTCCCTAAACCATTTTAGCAGCTTGAACAATTTTTATGAGATCACATCCTTGTACTAAATTATTTTATTCTGTATGTGTGCATACTTGGATCCACCATCAATATCCTTGCTATCAGCAGCCAGGAAATCAGGAGATGTATTGCACTGGCAAAGTCTGCAGTCAGAGACCTCTCCAAATTATTGAGGAGTAATGAATTCAGTTTGAGGATTAAGGTGTGTTTGGTGCAGGCCATGGTCTTTCTGATCACTTGCTATGTATCTGAGACATGGACAATGAATAATGATGGCAGAAGACTTGATGCCTTTGAGCTGTGGTGTTAGAGAAAAGTACAGAATATCCCATCAACTGCCAAAGAACAAATATGGCTCAGAGAAAGTGCAGCCAGAGTGCTCCTTGGAGGCAAACATGATAACACTTCACATCACATACTTCAGGAATGTTATGAGAAGGGGCTATTCCTTGTAGAGAGACAGGATGCTCTGAAAGGCGGGAGTTAGCAAAAGAGAGGAAGACTCTCAATTAGGTGGATTGACACAGTGATTGCCACAACGGTATCTAGAAATGTGAGAATCAGAAAGGAACTCTTATACTTCGTTGGTGGGATTTTACAATGACACAATAACACTGGAAGGCAGTTTAGCACTTCCTCAAAAAGCTGAGCAGAGAAATTCCATATGACCCAGCCAGTCCACTGCTTAGAACATGCCCCAAGAAAATGAGAACTGAGGCACAAAGACTTGTACGCCAAAGTTCATAGCAGTGTTATTCATCATTGCAAGAACACGGAAACAGCCCAGATATCCAACCACAATCTAATGGATTGAGAAATTATGGTAAATTCACACAGTGGACTACGACACAGCACACAGGAGCAATGATTTTGTAAATTACTACCTAATTTGGGAGGGACTGGAGAGCATTATGCTGAGTGAACTAACTCAGCCCCATAAGGACAAATATGGTATAAAACTGTTATTGTAGAATGAGTATAAGGATCTAAGGTGGGGGGAGGGTAGAAGCAGAGGGGTGAAGAGGGGCAGGGAGTCAGGTTAATCACAGAACCACACAATTTGATGGGTGGGCGTAGGAAAATAAATAGGATAGATTCGGTGTGAAAAATCAATGTATTTTAATTTTGTATATAAACCCATATAAAATTTTTTTAAAAAACAAAGAAGTTTGAGAATGCCACTGGATTCAGATCTTTCATTCGCAAGGTCATTATAGATCACACACAACTCAACGGCACCTAACAACAACATATGTGTGTATATGTGTGTTCACAGACATGTTACCTAGTGATTCTGTTTCTCTTACTGAACCCTAACACAGTATAGAAGTATTGTTTGACTAGATAATTATTCACAGATTTCTAAATTGATTAAAATTATCTAAACAGAAATGTGAGAAAGGTGATTCCATCCTCATGCATAATTATAATCAAACAATATCTAAAACTGCTAGAAACTGAAAACAAAGATTAAATGTTACTGAGAGAGGAAAATACCTTGCATTTTCAAATCCACCAGCTGCTCACACAGTTACTGCCTCTGAAAATCTGCTAGAGGGTCACCTATGGGTTTGTCCCGACTCCACGTCACACAAGAAGAGAAAAAAAATGCCATATTACCATCAAAGACGCAACAGTAAAACTGACTAAAAGACCTTTAAGCAAAAACAATGGAATTCAGTGGACAATAAAAACGTATTTTCAAAGAACGGAAAGAACATAACCATCTACTGATACAATTAAATCCTAGTCCAAACGGGAGCTCTGGTGGCCTAGTGGGTAAGGAGTTTGATGTCAACCCAAAGAAAGGTGGTTCAAATCCATCAGCTGTTCCACAGGAGAAACACGTGCCATCTCCTCCTCTATGACTTACAGCCTCTGGAAAGTTAACCAGGAGTCAATCTCCCTCATACTCAAGACCATTGTTGTAGTAGCTGTGTCAGTCTATCTCAATGAGAATTTTCCTCTCTTTTACTGATCCTATCACATTTCCCAGCATGTTGTCTTTTCCCAAGGACTGGCCCCTCATGAAAATCTGGTGGAAGTGTGTGAAATGAAGTTTCAACATTCTTGCCTCTAAGGAATTCTCTGTTTGCGCTTCCTCCAAAACAAACTTACTTGGTTTTTTGACAGTTTATCATACGCTATGCATCAGAAAGCTGGACAGTGACTAGGGATGAGAAAGATAATTGATGCCTTTGACTGGAAAAGAGTATTAAATATACTGTGGACTTCTAGGAGAACAAGCAGGTTCATCCTAGAGAGGGTGAAACCAGGCTGCTCTTTTGAGGCAAGGATTCTGAGGCTTCCTGTGACATATTTTGGCCATATTGCATGGAGGGAACAGTCCTTGGAGAGAGACGTCATGTTTGGCAGGGTGGAGCGACAGCACAAGAGAGGAAGACCCTCAATGAGATGGATTGATTCCGTGCCTGGGGCAATGGGGGTAGGTTTGTCAGAGACACTAAGATTGGCACAGGATAGAGCAGGTTTCAGAGCTATTGTACATAGGCTTACTATGAGTTGCAAGCAACTTCATGGCATGTAACAACAATATGGGATATGTGGTACTCTACCAACACAATCAAATGTATCATAATTCAAGTGCATTTTCCTGGTCTTCTACTGTTAAACTTTTAGATGTAGAGGAAGAAGTTAAGAATATCATGGTTTGCATCAGGCACATCTTAGTCTTTCATTTGGCGTGCTTTCTCGTTAGCTCTTTCAGGAGATCTTTGACAGCACAGTTCCTCAATGAAGCGCATCTTTTTCTTTCTTGACTGAGGTACCAAGGATACTGATGTGGATTCAAGTAAAATGATGACTTTGACTTTTTCTTTAATTTGAACACATTTTTTTCTTTTATACTGGTTTACTTACAAAGGTTGAACACGTTGTATTTCACACTGGACCTTTCCCATTTCCTTTACCCACCTCTTCCTTTCTCTATCAAATTTTGTGACCCTAAGATTAACCACCAGCCCATACCCGTCCTCACCCCTCTGCTCCCACCTGCCTCCCTTTAGATTCTCATTCACAAAACCTTGACAATTTCAACCTTTTCTCCACCTAACACAATGTTGCCACAATGAAAGAGAAGACACTCTATATCAGTGAAACTATTCTTTAGAAAAATCAAAGCGAACTGTTTTTGGTGTAGAGACCACAAAAAAAGGGGACAGTGCATGTGGAGGGGCAGAAGGCAGACAATCTGAAATTTCATGACTCTGTGGAATACATCAGAGAACCTGCAGGAAAACCAACCAGACCAAACTCAAGAGAAATGCAAACAATAAATGTGAACACTGACATCTTAGGCAGAGTCAAGTGGACACTGGAAAACAGAGCTCAGTTACCGCGACTGGTAAAGGCATCTTGGTAGTACAATGGTTAAGTGTTCAGCTCCTAATCAGAACATTAACAGTTCAAATCCACCTAGTTGCTCCTCAAAAGAAAGACTTGAAGATCTGCTCCCTTAAACATCACATCCTGGATATCTCAATAAGGCTGTTCTACTCTACTACAGAGGACATTGTGAGTCAGAATGCACTCCACAACAACAACCCAGAACAAAAACAACAAGGGTGATTGGTGAATCGTATTGGCAAGAGTTTGAAGACCCTCGGAACTCAAAAATTTACTTCTGTCAAGCTGGTTACAATTCAGTGATGTTCCACTGGGTTCCCAGGACTTGTAATGAGAGGAGATGACTCATCTTTCTCCCATGAAGTTGATGAAGGATTCCAGCTGCCAGAATCTCTCAGCCTTTGGATTAATAGTGAATCTTTCCAAGGACTATGCTACCAGAGCTCCCCAAAAGATGCCCAGGAGTAAAACATTTGGGGAAGATCTGAACCTTCTTTAGACATTTTCTCCATGGACACCACCAAGAGTTTGTAGAAAAGAATATAAAGGATCCTAAGAAAGTACCTCTTAAGCCGCAGACCTAGATGAGGAGAGAAGATGCCATGGAAAGGTGTGAAACTCCAACCAGATCTTCTACCTACTTTATGAAGCAAAAGCTTTAAACTACAGAGACTTTAGAAGTTTCCCTTAGGACACAATCAAAATAAGTGGTAACAGGAGAGGCAGGATCACATGCTGGGCCCAGAACCACAGCCAATAAAGGGACACAAGCACTAAGAAGGAAACACTCCTAAAACCTGGGGACAGAGTGCTGTCTGAGGCTAAGGGTTACTCAGAAAAGCAGGAAAGCTCCCTCATTGCAACAATAGAGTACTCCATGACAAATGGAAATCACTTAGAGACTCTCTCTCTCTGAGGCCCAACACAAAGGTAAGACCTGAAGTTGAGGACAGAGCCTGTACTGAGGGAAAACACCTCTGAAAATCCTGCCTGTACTCTAAATACAAGTTACCATTAGAAAATTGTTAAATCTATGATGCACTTAGAGAGCTTTGGTGGTGTAGTCTGCAGGAAGTCACACTGCTAACCCACCATTATTCAAAACGATCAACTGTTCAAATCTGAAGCAATCAGTCAGTGACTTTGCAATAAGCGATGATTATGATGATGGTGCATTAAAAGTAACCATGACAACAATGCTCAAACCCAGCCCAACTCTTAATTGACTTAATTCAAGTCTCTTTACAAGAATTACAGCAGGAAAAACACAAGATGTGGTGCCTTTCACACCCACTGCGATCAAGGTGAGTCTAACTCACAATGACACTGTATTGGGTTTCTGAGGTTGTAGACCTTAAACAAAGGAGACTGCCTCATCTTTCAACCATGCATTCCTTGGGAGATTTGAACTGCCAGTCTTTCAGTCAGAAACCCAACACA
Organism: Elephantulus edwardii; assembly: GCF_000299155.1. Lineage (NCBI taxonomy): Eukaryota > Metazoa > Chordata > Mammalia > Macroscelidea > Macroscelididae > Elephantulus > Elephantulus edwardii. The sequence goes on from NW_006399774.1 coordinate 9,862,237, forward strand.
TAACTCATGCCACTAGTTCCTGTGCCCATTCTAGACATAAAAAAATTATTGAACCTTTAAACACAGAAATGCTGTCTCTCACTCACTCATTTGTTGTCACTGAGTCAAGACCTTCCACTGGGTTTCCCATGCTGTAAATTGCAGGAGGAGAATGCCCATCTTTCTCCCAAGGGCCACTGGTGAAGTTGAACTGTCACATGATTCACTAAGTCCGCTCCTAGATATGAATCCAAATGAACTGAAAGCACAAACACAAACAAATACTAGGACACCTATGTCCTTTGCAGAATTATTCACAATAGTCAAAAGCTGTAAGCCATGCAGGTGAGTGAATAAATAAGCAGCAATATGTGATCTATCCAAACAATAAAATATTAATCACCATTAAGGGAAACAACACACTAACACACATGACAAAATAGACAAACCTTGAAAATATTATGTTGCGGAAGCTCTGGTGGCCTAGTGGCAAGGAGCTGTACGGCAATCCCAGAGGTACATGGTTCAAATCCACCAGATGCTCTGCCGGAGAAGGACGGAAAATTTCCCTCCTGTACCAGACAGATCTGATTTGATGGTACACGCAAAATAAATAATAAAACAAATTAACGAAAAAACACACACACACAAAAAAAAGAAAATATTATGTTGGATGAAAGTCAGACAAAAGATAAATAATGCATTTATCATATTTAAAAGAAATAAATGTATCAGTAAATGCATATATATATGTGTGTGGGGATATATATATATATAAAATGTATATATAAATAAAAATAAATATAGCTGAATACATGAATATAAATAAATATAAAGATTCATATACATAAATAAACATAAATTTCTATATAAATATAAATAAATGTATCAGTAAATGTGTGTATATATATATATAAATTTTAGTGGTTACCAGAGACTGAGAAGAGGAAGAATAAATTGGGAGTTATTTCTTAATAAGCACTGACTTTCTATTGGAGCTAATGGATAATTTTGAAAATAGGTAGTAGTGTTGGTTATATAATACATTGAAAGTAATTAATAATGTACACTTAAAATGGTTACAATTGTAAATATTCTTGTTATATACATATTTTAGCGTAATTTTAATGTATTATATTAACCTCAGTTGTTACTACTTAGACAAATGTCAGATTTTCAACAAAAAAAATTATGAGGCATATGAAAAGCCAGGGGAAAATTAGTACTCTCAAAAACACAAGGCAATCATCAGAAGCAGACACAAACACTGTAGTTATCCAATAAGAATTTCAAATAACTATGATTAATACGAAAGAGAAGGATGAGCAATCCCCTCATGTGCAATTAACTGCCTCTGAAAAGGAACTGGAGGGTCAGCTATGGGTCGGTTCCAACTTGACAGCACACACCAGGAAACGAGAACACGATTAATATAAGGAGTTTGCTGGCACAGTGAGTTATGTGTCAGCCAACAGTTACGTGAAAGGTCAACAGTTTTAAACTACCAGCTGTTCCATGGGATTAAGTTGAGCAAACTGCTCTTGTTAAGATTGATAGACTTGGAAACCCAGTTGAGAGTTACCATGAGTTAGAGATTGTCTGGGTGGCACTGGGTTGAGTTTGGTATGATAAATACATTAAAAACATTGTAATATCATTAGTATGGAAAAAAATGGATAACTTGGAAATCAGATGATTCATTTCAATAGACAATGAAAATCTAAGAAAGAAATCAGTGGAAACGCTTTTTAAAAAGCTTTTAGGGAGCAAAGAAGAAGAATGTTTTCAATGTGATGGTCAGTAGAGTCAACTCAACTGAGGAATCCAGGAAGCTACATGAACAGAAACTACCCAAACTTGAACACAGAAAGCAGTAAGCTTCGCACTTATTTCTTGACATATCGTATTTAAACTGATGGAAACAAAAGACCAAAAGAAAATGATAAAGGCAGCCAAAGAAATAAGACACATGACATATAGCTGAAGAAAAGTAAGAAACACTGATGGCATCTCATCAGAATTTACACAAACTAGAAGGAAACAGAGCACCATCTTTAAAGAGGTAAAAGGGGAAAACCAACCCAGCAGCCTATAATCCTGTAATAAATACACCAGGATACCACTGTCATCTAGCTGTTTCTACTCAGAGATCATGTTGCATAGTGTAGAACTGTCCCACAGGATTTCTTAAGCTATTCTATTTACAAAAGCAGATTACCACCACTTTCTCCCACACAGCAGCCAGGAGTCCTGAATCATCAACCTGTCAGCAGCAGGACTTAAGCACTGTACCACAATAATATTTTGAATAGAAGAAATACAGACTTTCACACACACAAACAAATACTGAGTGAAGACACTGTCAGAAGATATACTCTACCAAAAATGGTAAGCATTTCAAGCAGAAGGAGTCTGACACAAGTCAGAAATGTGGATGTACAGAAAGAAATAAGAATATTACAGAAATGGAAAAAGTGAAGATATTAAAAGAAGTCCCTTGGTTTTTAACTGTTCTAAGAACCTAAGGGACCGAAGGGAATCAAAGGGAAAAATAGTTGCCACACATAGTACCTGATATATTTATAGTACATAAAAAAAATACATGACAACAATAACACAGAGGATGAAGAAATTGAGATTATATTGTTTCACCATCTTAATATTACACATGAAATGATATAATATTATTTGAATGTTGCAAAATTAAAGATGCCCATTGTAAAACCTACAATAACCACTTTAAGAGTTTAAGAGGTATAAACAGTGTCAATAAAAGAGACAGATGGAATTTTTGAAATGCTCAATAAGCACAAAAAAAAAGGCATGGAAAGAGAGAATTAAAAATAAAACCAGATGGAACAAATAGAAAGCAACTTATAAGATGACAGATTTTAACCCAACCATACCAGTAATGAACACACCAGTTAAAGGAAAAATATTGAAAGTCTACTTAAAAAAAAAAAAATCAAGATCCAACTAACTCATCAATTCTCATTGCCATTGAGTTTGAATTGACCCATAGCTGACTTTCCACTGGTTTTTTTAAGTGTCAATCACACAGGTCAAACTGCCCATCTTTCTCCCTCGGGGCCTCTGGAGATTCATACCACCCAAAAGCCCCAGTCTTTTAGCTGGCAGAGTAAGTCTCTATGGAATACATCTCCAGAGCTCCCAAGACCCAATTAGATCCCCTTTAAAGAAATAAAAAATTAGGTCAAATGTGAAAGTAAAAGGGTAGAAACAAGTATAGCGTGCCAATGCTAACCAAGTTGGAGTAACTATGTCAAAACTAGATGAATCCGACTTCAGAACACAGAATGTTGTTAAGAATAAAGAGAGGCATTATATACTGATGAAGGAACAGATTCTCCGAGGATACATAACAATTCTAAATGCTTATGTACCTAACATCGTTTAGAAATGCATGAAACTAAAATTGATACAAATTAAAGAGGAAATGAAATAGCTGGAGACTTCACTACTCCTTTCTCAAACATCAACAGAATAGGTTTTAAAAAAGGACATAGAAGAATAGCAACACTCCCAATCAAATGATCTAATTGGCATTCATCATACATCCCATCTAACAAAAGCAGAACACGCATTTTCTACAAGTACACATGGAACATTCAAGAAAAATCATATTCAGATCACCATATTCAGTCTGCAAAATAAATCTTAGTAATAATGTAAAGAACAGAAATTATGCAAAGCATGTTTTCAGGTCATAATGGGATTAAACTAGAAACTATTAATGAAAATATCTGCAAAATCTTCAACTATGTTAAGATTAAAAAATATAATTTTAAAAAGCCCATGAACCAGAAAGAAAGTATTAAGGAAAATGTTAAAATATTTTAACTTAGTGCAAATTAAAATACAGAATATCAAAATCTGTGGGATACAATTAAAACATTGTTAAGAGAGAAATTTATAGCATTAAATGCTTATATGGGTGGGGGGGTCCTCAAATAAGAAATCTAAGTTTCCACATTGTAAAACTAGAAGAGAAAGACAAATTAAACTCAACACAGAAGAAAGGAAATAATTAAGAAGTAAAATTCAAAATGGAAAAATGGAAACATAATAAAAGCACTTTCAAGACAAACAGAATCTGACAAAATTGATCCTTCCCAGTCTAACCTTAAAAGAAATACCAAAAGGAGTTCTTCAGTTAGTAGCAAATTAAATATGAAGAAACAATGCACCACTTTGCTGCTGTAACAATTTATCACAAAGTTAGAGTGTTAAAACAACATAAATATTTTATGTCCCAGTGGTCAGAAACCCCAAATCAGTCTCTCCAGCTACAATGGATTTGTCCTCAGAACTTCAACCCCTCTAGAGACTCAGAGTGGTCTTACTTCCTTGTCTTTTCCAGCTTTTAGAGGTCATCCATGTTCCTTGACTTATGGCCCCATCATTCCTCCATCTGAAGATGTATCAATGCTGTTGTTGTTGTTATGTGCCGTCGAGTTGTGTGCGACTCATAGCGACCCTATGTACAACAGCCCTAAACCCTGCTCTATCCTGTGCCAATCGCATTGCCTCTGACACACCTATCCTGATTACCCCAGTCACTGAAACAATCCACCCCACAGAGGGTCTTCCCCTCCTGTGCTGTCCCTCTACTCTACCCAGCATGATGTCCCTCTCCAAAGACCTGTCTCTCCTGTCCAAAGTATATCAGACGAAGCCCCAGAATCTTTGCCTCCAAGGAGTTAACCCTCTCCAGGATGAACCTGTTTGTTTTCTTAACAGTCCATGGTACATTCAATACTCTTCTCCAGCACCACAGCTCAAAGGCGTCAATTCTCCTTCTGTCCTCCCTAGTCATTGTCCAGCTCTCTGACGCATAACAAGTGATTGCAAAGACCATGGCCTGTATCAGGCACACCTTTGTCTCCAAAAAGACGCCGTTGCTCTAGGTTAAATTATTCCCACACTCTTTTTCCTGGTTCTCCCTTTTCAGCCTCCTTCCACTTTCAAGGGCACTTGGGAACACACTAGGCCTTTCTGGATAATCCACTGGGCCATTCTGGATAATCCAGGTTAACCGTCTCTGAATAGCAACCTTAATTTCCCTTTGCCACATACAATAATGTATTCACAAGCTTCAACATTACGACAGATCTTTGGTCACCGTTATTATGCCTTCCAGCCTCAAGAAGACGTGGAGAGAAACAAAAAAGAATAAACATATGGATAAGTCTAACAGGGAAAAGACAATGTTTTACAAGTTTTAGATATAATGCATGGAAATCAATCCCCGCTGACCTATGCCCACTATCACCCTATCTTTTCAGGCCCCAACTGAATCTTTCCTAATTCCTTCACCCCATTTCCCCGTCCACCAAACTCTGTGACCCCGTGGTTCCCTGATTCCTACTATCCCACCTCCACTCCAACACCCAGTTCTTCTGCCTCAACCCCTTTGCACTTTGGACTTTTATCCACATCTTACTAGTTATCCTTCTATTTTAACAATAATGGTCTTAGGCAGTATTTATCCTTTTGAGACTGAGTTAACTAACTCAGCGTAATGCTCTCCAGCTTCTTTCAAGTTATATAGCCATTTTTTACATCATTGCTATAAAATGTGTGTGAATGATTATATGGAAAAACAATGTGAATGAAGGAATGTGTTAAATAAGAGATATATATATATATATATATATATATGAATGAATTAGCACAATGTATACAACTTCTGTATGTAAACCATATAAAATAAAAATAAGCTTTCAAAAAGGAAACCTACAAAAAAAACCCACAATGCTTATGAATGATCACATGAAATACAGTGTGGAAAAAATAAATAAAAATTTAAAAAAGAAATACAGTGTGAGTGAAGGATTGAGTGACACAACAAACATGAATAACACACAATGTATAAAAAAAATTTGTATGTAAACCAAAATAAAATATTTTTTAAAAAGAATTAATGTATGGGAGAAAAAAAATGTCCCAAAAGTAGAATTGGAAGTAAATAGAGTAGACTTTTCTAAGAAAATTTGTCCAGGAAAAGGGCCCTAAGAAGTGTAAGATTAAATGAGATTTTTAATAAGACAGTGTTGTTTGGCATCAATTGCCCTTGGGTAACCAGTCAAAGACTGTTGAACTAACAGGTTGGGAGGAGACATGGAAGAATTTGCAAAGAAATCATTCAAAATGGTTAAGAAAAGAGATTTAAAAGAGCCTAGAAAAGGTGAGGCAAATAGAAGACGAATTCTGATAAGCCATCACCATGGAGCTGATTCCAACCCATAGTGACTCCCCAGGACAGATGTGAACTGCCCCACTGGGTGTCGAGGTTGCCATCCTTACTGAAAAGAGCTCTGTTGGAGTGGACCGTAGAGAGTGGTGCTCCCAATCCATAGCAGATGGTCACGTCTTTCTCCTCTGCAACACCTGCTGGGTTCAAATCTCCAACCTTTTGTTCCACAGCCGAAAATCTTAGCCACAGTTCTAAACCATGTAGTAGTTGTTGTTGTTGTTGCTGTTGTTGTTGTTGCTACTGCTGCTGCTGTTGTTGTTAGGTTCCATGGGGTTGAGTATGATTCATGGTGACATAGAGAGCAAATCTGAACCCTGTCCTATCATGTGCCATCCTCACAATCTCTGACCCATTTGAGCTCATTGCTGTAGTCACTCAGTCAATCCATCTGGTTGAGGGTCTTCCTCTCCTTCACCATCCCTTTACCTTCCCAAGCATAATGTGCATCTCCAAGGAATAACTTATTCTAGCAACCCACCCAACCTATGTGAGCTGAAGCTTCATCATCTTTGCCTCCAAGGAGCACTCTGGCTGCACCTTCTCTAAGACCTATTTGTTTGTTCTCTTGGCCATCCATGGGATGCTCTGTGCTCTTCTCCAACACCACAGCTCAAAGGCAGCAATTCTTCAGTCACCCTTATTCATTATATTAGTCTTCAAACTGACATTAATGCTCCTTAATAATTTGGAGAGGTCGCTGACTACAGACTTTCCCAGTGCAATACATCTCCTGATTTCCTGACTGGCTGGTACCAAAAAGTTGATTATAAATTCAAGTAAGATGTAGAGTCTCACAAATTAAGATGATAGTTAAGTTCAAAGAGTGCCATTTGAGAAATATATAGCCCAGAATAAGTAATTACCTACAATCACAGAACTCATGGGAAGCAGACAGCAGGACTGAAAGTGATGTCTCTTGATCAAGTTCAGGGTATCTAAGCCTCCACCACCCACAGTGTGGTACCTTCTATCCTTAGACTCATCACCGGAGCTTGCCCTGGGTCCTCCTAAAGATGGTACTCCCTGGCCTGGAAGGCAGCTCACATCTGTCTGGGTCTGTTGTAGCTTGATGAAGAGTCTTTGTTTGTATAATTGATTGTTGTGGTCACAATGACACGTCCAATGAGATCTCCTTCCATTTCCAGAGACCCTACACAGATCTCTGTGCCTGAGCTGTAGAAATGCTCAGAAACACATTTCCACAGCAGATTACGCACACCCCTGAAGCCAGGGAACGAACTGTTCGCAGGCGCAGATAATCCATTTTGCACTCAAATGCATCCCACACACAGCCACAAATACTTGCATTAGTGCCAATTAATCTAACGTGTAGAACTCAAGGCAGCCCTGCATGTGCTCTCAGGGATAGATGTGGAGGTGGGGGAGGAAGTGAGGAAGGAGAAAGGAAAAATACTCTTTTGCAAACAGGAAGGAGAGGGAATAGGGGACGAATGAAGCGAGATCCTTGATTCTCGGGAGGAACCGCATGGGTAGCACTGCTCAGTCTCACCTGTTAGCTAAAGCTTAAGGCATGTAGCCTCTAAAACCCCCACGACTCTGCCCTCTCCTCCCTGCTAAGTGAAGGCCTCCACTCCTAAGGGATCCTATGATCTGAGTCCACCGTAACAAATCTCTGGATTTCATCTTTTAATCAAAATGCGTTTGATTATTTTTTCCTAGATTTTTTAGGCTTCCTTTATTACATCCTTCCTATAATCTTTATAGGGGCTCTGGTGGTCTAGTGGGGAGGGAGCTGTGGGGTGTGTGTGTGTGTGTGTGTGTGTGTGTGTGTGTGTGTGTGTGTTGGAAGCAGGAGTGGCATCCACTTCCTACATAACATGCCTCTGGAAACTCTATGAACTCTGATAAATGTCTATAGTTGTTAAGGGACTTCAGGCCTTTTGTTCATATGGTCACCGTGAGTCATGCTCAACTCAAAGGCAATCACCAACAACAAGGTGATAGATGATAGATAGATAGATAGATAGATAGATAGATAGATAGATAGATGATAGATGATAGATAGATAGATAAATAGAGATGATAGATAAGATAAAGAGAGAGAGAGAACACCTTTATGGTTACATGATTCTTGAACTTTATACATGCTTCCTGCATTTTTCAATGAAGTTCATTAATTTGGTGCTTTCTTCACCACAGAAATGCAGAGGCTTTCCCGGCCCTAACCCCACCCTGGCCAATAATTACTCTTACTATTCAATTTAATCAGTGCTTACTGAGATGTACTCTGCAGTAGACATTGCTGAGGGTGAGACATCATGAGGAGACTACTACCTGGCTCCTATCTGCTAGTTTACAGCCCAGGGGGAGAGACAGACACGCAGATAGCAGAGGAGCAGTGATGTAGGCATCTCAGGCTTGCTCGTAGACCACTGCTGTCCAGAGCCCCTCCCATGTGCACCACCAGCAGCTCCAACACTCCAGCACAAGTAAAGCTTGTGTCCTTGAGACAGCAACCTTCCATCCCTCCTTCAATTTTCTTCTGAAACCACTACAAATAACAATGGCAAAGTTCATGCACTGTTAGTGGTACTAGAAAAATGAAGGGTAGAATTGGGAACTGTTCCGTAGATTCTTTCAAAGCTAAGCATACCTTTACCAGGCAGGTGGTGGTAGTTGTTCGGTGCCATCAAATCAGCTATGATTCATCACAACCCGATGAATAACCAACTGAAGCCTCACTCAATCCTAGGTTGTGAGGACGGCACAGGACAGGGCAGGGATCTGATCTGTTGTTTATACGGTCACTGTGAATTCTACTTGACGCCCCAGTACCTAACAACAATGTAAATATATGTCTGGAAAAGTAAAGAGTGACCACAACAAGTGCATTAAGCATAACACACATGACATAGGATAAAGCGGTGCTTCAGTTTCTGGTTTGTATGGTTATGACGAATCATAGTTGGCTCTACATCAGATGCCCTGCATGGAAGGCAAGAACCATGAACCAAGGAACCACCGCTGGCCTCTGTCAAACTGTTGTTGTTGTTGTTATGTGCCGTCGAGTCGTTTCCGACTCATAGCGACCCTATGCACAACAGCCCTAAACCCTGCTCTATCCTGCCCCAACCGCAACGCCTCTGACACACCCATCCCAATTACCCCAGTCACTGAATCAATCCATCTCATAGAGGGTCTTCCCCTCCTGCGCTGTCCCTCCACCCTCCCAAGCATGATGTCCCTCTCCAAGGACCCATCTCTCCTGGCAACATGTCCAAAGTATGTCAGACGAAGCCCCAGAATCCTTGCCTCCAAGGAGTAGCTTAGTTTAATCCTCTCCAAGATGAATCTGTTTGTTTTCCTGGCAGTCCACGGTACATTCAGTACCCTTCTCCAGCACCACAGCTCAAAAGCATTCACTCTCCTTCTGTCCTCCCTAGTCATTGTCCAACTCTCTGATGCATAACAAGTGATTGCAAAGACCATGGCCTGTATCAGGTGCACCTTAGTCTCCATAAAGACACTGTTGCTCCTGAGTACCTTTGAGAGGTCCCTAACAGCAGACTTTCCTATCGTGATACGCTTTTTGATTTCCTGACTGCTGGTACCAAGAGTGTTGACTGTGGAGCCGAGCAAACTGAAGCTGTGAACACTCTCAATCTCTTCGTCATCCATCCTGACGCTGCCAATTGGTCCAGTGGCGAGAATCTTTGTCTTCTTGACATTGAGCCTTAGTCCATACTGAAGGCTGCAGTCCTTGACCCTTCGCAGCAAGTGCATGAGGTCCTCCTCAGTTTCAGCAAGCAGGGTTGTGTCATCTGCATAACGCAGATTGTTAATAGATCTTCCACCAATCCTGATGCCACAATTCTCCTCACAGAGCCCAGCTTCTCAGATAATCTGCTCTGCATACATGTTGAAAAGGTATGGAGACAGGATGCATCCCTGGTGTACACCCTTCCCAATTTTGAACCATGCAGTATTGCCCTGCTCTGTTCTGACTACTGCCTCTTGATCCAAGTACAGGTTTCGCATTAGCACAATTAAATGTTCTGGGATTCCCATTCTTCTCAGAGTCAGCCACAGTTTGTTATGATCCACACAGTCAAATGATCTTGGCTGAAAGCAGAGAATACCAGAAGAATGTCTATCTGTGTTTCATTGACTGTCAAACTACAGTAATAAAATAAATTCTTGCTGTAGTATCACACATTGTTGTTGTTGGGCACCTTTGAATCCAGTATCACTCATAGCAACCCTATGAACAATGGGAACCTTGTCACAGCCTGTGCTATCCTTATCATTTCTGACATACTTGGCCTACTGCTATAGTTATTGTGTCAGTCTATCTAGTTGAAGGTCTTTGCTTATAACAAACAGCCTTTCCTAGCAAAATGCTCAAAGTATGTAAGATGAAGCTTCAGTACGTTTGCCTTCAAGGAGCACTCTGGCTGCACTTTCTCCAAAACTTGCGCTTGTTATTTTGGTCGTCTGCGTGATATTTGGTATTCTTCTCCAACACCATCACTCAAAGGCATCAATTATCCTTCTGTATCACATATACAAATTCAAAATACCCTACAACCAGCTCAAATCAGTGTTGATTTTTGCCTCTTTTATAATCTCAATGACAGCAAAATACCCAGGCATCCGGAGATCTATAGCGAAAGCTTTCACTACCCTTTTTTGTGACCCACACAATTGTAAACAACAGTGGATCCATATGGTCATCAGGTGGATATTTTATTTTCTTATTAATATCTGAATTAAAAAGTAAATGCTGGTGTGGCCTACTTGTGTTGGCGGGCAGACCCAGAGCCATTTTCCCAAGAACCAAATGAGCATGAGTTAGTAAGCACGTGGGAGGGAGGGCTTCTCCTCCTCATTCTCAATCCTGTGACACACGGGAGGACAGATGATCCTTATTCTTCAATCAAATCATAAACACGAAGAAAGTATAACTTTAAACAAAAAGGGACTTTTAAGAAGAAGAAAATCTCCAGATGCAACTGTTTTCCCATGTTGGAAAAAAGGATCTTAAAGTATCTTAAGAATAGTGACTATTTCTTTTGTTCCCAAAACAAAGAACAAGAAGTATCACACAAGTGATCAGAAGATCTAAAGATTATTTTTATCCCCAAAAGTATCCAATAACATCAAGTATTTGCATTTTTTTTTTTTTAAGTTTCCTCAGGGTCACAGGAAAGGATTAACCCTTGGTGACAGAAGTTTCAGATCTGCTTGTAGTCTAGAGTTTGGGGTTATTTGAGATTAAGCTATGTTAAATCCTACCGTATAAATTGAAAGATAAAAATATCCATTTCCTTGCCATGACATCACTTCAAGCATTGGGAGGAGCACTAGATGGTAAGCCAGGGCCCAGCTAGGAAATCCACTAATTCTGAGCTCTTTAAAAAGGCCACTATCTTCTCTGGTTTCAATTTCATCCATTACAAAATGACATTTTGATGTGATTATTATTTTTCAAATATTAATATGCACCAGTATCACCTGCGAGGCTGTAGGAGATGCACAATCCTCCTGGGCTTCTGCCCCTAATTGATTGATTGATTGATTGAGTGTTGGTAAGCGATGGAACCCGAGGATCTGTGTCCCGTTCTGTCTCCTTGGGTGATTTCATACAGATAGAGCCTTGATTGCTCAAGCGGTTAGCTGACAGTTTGGTAGTTCAAATCCACCAGTCACTCCACAGGAGAAAGCTATGGCGGTCTCCTTTAACAATAACTTAGAGTCTTGGAAATCCTGTGGAGCCGTTTCCTTTGTGCCACAAGGTCGCTAGGCGTCAGAATGGTTTCAATGGCAATGGGTTGGATTTTGACTTTTTGGTCTATGTATCTGAAACAAACCGACCAACCAAAAAAACCAACCAAACACTCTGCGAGCATCTGAGCTTATTCCAGCTCTCACATTTTATAATAATGTCATCTGCAAGTGAGGCTAAAGTTGGAAACGGTACCACTGGAGCCAATATTGCTATCAACACTTGAATCACAAAAAAATATAAAGAAATAAAATTTTAGGGAAAAGGCTTTGGCTTCATAGCCAGAAAACATTCTGATAGTATTTTTTTAGCACTTTACATTTTGAAAAACTAGAACACATTTTTTTAAAAGTGTCATCAAATTCTGCTTTCACAAGTGAAAGACTTACTTTTAAACAGAAAATCTGCATTTAACCACAGGAATGAAAAATAGCAAGCTTTGTGCCGTTATTCGCCTGAGAGATGTGTGTGCACTTTGATATATTAGACATTTAACCCGTGGTCCACAGCAGCTGGTAAGTGTGGACAAACAAAACCTTCTCAGAGCACCAACAATCTCGTTGATCCTCTCCAAAGCACAGCATTCACCTCCCCAAGAAACTGGCTTTCCCTCCGGTTGGTTGAAGCCTGAAAATCTAGGACCTAGGAGTCCAGCTGATTTGTAAAAATCCACAAGAGAGGTAAGACAGTAGGTCTGTGCTGATAGTAGAGGCTCCAGAGTTACTTCCACCCCATCCCATTCCATAAAGACATCGATCATTGATGCTGCTATTTTTCCTGTTGAGCCAAGATAACTCAAAACCTCTGAAATTAAACACTCAAGGTTGGTGGCGGTGGTTGTGGCAGTGGTGTGTGCTGTCAAGGCAAAACAGACCCAGAGCTGACCAGCAGCTGGTGGGTTTTCAGCGACAGTAAATTGCACAAGAGGAGACTGCCCATCTTTCTCCTGCAGAGAAGCTGGTGGATTAGAACTGCATGTCCTTGGGATTACAGCACAGTTTCTTACCACTAGACCATCAGAGCTTGTGGTTGTGGTTGTTGTTGTTTTTATGTGCCATTGAATCAACTATGACTCATAGTGACCTTATGAACATAACTCTGAACCTTGCCCTCTCTTGAGACAATCTCACCCTCTCTGACACGCCTGCCCATGCTATTGCCATAGTCATTGTGACAATCCATCTTACCCGGGGCTGTTCTCTCTTGTTCTGGCCTTCTACCCTCAGGGTTGACACCTCTTTTTAACTAGAGTTTCACAAAATGTTATCTGTTGCTTACAACACTAATTCAATAAGCATTTCCTAAAGATCAGTGGTGACACTGGTTCACTTAGTTGACGTAATGGCGTAATGATTGGTCAAGTATGGGGGTAGCAAAACTGAAGGGGACCCTCCCTGAGATGGACTGACTCCGTAACCAAGACGACAGGCTCAGGCATGACAAGGAGCGTGAAGAAGCTTGAGGATTGGGCAACGATACACTCTGTCAGACGTAGGTCTCTATGCTTAGAGATGATTGAGGACAATGCAATCGGGAAGCTCAGATTTCCTGAGAAGAGAGTAAACTCACTGCTGTGAAGTCAGTGCTGGTTCACAGCGACTCTATAGGACAATTTGCCTCTTCTTTGTCTGAGGAGCAGCTACTCAATTCAAGTCACTGACTTTTACATTATTGTTGTTGTTGTTGTTTGGTGCCGTTGAGTCAACTCAGACTCATCACAACGCTATACACAACAGATCCGAACATTGCCCAATCCTGCACTATCCTCATAGTCTCCCTTGTGCCCCAGTTCCTTGTTACAGCACTGTCAATCCATCTCTTCAAGGGTCTTCCTTCCTTTCACTGACTTACTTTTCCAAATATTTTGTCTTTCTCCAAGAATTGCTCCCCTCTTCACAACATGCCCAAAGTTTGTGAGATGATGTCTGTCTCATTATCTTTGCTTCCAAGAAGTACTCTGGCTGTACTGCTTCAAAGACAGATTTGAATGTTCTCGGCAATTCCTAGGATATTCAATACTCTTTGACCTTCCAGGTAGGAGGGTAGAAAGACTTCTGTAAAGACATCAGTGATGTAACTCATCCTACTTCACAACTTTGCCATAGGTTGTCCATGTCAAAGATGCATATTGTGCATGTTGATAGGAAAATAGATTTGTAAATTGGAGAGTATTCACACGGTGGGATAATGCTGCAATAAAATACAAATCACAGCCACATGGCTGCAACACGGATGAATTTTAAATCACACTGATTAAAGAATAAAAACCTCTTTCTAACTTCTCAGAAGACTCCATTCGTGCACAGAAAGAAGGGTGAGGGGGGAATCTCCACACATGCTGTCGCTGTCCCAGTTGTTGTTGTTATAGTTGTCAGGTGCCACCCCCACACATGCTGTCGCTGTCCCAGTTGTTGTTGTTATAGTTGTCAGGTGCCACTGAGTTCGCCAACCCAATAAACAATTGGTTTAAACTATGTCTTACCCTCCACCATCAGCTCTAACACACTCGAGCCCCTTGTTACAGTCAATCCATCCTGTCGAGGGTTTTCTTCTCTTTATTTGACCCTCCACTTTGTCCAGCATTATGTCCTTTTCCGGGGACTGGCCCTTCCTGGCAACACGCCCACAGTAAGTGAGATGAAGTTTCATCATCCTTGCCTCTAAGGACCACTCTGGTTGTACTCCCTCCAAGTCAGACTGTTCTTTGGGCAGTGCATGAGATGTTCAGTACTCTTCCCCAACACCACAATTCAAAGGCATTAATTATTCTTTTGTCTCCCTTATTTGCTGTCCCATTTCAGATGCATAGAAAGTAATTGAAAAGATCATGGCTTGGATCAGGAGTACATTAGTCTTTAAATTGACATCATTGCTCTTTGACACTTTTGAAAGTTTTTTGACAGAAGATTTTCCCAATGTAGCACATTTTTGATTTCTTGACTGTTGTTGCCAAGTAAAATTAAATTGTTGACAACTTCAGTCTTTTCTGTATCTTGATGTTGCTTGTTCACCCAGTGGTGAAGATTTTTATTTACTTCTTGTTGAAATACAATCCATATTGAAGGCTGTAATCTTGAATCTTCTACAGCAAGCTTTTAAAATAGTCCTCACTTTCGTCAAGCAAGATTGGGTCATCTGCATAACACAGGTTGGTGAATCTCCCATCAATTCCATTGTCACATTCTTATTCATAAATCTAGCTTCCCAGATGATTTGCTCAGCGTGCAGATTGAGTGGTTGTTGTTGTTGTTGTTGTTGTTAGGTGCTGTTGAGTCGTAGACGACTCATAGCGACCTTATGAAGAGAAGACCTAAGCACTGCTCATAGAGTTTTCAGAGGCAAGCCATTTCAGAAGTGGCTGCCACTCCTGCTTCCAAGATTGTTTTAATCGGGAGCTCCACCAAACACCATCCACCATAGATAACCATTATCACATTTGGCACAACAGATTGAGTAGGTATGGATAAAGGATACAGCCCTAATGAATGCCTTTCTTTATTTTAAACCATGCAGTGCTACCTTAATCTATTCAAACAACCACTTATTGGTCTAGTTACAGATTTCTCATGAGTGCAATTAAATGTTCTTAGATTCCCATTATTCTCAAGGTTATCCTTTTTTTTTTTTGTGATCCACACAGTCAAATGCTTTTGCATAGTCAATAAGACACTAATAAACATCTTTCTGGTATTCTCTGCTTTCAGCCATGATCCACCTGATATCAGCAATGATATCTCTCACAGCTCTTTTGAACTCAGCTTGAATTTCTGTCAGTTTCCAGACCCAGAAATGCTGTTGTTGAGTGCTGTCAAGTTGGAACCAACCCTTAACTGACCCTGCAGGGAGTTTTCAGGGGCAGGAAACTGCAGTCTTTTTTTTTGCATCTATCATGTTTTTAGATCTATCATTGTTGACAACTTCAGTCTTTTCTGTATCTATCATGATACTGCTTGTTGGCCCAGTGGTGAAGATTTTTATCTTTCTCCGTGGAGCAGCTGGTGGATTCAAACCACATGCCTTCAGGATTGCAGCACAGCTTCTCACCACTAGGCCATCAGAGCTCCCTAGTTGATATTAGTGTTCCATGTATTGAGTTAGATGGTGGGTCTTCATGTATTCACTATATTACAGTAAAGGGAGGCATGTGGCTTAATCATGAGCATGTCATATTATAGGATCCATAATCATAGTAGGGTTTTCTGTGACCTGAAATGAGGTCCAATGTGGAGAAAGTAGACAACACTGTAGCCACTTCTTCAAGAAAGCCATTCTGAGATCTTCCTATAGGCCCCTTGGATTAAATGTAGTGTGAGAGGTAGAGTTCCCCAGGCCTCTTGATTCCCCAGAATTCTGAAAGGACAGAACTCAATGTGGACAAGAATTTCTGCAGAAATGACAAAGCAATAACATCGAAACCACTGGTTTGAGGGGAAACAAAATTCTACGAGCCTAATGTCATCATCTAACTAAATGAATCAATTCATCTTACTCATATGTTCTTTACTTTTGAAATTTGGAACACTCTACAGAGCACTTTCATTCTGAAATTGCTAAAGTAAATAAATGTTATATAACTCATTTCTGTGAGAACAAGAGAACTATATTAACAGACTGACAGTAGTCATAGGTTAATTAGGAAATCTGTTGGTGCTGTTAAGAAACTTGATGTGTTTTAATTTAGAGTAGCGTTCCCCATGATCTAGGCATAAGTGATGCTCATTCAGTAATAGCGAGATGTCACTAAGTCTTCAAGAGACTGATGTCTGGAGTCAGCTTGCAACTGAGTAGTAAAGAAAACATGTCCTGGATCACCATGGGTGTTTGCAAGCAAAAGTCATGGCTTTAGGGTCTGAAATAATGAAGCACACTTGAGAAGAAAGAAAAGTGTTAAACGCAAAGGATTTTTTTATTCTTAATTTCAATGAAAACTTAAGAGACTTTGCATTTCCATTCATTCTTTGTTGCACTTTTCTCCCTGCCCACCCCTCTCCCCCCAGTACACTCTTCTCTTTGCCAAGTAAAAGAAAAATTCTTTCATTGTTATACAATCCCTCCCCCCGCCCCTGGGTTCACTCCACTATGCAGCCTTCGCTCTGGACTCCCATCATGACAATAATACCTAGTAACATATCCCTTTTAAACAGTTCTCTCCCTCATCTGTTTCAATGCAGTATATATGATTTAACCCATCTATCTCAGTCTCCCCCCAGCCCCGATGTCAGCCTTGACAGGGGCACCATGCAGTATTTGTCCTTTTGTGATTGAGATACTTCACTCAGTATAATATCCTCCAGGGTCACCCATTTTGAATAATAATGCATGCGTTCCTTGTTTTTCAATGCAGTGTTGTATTCCATTGGATGATTATATCATGAGGCAAAGAATTCTTAAGCTAGTTTGAAATTGCTCACCAAGCCATCACTAACCAGGTCTGCGCTGTGGTGAACATTTTAAATATGGTCTCCACAGCTGTAAGGGAATGGTTAGGAAAAGCCTCTTAATTATTGATTATATTTTCTAGTGGAGTGAATTTTAAAGAGTCACATAAAAGAATAGATTCTTGGCAGGAGCACCGACACTATTTCTATGCAGTTATTTAAAAACCAAAGATGGCTTTCAGAAATGATTGGAGCTCATCTCACTGCATCTCACAACAGCCTTGAAAGGTAGAAACTCTTAAGCCCACACCTTCAGGTGATGACCGGAGAGATAAAGTATTTGTTGAAGGTCACCGAGATCTGCCCGACCCCAAAGATCATGCTCTACATGACCAGATTCCATGGGCAGGAGGGCAGCTTGGGTTGGGTGCTCCCAAGAGGGTGTTTGCTGCAGGAAGACGACACCAGGGCCCACCTTCAGCTGAACTTGGTGCCTCCAAGTCTAAGGTCTCCCAGCTCAGCTTCCACGGAGAAAAAAAATCTCTCCTTTTCTGCACTGATGTGAAAGGTCAAGTTCCTCACTGTGAAATAAAGCAAAAGGTGAGGAGAGTTTAACTGCTTCCTAAGTAGGCTGTCATCCAGTCCTCTGTTTTTGTCTCCAGCTCACCTCAGGAAGAGAAAATATGGCGACACATAGTCTGTAGTACATAGGTTCAAATCCACCAGCAGCTCCAAAGGCAAAAGGCAGCCCTTCTGCTCACATTAAAATGTACAGCCTCGAAAATCCAGTGCGGGATCGCAATGGGTCAGAACCTCCTTGAGAACAGTGTTTTTTGGGGGTTTTCAGCAGCTCAGGATGTGGCAGGAAACACCAGTTCCTGGGACATTCCAGGGTCCTCAGGTCACATCAATTTGCTTCAGGATATTTCCATCGCCCACACGGGTTTTCACTTTCTCTACTCTGCCAGGTCAGTGACCTCTTCCTTATCGAACTCACTGCTTCAAAATGTTCACAGCAAGCATCTTTTTCTGTTCTTCTCTGTATCCTGGTGAATCTGTACTTTTTTGTTCCTTTACTAACATTTTGTACTTGGGGTTTTCACCACTGGACCAATTGGTAGCATCAGGATGGATGGCGAAGAGATTGAGATTGTTCACAGCTTCAGTTTGCT
>NW_006399774.1:9881357-9883149 GCF_000299155.1 Elephantulus edwardii
TTAGGGCTGTTGTACATAGGGTTGCTATGAGTCGCAAATGACTCAATGGCACATAACAACAACAACTAACATTTTAAAATAGTGTTTTGGGGTCCCTGGATGGTACAAATGGTTAATGAACTCAGCTGCTAAGGTTGAATGTTCGAATCCACCTAAAGACAGATTGAAAGGAGGCCTGGTGATATAACTTCAAACAGCTGACCACTGAAAATGCTGAGGAGCACAGACAGCCCTGCTCTGACACACAAGGTCTTCATGACTTGGAATCAACTCAGTGACAATCTTAGGAAGAAGCTACTGTAAATACATTGGTTCACTGTGTTACACGCAACCAGGTATTTTTATAAAAACAGAGGGGGAAATGTTCATGGACATGACAGTGGGGACCTAAAGCCTTATGATCTTACTTTACAGAGAGAACTCCCCACATGCTACAAAACACCAGGGCCACAAACCCTAAATATCAACAGCTGACCTATGTCCGTGTAGACACTCCACAAATGTGGCCATCTTCAAGGATGTGGTCTCCTTTTTTTTCTCCTTTTGCTTAGAGAAAGGGAAGTGAGATTCTCCAGCCCAGTTATCCTCAGTTGCTTATCTGTTCAGTAAAAGACTATTATTGCAGCCTGAGAGACAGCCATCAGCCATTGTTTCAAAGCTCAGTCATTGTTGACGGTAAGGCAGAACTGTGAGATGAATGTTGTAGGCTACTCTGCTGTTGCCAGATCTCAGAACCGTTCGGAGATTCCAAATTTTCAATGTGTAAAACAAAGGAAGAATATTTCACTTGAAAAGAAAATGAGGGTTGTGTCTTGTCCATTAACACCAAACCACCTGGACAGCCAATCCAGGTATCTGGTTGTATGTCTGTGGACGGAGGGAAAAATGCACCAATTCGTGTCCTACCTGAAAGAGTCCGTCTTTCCCCTGGCCCTGCTCACTGGCATGGCATCACTTCAGAATGGAATTCCTCCTCCAAAACACACACCTACATCCTAACACATACCTACATCCTAACCACAGACCTACATCCTAACACACACCTACATCCTCACACATACTTACATCCTAACACACACCTACATCCTAACCACACACCTACGTCCTAACCACATACCTACATCCTAACCACCGGTGGGTGTGATCATGTTTGGAAACTCAGGTGGTCCCCAACATACAATTCATCCCATTCGAACAATTCCATTGTTAAGGCAGTCCTTCCTCATGCCAAGTCAAAGGTCTCATTTCCCCCTATTTATTACTCCTACTAGAAGTATCTTTATAAATTTATCACTGTTTTGAACAATAAATTATACAAACGAAAAATCTGAAAGTGAAAACATCACCATTCTCAAGTACAGGCAAATCCATTTATAAACATGTGACACTCACTGTTCACCAAGCAATATCTATACAAGCTGCTGTCTTAAAAAATCAAAGGGACATATTCACAATCAGACTCAACAAACTGCTGTCCAGTCGATACCAACTCACAGCTGACCCTCCAGTCGCTTCTCGGGAGAAAGTGTACAATCTCCTCCCACGTGATTTACAACCTCGGAAATGCGCTGAGGATCAGCTATGACTCAGCTTCCAACTCAACGGCAATGAGGGTAGGTTCTAATAATGAACAAAAGCTACTAAATGTGGTGTGAAAAACAATGTATAAGAACACTGTAACTCAGAAGAGACCATAACTGACACCCAAGCAGATATATGGGCACCCATGTTTATTGCAGCTTTGTTCACAATAGCAAGGAGTTGGAAACAACCTAAGTGCCCATCAACAAAC
>NW_006399774.1:9885296-9909595 GCF_000299155.1 Elephantulus edwardii
GCACTTGTTCCTGATCTGGGGGCTAACTGTACGCCTGGGTCTACCTGTTGGCTCTTTCTTTGTCATGTTAACACAGTCATATCAGGTGTAGAATGGGCCTAAACCTAATCACTTCTGCATCATTGAAAGAGCAGATCAGACACAGAGATGCAAAGGAAGCACCAACCCCATGGAACTGCTGGTGCCAACAAGGACGGGCCTGCCCTAGGCCTGCAATTGGACGTCTAGCTATGCCTCTGAGAGCTGGACAATAAAGATACCAGAAGAAGAATCAATGCCTTTCACTGTGGCATGGGAGCAGAGTCATGAACATCCCATGGACTGAAAAAAGAACAGACAGGTATGTCTGAGAGAAGGTGCAGCCAGAGTGCTCCTTGGAGGCAAAGATGATGAAGCTTCATCTCACGTACTGTCGGCAAGTGGCAAGTAAAGCCTATTCCTTGCAAAGGAATGTCATGCTTGGACAGGTTGGAGGGACACTGAAGGAGAGGAAGATCTTCTATCCTCAAACAAGTGGATTGACACAGTGACTGCAGTGAAGGGCTTCAGTGTGTCAGAGAATGTCTGGCTGGCACAGGGCAGGACAGGGTTCAGATCTGTTATTCATAGAGTCACTATGAGTCACACTCAACAGTATCTAACAACAACAAACTGGAAAAAATAAATTCTTGCTCTCTAAAGGCACTCACCTTTGATTTTATTGTTATTTTTGTTATGTCAGCAATAAATAACTAAGACACCTGGGCATTAAGACAGTGGACAGGCAGGGACTTGAACCAACAGTAATCACAAGGGGAAAACGAAGCTCACAGCAGAAGAAAAGCTGCAACTACTACCATTTTCTCAGATGTCACCCACTGCTCACCCTGTGACAGGAGAGAGAGGGCAGGCAGAGCGCTCTTTTGTCCATCAGCCGTGTGACGATCTTTTCTTCCTTTGGAATTATGAGGAGAAGGCTGTCCCATTTCCCAAAGGACTTGTATGTCAGTCACCACAAAGAACAGAAATAAAATGGAAAGTGTTCTTCCAAATGTTAGCATCTTGCTTTTATGGCAAAATATGTGACCTGTTCTTGTTGATTTGTAGCATTTTCACCTCATGGAGCCCAGTGAGAAAGAAAAAGTTACTAACATATTTCTCTACTGGCAATCATCTCAGATGAAAAAGAGACGAAGTTGGTCCCATTCATGGAACCTGGGCAGACTTGGTCTCATTTTGCTAGGAAGGGTGATAATCATGGTAGAGAGTGTTGTAAAGAAAGGCAAGAGAGAGAGGTGCAGAGAGACAAGGAAGAGGAAGAAATGTACCTTTTTTAGTCCTATTCTAACGTTGTCTTCAGACTCTGCCAAGTTCTTGTTGTTGATTGCCATTGAGTCAAGCGCAACTCATAGCAACTCTATGAACAAAAAACCTAATAATGCCTTTCCATAATTATCATCATTTCCCCAAGTTCATAGAGTTTCCAGAGGCATGTGGTTTATGAAGTGGATGCCACTCCTGCTTCCAAACCTGTTTTACAACTGGGAGCTCCACCAAACACTGTCCACAATGGGAAACCATTATGGTATTTGATACCCCAATGGTACAAGGTTCAGGGTCACAGCAAACCCAGGTTACTTCATACAGCACATTGACAAAGAGTGATGTGCAAAGTGGAAGAGTGTTCCTCCAGATACAACAGCACTAGTTTTATTTAGCAGTGGTTAAGAGTCATTATGTCGAATCTGACTGAGAGTAAGCTTTGTACGAAAAGCCTGAACTCTGTTCTATAATACCATTTTTTGTACAGAATTCTGTTCCATCATTGCTGTACATTTATAGAGTCTGTAGAGTTTAGAGAGTTTGTAGAGTTTCCAGAGGCATCTAGTTTAAGAAGTGGATGCCACTACTGCTTCCCATCTCAGATGATTTTCTTACAGGGAGATCAACATTCATCTGCAGATCAGAACCTTAGAACTTCCTTTTGGTGTTTTTTAAAAAAACTATTTCTATATTGAGATCTGTGGAAGGAGCAGTTGCAGCATGGGGGTGGCTGAGTCTGACTTCTATCTGCTTCATAAAGGGGAACTTCCCCATCAATAATATCCGTAGTACCATGCATACGTAGGAGCTGTGGTGGCCTACTGGT
The DNA here is from genome assembly GCF_000299155.1 of Elephantulus edwardii. Taxonomy (NCBI): domain Eukaryota; kingdom Metazoa; phylum Chordata; class Mammalia; order Macroscelidea; family Macroscelididae; genus Elephantulus; species Elephantulus edwardii. The sequence continues at coordinate 9,887,425 of NW_006399774.1, forward strand.
AAGAAACTGTGCTGCAATCCTGAAGGCATGTGGTTCAAATCCACCAGTTTCTCTGCAGAAAAAAGACAGACAATCTTCTCTGTGATTTACTGCCACTGAAAACCCACTGGAAGGTCAGCTGTGGGTCAGTTGGAACTAACCTCATGGTACACACCAACAACTATACAAATAGCTACATGATCAGACATGCCACCCCACATGCTCCTGCACCTATTTCTACCAATCATCGGGTCCAACGTTCATTACAACTTCACTCATACATTTTACTCACAGTTGTGGATTTATTACGGAAATTAAGTTGAAGAGTTGGGGAGGCAAAGAATATCACACAATGCTAGTCCGGAAGACACAAGAGAGGAGAACAGTGCACAGATTGGCCAAAAGTACCCACTGAGATGTGGGGGCTATGCTGCTTGAGCCCAGCCACTTCCATGGGCCTTTCCCCTAAGCAAAATATCCCAGAAAGCGCCATTGGTACATTTCCAACCCCTGGGGAGAACCTCCTCCTCACATCAAACTACAAGACAAGGCAAAGAAGAGAGCCCATCGTAACTGGGCAAAGAGAGAGACCCCAGCTCCCTCGCCCTTAAAGGGAAGAACTGTCTCTTGAGATTATATTCGTTCCAATACTATTAACTAAACTTTGTCAATAACAGGTATGAAGCTTGAGTAGTACTGGAACCATCTCAAGACCCATCAAAGCAGTTGAAGAACCAAATCCAATTCCAGCTGTTAAAATAACTATTCTAGAATGTCAACTTAGTGAAAACAAGAATTCTTCATTTTACTCACTCTCAGCACTTGTTCTTGTTAGATTGTTAGGTGCCCTCAAGTCAAGTACAACCCACAGTAACCCTGTGAACAACAGCTCTGAGCCCTGTCCTGTCCTGTGCCAGCCTCACAATCTCCGATACACTGGAGGCCTTCACTGCAGTCACTGTGGCAACCCATCTAGTTGAAGGTCTTCTTCTCTCTCACCATCCCCCCCACATTTCCAAGCATGATGTCCCTCTCCAAAGAAAGCCTTTCTGAGCCACAAGCCCAAAGTATGTAAGATGAAGCTTTATTATCTTTGCCTCCAAGGAACACTCTTCACCGATTAAAGAGAGGCCTCCAAATGGGAATTACAAAAACAGAACATGCTCAAAGATAGGAGACTATGTATGGTTTCTTACTTAGCCAAACACTTACATTGAAGCTGCAGTGCTGACAAAGAGTACGGGCCATACCGTGAACCACCAGCTAAATGAATAATTCAGTCCTGAAAGAAATACAGCCAGAACGCTGCTCCTTAGAAGCTAGATGGCAAAATGTCAGCTCACTTACTTCAGGGTCACCATCAGAAAAGACCAATCACAAGAAAAGGACATCAAGGTTGATAAAGTTAAAGGTCAGCAAAGCAAGAAAGTCACAGAAGCCCTGAATGAGATAGACTGACACAGAAGCGCTCGATGGGATAGACTAACACAGTAGCTAAGGCAGTATAGTTATATAGACCACGACCAAAGAGAAAGCCCAGGACCAGCCAATGATTCATTCAGTTATGTACGGGTTGTCATGAGTCATAGTCAACAAAATATCTAACACAACAGTCCCATACAGGAGAGGCTTAATGGCCATGGATGCCTTGTAACTAAGAGTTTTGTCCCTCTCATAGAACAACACTTAGAACTGACCTCAAGATCTAGTCCCTTCTGGAAGTTTATTTAACTTTCCAATTATACCTTCTCCTTGACATCTCACAGGGTTCTGAAGTGGTTCAAAGATTAAGCACTTGCCTAGTATAATAAGGTAGTCATGCTTCATTGACAAGTATAATAAGGTGTTTGGAGGTTCAAGTCTGCAGAGAGACATGTCAAAACAAAGTCGTGGGGCCTTCTTTGGACACATCGGCCAAGGGCACCCCTGCAGAGCACAGTTCCACTCTGTACGTGATGTGCACGAAGTCACTGTGAATCAGCATTAACGCGAAAGCTTCTGGCTGGTATTAAGGTTTAGCATAACCTAGAAATCTTTTGAGGTCAGTTTCTATTTTCTGCACCTAGTACAAGGAGATTTGGTGTGGTGGGGGGTAAGAGTTGGGCTGCTAACTGAAAGGTCAGTAGTTCCAATGGACAGTACCCTCCTGTGAATATTTACAGCCTCAGAAACCCAATAAAACGTGACCCTAACTCAGAATGGACTCAATGGTAGTGGCTGGTTCAGGGAGCATTGTTCCTTACCTTCTGCAATTGCTCTCAGTCCATTGCGCGCGCGCGTGTGTGTGTGTGTGTGTGTGTGTGTCTGTGTGTGAGATCAGACTCCTGTGGGCAGGTCTTTTTCTATTAGGTACTTTCTACATTTTGGTAACTCCAGTGCTGGGTAAATGCTTAGCGACTCCCCAAAGGACAGCAGGCCTTCCGCCTTCATCACCCAGAAAGAGAGTAGGTGAGAAGCAAAAGAGTAACCGCATTATCTCCAAGTCCAAGGGACAACTGTGTATGTAAATATATGATAGGAAAAGCCGTTCAAACATGAAATTGATCCCGGAGGACACATAAAATAAACAGTAGGTGATCGAGGCGTCTCCTGTGAGTTACCAGCCAATTAATTCTAGGGACACAGTACAAGGGATGGTTTATAGGCAGCTCGGATTTGAAAGTGGGCAGTGGTAACTCATTGTTCATTATCTGCTTCATCGTAATGTGAGCTGCTTTATCTCATCTCCTGTGCCAGCTTCATGCCCATCCATTCATGCCCTCTCACTGCATGGTAAATCCCAGCAGGGAGGGATGACGCCCCCAGACTTCAAGGCGTTCGCCCTTCCCCTCTAGACCCCCAAACCACCTGAGAAAGCGCAATGGTGGCAGAGCTGATGGGGGGGCAGAAAGGAAGATGAGAGCAGGGGTTTAAGTTCCTTACTTAAGACAGAGCAGAGGAGTCAAATGCAAGAAAGTAGGTCAGCAGGAGAGAGGCTGAGCAAACACCACCTGCACTTGGCACCCTTGTCCCCAGCGAGTCTCAGGCATCCAGAGAAGGTCTTGGTGTTGCTGATGCTGCGGTGACACCGTCCACAATCCCTGCAGTGCAAGCCTGCAGCAAAGAGCCAGGCCAGGCCGCCTGAGCAGGGGGACCAGGCCCTCCAAGCAGAGTTTAGTTCACAGTGAGCACAATGAATGCTGTTGACCAGAGACTCCGCTCACTTCTGAGCCGCTCCCTAATGGGCAATTACCTCTTCCCTTTTCTTTCATCCATTTTCCTTTTATTATTCTTTTTTTTAAACCTTCCCCCCCCCTCCCTGTCTCAGCGTTAAGGTATAGCACGCCAGTGCGGATATGAAGGAGACTACAGTTTTATTTAGTCTGGCTAAGAAGGCAGCTTTTATGCATTTTCCGAGGTGTGTATAATTACAGGTGCCGTTAATGTGCTTAAGAGCTTAGGGGAAGCAATTGTATATGAAAGATAACTTCCTAACAGACAGCTTTATTGCAGCCGGCCGGCAGCCGCTTCACGCCGGAATTATGCGTGCTGCTCCGTGTTCCCCATTCTTCTTGTCCTGGGGGTGCTGAGCTCAGGAAATGTGCTGAAATCTCTGCAAGGGTCTGATGGGGAGTTCACTCGGCCCGAAGAATTATACGTACACTAAACACCTTCTCTGAAATCCCCCAGAGCTTGCTGGTGAAGACACAGACACTTGTCAGGGCAAGCTGGTGGCAGGCGATCATGACAAATGAACCATCACTGACAACCAACATTGGCACATGTGGTCCCCCAAGAACACCATGAGAAGCTCCAGGCCAGACTCTCTGAGCTCCCTGGAAGATGAGCTCGTTGCAGGAGGACTGAGAATGAAGTCTCTACCCTAGGGTATTTTAGCTCAGCTGCAAAAGTTTGGAGGTCCAAGCCCACCAGAGGATCCTCAGAATAAAGACCTAGCAGTCTACTCTCAAAAAAAAAAACAACCAAAAACAGAGCAGATATCATATCTACTCTGACACAGGAGGGTACCATGAACAGAACCAACCTTACAATAAATGGTTCTTGGCAAAGATGCTGTCTGCTTTTCTCTGTGTTTCTCTCACAAGTAGTTGGTAAGAAGAGCAGATGAAGACTTAAATAATGGCATCAACAGGGCCTGGTAGGGGAGCTCTGGTGGCCTACTGGCAAGAAGCTGCAACTACAATCCCAGAGGTGCACAGTTCGAATCCACCAGATGCTCTGCCGGGGAAGGAGGGGCCATCTCCTCCTGTACCAGTCAGATCTGATTTGACAGTACACGCACACAAAAATAATAAAATAAAATAAAAATATATAAAAAAAGTTCTCATTCATAAAAAAAAAAAACAGGGCCTGGTAAGACCTAAATCAGGTACCAATTAGTTTCATGCCAGTCAGTATGAAAGCCTGAACAAACCATTGTTTCCTTCTCGACAAGTCCTTTTCTCTACAGTAGGATGACCATGTGAAGAGCATTTCTCTACCAAGAGTCACTTGTCTAATGTGCCTCAGTCTCTGATGGGCCAGATTGTCAAATGGAAAAAGGGGAAAGAAAGAAAGAAATCAAGAGCCAGAAGTGAGGCAGCTTAAAAACACTCAAACCCCAACAAACGTTGATGAAGATGTTAGGAAATTGGATATCTACCTATTGCTGGTGGGAATGCAAAATGGCACCGCCGTTATGGAAAGCAGTGTGACAGTTTTTCAAAACGTTAAAAGTGAAACTATAACTCAACAATTTCATCTCTAGGTATCTACCCAAAAAGTCTTGAAAGCAAAGACTCAAAATGACTTGTACACTGGTGTTCATCACAGATCTATTCCCAGAGGGCAAGTGGTGGAAACGAAGTAAACTTCTGGTCTCTGAACCTTCAGCCAAGATCTACTTGACAACAGCCATGATATTCCTTGCTGTGTTGGTGATGAATACTGAATATACCATGGGCTGTCTACAGAGCAAACAAATGTATCTGAAAGGATAACCAGAGTGCTCCTTAGAGGCAAGGATGGTGAAGTGTCTGTCATCTCACTTACTCTGGTAGTATTTTCAGAAGAAATCAGTCCTTGGAGAAAGACATCATGCCAGGAAAGGTAGAAGGTGAGTGAAAGAGAGAAGAGACTTGAGGAGATGGATTAACACACACAGCCAGTAATACCATGATGGACGTAAATATGACAGAGATCTTGAGGACGGCTTAGGATAGAGCAGGATTCAGAACTGTTGCTCATAGAGCCTTGTGACTCTTAGTCATCTTGATGGCTCTCAACAACAACTAACAATGATTTCAATCTCATACCTAGACCAAGAAGCAGTTATTTAAACAAAACAATGCTTCTGTATTATCTCCTAGTTTGTTACTTAGTGCTGGGGTCTTAAGGGATCACAAGCAGCACGAAAGTACCAAAAAGCAGTCAATGGTCATCTGGAGCCACAGCAGAAGGGAACTCAGCAATAGGAGGAAGATGTGGAATGTGCAGCCAGCTGCTTCCAAGGCCAACTCACCATGGGACCAAAATTAAACGGTGCCATGGGACAGTTACCGAACGTTTCAATCAAAGATCACACAGTGAGAAAAATATCAAGAAACCAAAAGGAGTAAAATGCAAAACAGAATTTAAATTTCTCAAAGACTCTAGACTTTCTAGAGCCATAGAGGGTAGATGAACTTCTGAAGCTATTGCCTTAAATGCTGCTGTTATTGCTGGTGGTGCTGGTGGTGCTGGTGGTGGTGCTGGTGGTGGTTGTGGCGGTGGCGGTGAATCACTTGCGACTCCTAGGTACAACAGCTCTGAACCCTGCTCTATGCTGTAACAACCTTACTGTCTTCAAACTTAATGGTAGTTTAGCTTAACTAGTGAAAAAGATCTATTTGAGTATGATACTCTTTTAATATTGATCTTTTAAATAGTGGAATAACTATTTATAAAGGATCAAATAGACAACAGTAACTTGAAATATAAGAAAGAGTACCCTCGGTGGCCATTGAGTTTATATTAAGGGAAGAAGAACTGGAAATAAAAAGTGACAATGGTAGCAAGTGTCAAAGAATGTAATTAATGTTACTTAAACTGGACAACTGAACTGGTGTTTATTTGCATATATTCTCAGTAACAATAAAGTCAATAAAACTTATGAGAAAGACAAGTGCCCTTCCTTGTCTAGAAAAATTAAATATAATAATTCAGAAGAACTTGGAATAGAGTTGAAAGTCCTCGGATTCTTCCAACTCGTCCTCTTGACATGTTAACCAGCCCTTGCTCATGATGGAGCTGTGAGCTTGCCTCTGGATAGCCCCACTCCAACTCAAGAAACCATACTTAGAAAATAAGCAGAAGTTACTCGGGAGCATGTGTTTTGTATTTTGTTTTAACCAAGTTCAGGAAGCAGCAAGTCAATTTTCTCTTTAAGTGCATAAACACTTACATTTTGCTGTTTATATGGTCAAAAACAAACACAGTTTTGCACCCTATTTCATGGTCATCCCATCTGTGAACACGTTGCTATAGAGTGTATTTATACAGTAGCTCCTTTCTCAAGGCTGCTCAGAAAATATCACAACACTATCAGTCCAGATTCACTTTAGCATCTCTAAGGAGGTCCATCAGGGATATATTCTGTCTCCATACCTTTTCAATCTGTATGCAGAACAGATCATCTGGGATTATGGGCTGTGTGAGGAGGAATGTGGCAACAGGATTGGTGGAAGAGTCATCAACAACCCACATTATGCAGATGACACAACCCTGCTTGCTGAAACTGAGGAGGACGTGAAGTGCTTGCTGCAAAAGGCCAAGGACTGCAGCCTTCAATATGGATTGAGGCTCAATGTCAGGAAAACAAAGATTCTCACCACTGGGCCAATTGGCAGGATCAGTATGGATGGTGACGAGATTGAGATAGTTAACAGTTTTCGTTTACTTGGTTCCACAGTCAACACTCTTGGTAACAGCAGCCAGGAAATCAAGAGATGAATTGCATTGGGAAAGTTAGCTGTGAGGGACCTCTCAAGAGTACTGAAGAGCAACGATGTCAGGCTAGAGACTAAGGTGTACCTGATACAGGCTATAGTCTTCGCAATTACATGCTATGCATCGGAAAGTTGTACAGTGAATAGGGATGATAGAAAGAGAACTGATGCCTTTGAGCTGTGGTGCTAGAGAGGAGTGTTGAATATACCCTGGACTGCTAGGAAAACAAACGGGTTTGTCCTGGAGAAGGTGAAGGCGGAATGCTCCTTGGAGTCAAGGATTCTGAAGCTTTGTCTGACATAGTTTGGACATGTTGCAAGGAGGGACTGGTCCTTGGAGAGAGACATCACATTTGGCAGAGTAGAGGGTCGGCAAAGGAGAGGAAGACCTTCGATGAGATGGATCGATTCTGTGACTGGAGTGGTGGGAATGAGTGCATTTGGGATGGCTAGGTTGGCACAGGATAGAATGGCGTTTAGAGCTATTGTACATAGGGTCACTATGAGTCACAAGCGACTCGATGGCACATAACAACAACAACAACAACAACAAGGAATGAAAATACTACAACCTCATGGGGAGGTTAAAGCACAGAAAGTGTCTTGCCCACTGGTGGAATTATAAAAAAGACGACCCTAAGTCCCTAATGCTCAGCATGTCCTGAGAGACACATGTCTCACAGTCCACTGGCTGGAGCTCTCCACGCCATACCAGAATCACCTGTTTCCAATTATCCCTCTTTGTGGTGATGACTTGCTTATTAAGGTCAGGGGGAGGATAAAAGCCAGGAGAAGCAGAAGGAAGACAAATCTTCTTTCTTAAAATGCTGCATAGGGCTGGTACTGCTGGGGACATCAGCAATGACATAACTATGGTCCTTTTAGCACATCCCCACTGATGGTACCTGCTTTGGAAATGCCTGTGTAAAAACAGCACGAGTCATGTGAGGAACAGCATACCTGACCTGGTACCAACTCCCCAACTCTATCCCTGCCTACAGCATCAGTGACACAATACCAACTCCCATAAGATCAAGCATGTCCGCCAAGCTTCCGCGCCTCCTACTACTCATCTCTACACTGATATTTCTGTTTAGCTGGATCCAAAATTCAATGTGATAGCTCAGAGACCACATAGAACCATACTGAGGGAGTTAAAACATTTATAATTCAGATTAATAATGAAATACAGTCAAGACAGCTTCCAAAATGTGCACACAAGCACCTCAGCCTTGAGGCTTGTCGCTCTAAGCGTTCCCAAGTTCTCAGTCCTACCAATATTGGCACTCAACACAATGGTCAAAAAAAGTTCTCAGTCCTATCAATATTGACTGCACACACACACACACACACACACACACACACACACACACACACACACACAGAGTCCCATCTCACCTTAATTCTCCCATTCAGCCATTGTTGCTGCTGCTGTCATCCCAAAGTATGTCCCACATTTCACCAGGTTGGAAAAGGTCTCTTCTCTGACTGGGCAAAGAATTCCATCTCTTCTCCTGGCGGAAGAATTCCTGACTCTGCAGCTAGAGCTCTTCAATTTATTAACAAGATCAGCCAATCCCCTTGCAGATTGTTGAGACTGGCCACTGTCATATTGAAAGATAAACTCCATAGCCTGGAAACACACTGTTGACATCAGGGTTTGTTTTAGCAGTGTGCACTGCTCCTGGAAAACGTGTTACGTGGCTTGATTTGAGGTGGTGTTCCCTTAAATGATGGAAGAGCTCAGAGAGCTTGGAGACTTCATATAAACATGAAGGGTTTGGGGGGAGCAGTTCTCAATAGCATGAACTGAACGTGATCCAAAATAAACTCAGGTTGAATCCTACTCAGAAAGTTTTGTGATCAAAAAAAGGAAAAGGCTTGCTTTCTGTTAGCTGCTCCTTAGAGGCAAGGATGATGTCACTTCATCCCACATGCTTTGAGCATGTTGTCAGGTGTTAGTCTTTGGAAAAAGACACCATGCCGGAAAAAGCAGAGTCAAGGAAAGAGAAGACTCAGAACAAGGATTGACACAGTGACTGCAGCAATGGGTTTGGGCATGGCAGAGATGGTGAGAATGGCACAGGATAGGGCAAGCATTAGCTCTATTGTCCATAGCGTCATCGTGAGTATAGTCAACTCAACGGCACCTAGCAACAACCACACCTACAGGCCAGCCTTGCCTCTGGGACCTAGAGGTCAGCCATGAAAGGGACCTGACAGAGGCATATCTATGAAAATAGCCCCATGGCCCACTCTGAGATTGCAACCCTGTCCAAACTTGGCACTCATCTATTAAATGGTTTTGCCATACCACCAGCTCAATAGCACAAGTGCAGTCGTGTAAATTTTACTTAACATGTTGTGTCTTGACCTGAAAATTACCAGGGTACTTCTCTTGCTGTCACTGATGAAAATTCATCTCTGATGCTTAGAGTCTTCCCCCCGCCCCCAATTCTTTCTCGTCTACACTCAGTGGAGCAAGAGCAGCCAGTCTGCTTGGACCTGGGGAGGCTCTCAAGTCGCAAAGTCTTTGTTTTAACTCATGGAATGATCTATATGGCTGGATGGAAACTGTCCTGGTTGTCAGGGGCTGCCCAGTGGTGCTCCTCCTGCAAGGGGCACCCCGGGCATGTGTCACAGCTGCCACCCCTCTGCTCCCTGAGCAGGCATCCAGCCCAAGTGCAGCTTATTTCACTGGCTTTTCACAAAGGCTGATCTCAGAGCTGGCGATTTGGCCTGTGATTTTATTACTACTGTTCTGTTCATAGAGTCTCTCAATGAGGCCGATTCCTCCCCAAATCAATAGATGAAACTTTACCTATTTCTGTCAAGTCAACTCACAGCAACCCTCTTGAACAGAGGAGAGCTGCCCCCACAGCTCCCATAGGGTTTCCAAGTCTGTAAACCTAGACAGAACCAGAATGCCATGTCTTCCACCCATGGAGCAGGATAGGCCGATTCCAATCACCCAACAGTTGATCAGCAGCACAGCACATAACCATGTTAACCATTGTGTCACCAGGTTTGCTTAGATGAAACAATACATAGGTCAACCATGTCAGTCTAGAGACTTAGGTGTTCCTGATGTAGGCTATATAGTCTTTGCAGTTACTTGCTATGCAATCAGAAAGCTGGACAATGACTAGAGATAACAGAAGGAAAATACGTGCCTTTGAGCTGTGGTTCTGGAGAAGAGTACTGACTATACCATGGACTGCCAGGAGAACAAACAAGTTCATCCTAGAGAGGCTGCTGGAGGCAAGGATTCTGAAGATTTGTCTGGCATACTGTGGACATGTTGCAAGGAGGGACCAGTCCCTGGAGACGGCCATCATGCTTTGGAGGACAGAGGGACAGCTCAGTAGAGGGAGACCCTCGATGAGATGGATTGTTCAGTCACTGGGTAATCGGGGTAAGTGTGTCAGAGACAATAAAATTGGCACAGGATAGAGCAGGGTTTAGGGCTGTTGTTGTACACAGGGTCGCTATGAGTTGCAGGCAACTCTACGGCACATAACAACAACGACCTATTTGATCATTATACAAGAACATTATAGCAAATAACTGACTCTCATTTAGCAGTGGAGTCTGTCTTAGAGGAAATGCAGCCAGGGTGCTCTTTAAGGTAAGGATGCCAGTATCCCATCTCACATACTGTGGACATGTTATCAGGAGGGGCCAGTCTTTGGGAAAAGATGTGAGGCTGGAAAAGGTACAGGGGAAGAACAAGAGAAGGAGACTTTCCACAGGATGCACTGACACAGTGACTGTCACAATGGGCTTGAGGATATCAGAGACAGCGAGGGTGGCACAGGATAGGACAGGGCTCTTATCTGTTGTTCACAGCATCACCATGAGTCATAACCACCTTGAAGACACCTAGCAACAGCAGTAACCTCTCCCAGGGTGCTGTGCAGTGGTGACTTGAACGGAGCTGTGTTGCTAGAATCTACACCATTAGTATTTCAAATACTAGCAGGGGAACACATGGTAAAAAGGATACAGTAGGAAATGTCATTTTTTAAAAAAAAAAATGGAAAAGAGTGTCAAAAGAGCTTCCAGAGTAGATAGAAAGGCCTGTAATCACCAATTCCAAATATTTGGCAATGCCACTTCCTTAGCAAGTTGGGAATAGAAATACCATTTGATTCAGTAAGCCACTAACAGGCACACACAAAAAAAATAGTAAGCCAACAGCACACATCAACATACATGCACCCATGTTTTGGTCATCATTATTCATTATTCAAATTTCACATGCATATAAAGCAAGTGAAGACAGCATGATTTACATCAGAATGTAACTTTGTGTTAAATGACATCCTTGTTCTTTAGCACTTTAAAGAAGTCCTTAGCCATAAATTTTCCCAATCAATACAATGCTCTCTTGACTTGCATTTCTTAACTAGCATTGACCTGTATGGGTGTTGACTTCGGATGCAAGGAAATCTCTTGGACAATGTCCCTTTTGTCTTCATTTGTGATGTTTTCTGTTGGTCTAGATATTGAGATTTTTGCTTTCTTTATGTTGAGATGCAATCCATACTGAAAACTATAATCTTTGAACTTTGTCAGTAAATGCTTCTAAGGTTTTTCTCCTATTTTCATTTGATTCCTTTATTACGTCATTATTGTCTAGTTCCTAGAATCCACATTCTCTTATCGTTACACAGTTTCTCTAGAGTTAATGTGAGAGAAAGTAACCAGAAAACCCCCAACAGAAAGCTCTGGTGGCTTCTGATTGCTATTGTTAGGTGTCCTCACGAAGAGTATGACTCATGGTGATCCTATAAACAGCAGATCTGAAACCTGTCCTATCCTGTCGCACCCTCACAATCTCTGATACACTTGTGCCCATTTCTGCAGTCACTGCATCAATCCATCTTGACAGAGATCTTCCTCTCTTTTGCCGACCCTCCCACCTTCCAAACATGATGTCCTTTTCCAAGAAATAGCCATTTTTAGTAACATGTCCAATGTGTGAGAGATGACGCTTTCCATCTTTGCCTCCAATGAACACTCTTGCTGTACCTTTCTTAAGATATAGCTGTTTGTTGTTTAGGCCAGTAATCAGTCCATGAGATATTCAGTGCTCTTCTCCAACACCAGAACTCAAAGGCATCAATTCTTCTTCTGTCATCTTTATTCATTGTCCAGCTCTCAGATCCAAGGGAGACCACAGCCTGAACACTCAACATAGTCTTCAAACTGACCTCATTGCTCTTCAGTATTTTGGAGAGGTCTCTGACTCTCCTTCTCTTCTAACTGCTGGTACCAAGGGTGTGATTGTGGATTCAAGCAAGAAAAAAGCATTACATTTCAATCTTGTCTCCATCTATCATGAACATTCCCACTGCTCCAGTGGTAAAGACTTTGTCTTCTTGATGTTAAGTTGCAATCCATGTTAAAGGCTATAGTCTTATTTTCTGCAACAAGTACTTCAAATCCCTCTCACTTTCAGCAAGCAAGGTTGTGTCATCTGAATAACACAATTTATTGATAAATCTTCCTCTGACTATGATGTCACATTTTTATTCATAGAGTTAAACCTCACTAATTATTTGTTCTGCATACATATTGTGTAAGTATGGAGGAAGAATATACCCCTGGTGCACACCCTTCCCAATTTTAAGCCATGCAGTGTTTCCTTGTTCCATTTGGACAGCAGTTTCCCGGTCTAGTTATAGGTATGGTTTTTGTTGCTGTTGTTAAGTGCCATCGAATTGTAAAAGACTCATAGTGACTCATACATATGGTATGAGCACAATTAAGTGCTGTGGAATTCCCATTCTTCTCAACATTTGCCACACCTTATTATGAGCCACACAGTCAAATGTCTTTGTACAGTCATTAAAGCACAAATAAACATTCTTCTGATATTCTCTGCTTTCTGTCAGTATAATCAGAAAGGATATTCTTGGTGTCATGCCTTCTTCTAAATGCAGCTTGAAGTTCTAGCAGTTCTCTGTCAATGTACTGTTTCAATAATTTTTGAATGATCTTCAACAATATTTTGCTTGCATGTGATATTGTTCAATAATTTCCACATTCTGCTGGATCATCTTCCCTGTGAATGTGAACAAATATTGATCTTTTCCAGTCCTGTCAGCTGTCCTCCAAATTTCCTGGTCTAGTGAGTGGTAAGGAATCGTGCTGCCAGTATAAAAAAAAGAGCAGCAGTGGCCATACTAATCTCTGATAAAATAGATTTCAGAATGAAAAATACCATCAAAGATAATAACCTTGGTCAACACTTATGCACCAAATGATAGACCTGCAAAATACATAAAACAATAGTTAACAGGATTGAAGAAAGAAATAGACAGCACCACAATAGTGGTAGGAGATTTCAGCATAACACTATCACCAAAGGATAGGCCAACTCAAAAGAAACTCAACAAAGAGGAAGAAGATCTAAACTATATAATCAGTCAATTTGACCTTGTGGATGTATTCAGTACACTGTACCCAACTAAAACTCAATTCACTTTCTTCTCAAGTGCACATGGTACATTCTTCAGAATCTATCATACATTAGGACACAAAGCAAGCCTCAACAAATGTAAAAACATTGAAATAATACAAAGTATCTTCTCAGATCACAACTCTATAAAACTAGAAATTAACCACAGGAGAGTAAAGCTTACAAAACTACTCTTGTAGAGACTAAAACTCTCTGCTAAAACATGATTGGGTTATAAAAGAAATAAAAAATGAAATTAAAAAGTTCTTTGAAACAAATGAATGTAGCTGGGACACAGCTAAGGCAGTCCTCAGAGGGCAGTTCATAGCAATAGGCACATTAAAAAAAGAAGAAGAATCAGTGATCTAACTCAACATCTTCAGCAAATAGAAAAAGAACAACAATCTAATCTACAGCCTCTATAAGAAAAGAAATTATAAGGACAAGAGCTGCAATCAATGAGATAGAAAACGGAAAAATAATTGAAACCATAAATAAAAGCAGGAGCTTGTTTCTCAAAATGGTCAATAAAATTGACAAACCACTGATAAACTTAGCAAAAGGGAAAAAAAGAGAATACACAGATAATTAAGAAATTGTAGAGGTGATATCACAATGGAACCGGATGAAATTAAATTAATACAATCAGGATACTATGAAAAGCAATACTCTAATAAATTTGAAAAACAAGAGGAAATTTATCAATTCTTTGAAATACATCCCCTACCTAGGTTGACAAGGACAGATATAGGACACTGAACCAGACCCATCAGAAATTGGAAAAAATCATAAAAAGACTTTCCCATAAGTAAAGTCCTGGACCAGACAGCTTCAGAACTGAATTCTACCAAACATTCAGAGAGGATGTAGCACCCATTCTACTTAAATTATTTCAAAAAATTTAAAAAGAAGTAACACTTCCAGAGTCATTCTATGAAGCAAGCATAACCCTAATACAAAAACCAGGCAAAGATGTAACCAAGAAAGAAAACTACAGACAACTATCTCTCATGAATATAGATGCAAAAATCCTTAACAAAATTCTAACCAATAGAATCCAAAAGCACATCAAAAAAATAATTCACCAAGACCTAGTGGAATTCATAACAGTTATGCAAGGATGGTTCAACATAAGAAAAACAATCAACATAATTCACTATATTAACAAAGTAAATAACAAGAACCATATGATCTTAGCAGTTAATACAGAAAAGGCATTTGACAAAACACAACATCCCTTCCTGATAAAGACACTCAGCAAAATTGTAATAGAAGGGGATTTCCTCAACATAGTGAAACAGACATATGCAAAACCAAGAGCCAACATCATTCTCAATGGAGAAAGACTAAAAACATTTTCCTTGTGATCAGGGACCAGACAAGGATGCCCACTGTCACCACTTGTATTTAATATTGTATTGGAAGTGCTTGTTAGGGCAATACGACAAGAGAAGGAAATAAAAGGCATCCAGATCGGCAAAGAGAGGGTTAAACTGTCACTATATGCAGATTATATGATAGTATACACAGAAAACCCCAAAGACTCAACAAAAAAACTGTTAGAGTTAACAGGCCAATTCAGTATAATTGTATCCAAAAATCAGTAGAATTCCTCTACAGTAACAAAGAGAACTCAGACAAAAAATCAAGTAAGCAAAGTTCTTAGAGTTTCCAGAGGCCTGTTGTTTAGGTAGTGGATGCCACTCCTGCTTTCCATTGCCTGAAGTATGTGAGACAAAACTTAATCATCTTAGCCTCCAAGGAGCACCCTGGCTTCACTTTCTCCAAGATATATTTGTTTCTTCTTTTGTCCATCCATAGGGATGTTCAGGGCTCTTCTCTAACACCACAGCTCAAAGGCATCAGTTCCTCTTCTGTCATTCATCTTCATTGTCCAGATCTCAGATGCTTAGCAAATGATTGAAAGACCATGGCCTGGATCAGACATACCTTAATCCTCAAATAGATATCAATGTTCCTCAGTAATTTGGAGAAACCTTTGACTGTGAACTTATCCAGTGTAATAAGTCTGATTTCCTGACTGCTGGTCCAAAGGGTATTTATTGTGAATCCATGTAAGGTGAAATTGTTGACAAAGTTAATCTTTTCTCCATCTATCATGCTATTATAAGAATGTTCATAAGAAGTGGTAAGAATTTTTGTTTTCTTGACATTGAGATTCAATTCATATTGAAGGCTATATTCACTACGGGTCAAAGAAAACAGCCTTCAGTATGATTGCACCTAAACACCAAGAAAACAAAGAAAAGAAACCACCAAATGCCCACCACACTGATTATAATAAAATCTCACGAAGACATACCATTGTACCATTCCATAACTGTTAGGACAAAGAGATCCTGTAAGCAAAGAGAAAGTAAATGAATCAAGAATCAGAAGAGCATTGGATTAATCAATAGTAATGGAGACCAAAGAGTGCTGGTGGCCTGGTTGTAAGGAGCTACGCTGCCAGTTGAAAGGCAGGAGGTTCTTAGTTACCAGCTGCTCCGCAGGAGGAAGACGGGCAATCTCCCTGCCCCTGCAATTTTACTGCCTCTGAAAACATGATATGAGTTATAGTTTGGTTCCCACTTGATGGCACACAACAACAATCGAGGCCACTAGAAGTTCATGAATAACATCTTCAAAACATTCAGCTAAACTCACAATCAACTGGAAGGGTAAAATCAAGACATTTTCAAATACAGGAAGTCGCCAAAACTTATCTCTCATACTCTTTTTCTCAGGAAGCGGCTGGAATGTATTCTTCCATCAAAAAGAAGAAGTTGCCAGAAAACATCCCCCAAAGAAGAGAAAAATGCAAAAGAAAATGCTATCCAAAAAAAAGAGAAAGATCTCAGAAAGGAAACTGTGCACAAAGCTTAAAGGGCAACATCCCACACTGGAGCATGTGGCTCAAAAGAGAAGCTCTACGGCCTGGCTGGCCTTTCCACGCCTTTGCCCCCTGAATCTTCTTTTTAGTCTGACACAATTAGGAGAGGATGTGCTCCATCAGAACAATGGGATAAACCAAGGGGAGGGGGAAGCAAATAGGAAATCCAGAAAACAGAGAGCCCAACTCAAGAGAAAAACAACATGAATTCCAAGGGTAGCAAAGGCCTATTTGTTCCTCTAATTGTTGTGCAGCAGGTTTGGAAAGCAACCAGCCCAGAATGAAGGAGAATGGAGTCTCCAGCAGGAATGTCTCCAAGAAAATAATTAGAATTGATAGGCTTTCTGATGTGATGTGATTGACCTCGTCAGTGAAAAATGATGCTGGAAAGCTAGTGGAATGAATGGGATGTGTTAGGCACATGGAAAACAAACAAATGAAAAAGATAATGTCAAGAAAAACAAAATTAAGGATGAAAACATAATCACAAGGCACTATAATGCTAAGCTGTGAATATATTTGCATATGCATAGTGGCGAAGCCACATTTATGTATACTGAAATGAAAAGAGAAGCACCAAGTGTGTAACCTCAATAAACATTCTGAGTGGCATTGAAAATTGATCTCATATGATGGGTAGAATTTCCACAAGCAGAGACTGATGAGCAGTGAGTATAGAGGCAAACTGAAGGTAAACACAGAAGTTCTAGGGACCCCAACCAGCCTGGTGCAGTGGGAGTGGAGAGAAGACAGTGCTGATCCCCCCACAATGGGCAGTCAGTGGATGCAAATGCATCTGCACAGCATTTAGAAAGAAGATACATAAACAATGCAAGAAACCATGAAGAGTCAAACATAGTTGTCTAGGGAAGAAGCACCGGCCACGATGAGCCGAAGCAATGCAAGAAGTCAATGCATTTCATCAGGAGCCTCTTCATATAATTTGACTTATTTACTCTATGCACATATTCCCTTAATAAAATAGAAACTAATTCTTTAAAAGTGGTAGGTTCAATGATAACTCATGGGTTTGGTCAAAGTGTTATGGGAGTGAAGGTACTCGAAGAAGGTTCGAGAACAGAATGATCGACTTGAAGTCAAGCTGGGTGTGGGAACATACATTGGAAAATACCAGGATTAAGTGGGTAAAAGGGTGAGGCAAGGGATCACGGAACTAAGCAATGCAGGGATTGAATCTAAGCAGAATCACTAAGAATCATGACAAAAATATCAAAGAAGAAAGTAGTTGATGGAATTTCAGATTCTGTTCTAGAGCCTCGAAGGTATCTGGCACCTGGGAAAAAATGAGAAATTGTCTGCAGGTCCAGCAACAGAAAAATGAATGGTACATGGCATCAGACACCTCAGAATCCCTTAGAGTCCACAGGAAGGAGAGATCACCAACACTGGGAAGATTAGTTACATCAGTAAACCAATTTTGTTGTTGTTGTTAGGTGCCATCGAGTCATTTCACAGCAATCCTGTGTATAATGGAATAAAACACTCTGGTCTTACAACCATCACTACGTATAAGCCCATTGCTACACCACTGGGTCAACCCACAACACTGTGAGCCTTTTTTTCACCAACCCTCCACTGTACCAAGCAGTTAAAATGGAACTGGTGTGATGGGGGAAATTAACCAAGCATAGACAAGGAAGAACTTTCTAGAGAGGTATTGCAAGCAATAAGCAGAGGCATTCTGGGGGTGCAGCTCAATCTAGGATGCCCAGAGTGGAGGAAGCAGAATAGGAAGAGACGATGAGGCAGGTAGTTAGTGGTGATGGAGGAGGTGCAACCCACCTGGGTACCTGGGAGAATGCCAGTGCCCTAACCCAGTCCCCAAGCAGGAAAGCAGAGCACATCACCAAGACAAGGACTCTCAGAGCCTATCCAACACCCTCAAAGTTCAGTATCTTTCCTATCCCTATGTGTATATCTAGGTGACAACGGAATTCAATACCACTCTGAGCAGATTGCAAAATGAAGCTCCATATATGGATATGGACGTCTGGGCTTAATGTTTGTCCTTTCCCTGAAAGTACTCAGATTTCAGTGGAGAGGGAGAACATTCACTTAGTAGTGGAAGAAAATAAACCCAAGTTGGAAGGAGAAAAGAGAAGGAACCAGTCCCGCATGCTCAGAAGAAGAATAAAATCATCAGTGCAGGATATTTGGCATATAAGACACGAGGGAGCTCAGCTTCTCAGAACAGAGATGAGCTGCATGAGAAGATGTGTTGTTGTTTCCAAAACCATTGCTTGTGGTGGGCTGATGTGCTTGGGCTGGTGTTAACATTCCTGCTCTCTGTTTTCTAAGGATGGGTACCTTCCCTTCCAGGCAAAGGACTAGATGTCTTACATCTTCCCTCGTACCGAATACACCCACAGGGCTCGTTAGATAGAGACTCTGGGTGTTCCTGAAAAAAGCCATGCACAGCCTCCATGTGGTTCAGGCATGTCCTGCTAGAGATACTGAAGGCACTTCGCTCTGAAAGATCAATTATAATCTATTAGCTCAACAATTCTCATCCCATCAAAATTAAAAAAGAAAAAGATTTTTACATGACTAATGAGCTACTCTGCTCCATTGGGTCATAATCTGCATTTTAAAGCATCTTTACTCACCAGTGGAGGGTAAACTGAAACCTCATTGGCGTCATTGTAACCAACTTTGTGGTAATTAATGGGAATTTTTCAAATTGTCTGGATCTCTATTTCAATGATTTATATCATAGACCTTCAGAGTTGCTGTTACAATCTATCACATTGTAATGAAGTAAGTTAGATGTGTTTATTACCAATTTGGAGAGAATATGGCAGACTGGAGGTGATAAACCTTTTTTTTTGTCTCTTGGTTTCTTTTCCATCTGAACGGTCCGTGATTAGAATAAACAGGGCACATCCCAGCACGGAAGAGCCTTGCTGTTGAAGCCAGAGGTATTTTATTTTGGGCGCTGGCCAGTCCCTCTGATTTACGGCATTATCTTATTACAAATGGCCGTAAGGACCACCATTGCTCACCGTGAGGTGCTGGGCATTTACTCATAAATTTTCAGGAACGAGACAGGGTGTGTGCCAGGAATGACAGAGGACTGTTTACTTTTCCTCCTCCTCCTCTCTGAAAACAAAAGGACGTTTCAGGAAATCAGGGTTTAGGAGTCCAGCTTGAGAAGACGTGAGTGATCCAAACTAGCACATGTGTGTCTTAGAGAGCTGCCAAAACAGAGAGAAGTGATCTGTGCTTAGCTTTGGAAGCAAAAGAGAGAACCAACATTCCTCCCAGCAACATCCAAGGGGTAGACCAGCTGCAGCAATGGAGCAGCTTTTCTGGGAGTTAGCTAAGCTCTTCAGGGCTCAGACAGGGGTTCTGTGTGGCCCGGAAGAAAGGCCAGCCAGGTGATCCACTTTTAAAGAATCTGCCATTGAAAACCCTTCGCAAATGGAAGAATCAGACCAAATAATGAGACTGCTCCCAAGTGTGAAGAATATCGCCAACAACAACAAGAGCAGAAACTAAACTTCAACACAAAGAAATGTTGCTTTAAAAGACGGGGAAGTCTGAGTTAGCACGGCTCTGTCTCAATACATAAGGGGTCCCCGTGAGTCAGATTCAATTCAACACCACCTGGTTCTAGTTTACAGCTCAGATCATCACTCATAAGGCAATCTGATGGCACAGCCTATAAAATGACTGCTAAGCAGATGAAGCCGAATTCGAACCACATACGCCCTGGGATAGCTGAGTTTGGTCCAGACAAATAATAGGTCCTCAATAAACATACAATCTGAATTAATCTACTCAAGAGTTTAAATACTGTTTGAAAAGTAAAACAAAATCATTATCCAGGAAATATAATAAAAAGAAGAAAATAATAGGCAAGGAGGGTCTTTTGCTGAGAATATAATTTGTAGTATGTGTGACACATACCTAAATAAATGTTGTTGTTATGTGCCATCGAGTCACCTGCAACTCATAGTGACCCTGTGTACAGCAGCTCTGAACCCTGCTCTGACACACCCATCCCGATTACCCCAGTCATTGAATCAATCTACCTCACAGAGGGTCTTCCTCTCCTGCGCTGTTCCTCCACCCTCCCAAGCACGACATCCCTCTCCAAAGGACTATTCCCTCCTTGCAACATGTCCAGAGTATGTCAGACAAAGCTTCAGAATCTTTGCCTTCAAAGAGCAGCCTGGTTTCACCCTCTCTAGGATGAACCTGTTCATTTTCTTAGCAGTCCATGGTATCCACAATACTCTTCTCCAACACCACAGCTCAAAGTCATCAATTCTCTTTCTATCATCCTTAGTCATTGTCTAGCTCTCTGATGCTTAGCAAATGATTGCAAAGATAATGGACTATATCAGGTGCACCTTAGTCTCCAGAGTGGCACCATTGCTCTTCAGTACTTTGGAGAGGTCTCTAACAGCAGACTTTCCCATCACAATACGTCTTCTGATTTCCTGGCTACTGGTGTCAAGAGTGCTGACTGTGGAGCCAAGCAAACTAAAGCTATTAACAGTCTCAATCTCTTCACCATCCATCCTGATGCTGTCAATTGGCCCTGTAGTGAGTATTTTTGTTTTCTTGATATCGAGCCTCAGTCCATATTGAAGGCTGCAGTCCTTGACCCTCAGCAGCAAGCGCTTCATGTCCTCCTCAGTGTTAGCAAGCAGGGTTGCATTATCTGCATAACACAGATTGTTGATGAACCCTCCTCCAATCCTGATGCCACATTTCTCCTCATAGAGCCCAGCCTCCCGGATAATCTGTTCGGCATAAAGATTGAAAAGCTATGATTATAGATATAGGTTATCCATTTGTAATACAATTTGTAGACATGTGGATAATTCAAAGTAAAAAAAGTCAAAGTCATTTCTGTTAAGTCATAATTGATGCATAGCTGACTCTACAGCAGGTCTGCATTGTGAAAACCTGCTGTCAGGGACCTCTCCAGAGTACTGAGGAGCAATGATGTTAGACTAGAGACTAAAGTGGGCCTGATCCAAGCCATGGTCTTTGTAATTACTTGCTATGCATCAGAGAACTGGACAATGACTAAGAATGATAGAGGAAAAATCAATGCCTTTGAGTTGTGGTGCTGGAGAAAAGTCTTGAACATACTATGGAATGCCAAGAGAACAAACAGTTCTGTGCTGGAGAGGGCAAAACCAGGATGCTCCTTGGAGGCAAGGATTTTGAAACTTCATCTGACACACTTTGGCCATGTTGCCAGGAGGGATTAGTCCTTGGAGAAGGGTATCAGGCTTGGATGTAAGGGTGGAGGGACAGTGCAGTAGGGAAAGGAAGGCCATGGATGAGATGGACTGATTCATAAATGGGATAATGGGGCTAGTGTGTTGGAGAAAATAAGACTGGCTCAAGTTAGAGGAGGGTTCAGAGCTATTGCACATAGGCTCACTATGAGTCACAGATGACTCAATTGCACATAACAACAAGAACAAATTTCACATAAGGAGATTGCCCATCTTTCTCCCAGTCATTGGATTTGAACCATCTACCTTTGGTTCTACTAGGCCACCAGATCTCCCTTTGTGGCTGCTGTTGTGTGCCATGGAGTCAGACGTGAACCGTAGCTGACTCTCCAGTGAGTTTTCAGAGGCAGTTTAATCACACAGGAAGAGATTGCCCATCTTTCTCCCTCATGCCTTCGGCACTGCAGCAGAGTTTCTTACCACTAGGCCACCAGACCTTCCTTAGGCAGAGAAAAATTTCAATGACTACATAAGAGTGTGGAAACTATAGAACAATACTGATTTCACACACAAGCAAGATTCTACTGAAGAGTATCCAAAAACGACTGGAACAGCACATCAGCAGAGAACTGCCAGAAGTCCAGGCTGG
>NW_006399774.1:9910429-9911865 GCF_000299155.1 Elephantulus edwardii
GGACAGATTCATCCTGGAGAGGGTTAAACCAGGCTGCTCCTTGGAGGCAAGGATTCTGAGGCTTTGTCTGACATACTTTGGTCATGTTGTAAGGAGGGAGAGGTCCTTGAAGAGGGACATCATGCTTGGGAGGGTGGAGGGACGGCACAGAAGGGGAAGACCGTCTATGAGGTAGACTGATTCAGTAACTGGGGTAATCGGGATGGGTGTGTCAGAGGCAGTGAGATTGGCATAGGACAGAGCAGAGTTTAGGGCTGTTGTACATAGGGTCACTATGAGTTGCAATCGACTTGACGGCACATAACAACAACATAAACAAAAGTAAAAACGTGGAAATTAGGAAGTCTTGATTAATCCTTTAACTACTATAAATCCTTGGGAAATTAAATTTCGTAAGAACACAGTAAAAAATGTATTGAATCCTTTTGCATGGGACTTCATATAAATCCATTCTAGAATTGCATTTTATATAATCTTTTAATCATCATTTACATTTCTTGAATACTACAAATAAGTAAAATGATGTTTCCCATCTGAAATAGTTTGAGAGAACATAAAGGAAATAACCCTTTTAAAACAAAGAATGCTGAGTAATGATTAACATATAGTGGTATTTCCTACTTCAAGCAAACTAAACATGAAAGAGGGGGTGGGTTTTTTAAAGTATATGGGGTTCATTATATGATATCTTTATTCTTATTCTTGTGAATGTTTTAAGATATTTTAAGTGAAAATGATTTTTTCCTTGCTGCCTGTTTTACCCAGAAATTTACCCAGAAATGTGGGATCATCAAAGCATTATTTGTTTCATTGAAATGCTAAATTTCTTCCCTTTTAAATTCCTGTGTGGTTTTTTGTGAGTTTTTTTCTTCCTTCTTCCAAATCATTTTGGGAGCTTACAAGATCTTTCCTCAAAGCTTAACTAAATTTAAATACTATCTTTGTTTGAAAATGTCTTTTTTCACACCCACTTAATTTTTCCTTTTCAAATTTATTGAGCAATAATTTGCATACAGTGATCTGCATTTATTAAACACATTTAACTACTACTATTCCTCATCGCCTTCCAGTGGAACCAACTCACACCTGAGCCTCTGGCAGGTTTTCAGAATGTGTCAGAGGTGGTGAGGATGGCAGGCTAAGTCAAGGTTCAAATCCACGGCTCATAGCGTAGACATGGACCAGTCAGCTCCACTGCACATAACAACAGTGGAGGAATGTTTAGGGGGGTTGCCTATTTCTAACATTTATGGATTATTTTCTCTTTTCCATTAAGCTTTACATAATAAATTTCATCTATATATTAATCATTTTCTTTTTAAAAAAATTATATTGGTTTGCTTACAAAGTGTATATATATTGTGTTTCACACTATTCTTCATTCACATTGTGTTTCATGTAACCATTCCTATGCATTGTTGTTATGTTGTTATGTG
>NW_006399774.1:9912425-9914806 GCF_000299155.1 Elephantulus edwardii
CTGGCTACTGGTGCCAAGAGTGTTGACCATGGAGCCAAGCAGACTAAAGTTGTTAACAATCTCAATCTCTTCACCATCCATCCTGATACTTCCAATTGGTCCAGTGGTGAGAATCTTTGTCTTTTTGACATTGTATTATATTTCATAAAATTAATCATCATTAGACTATGCCCATCATTTCCCTGTCTTTTAAGGTGCCCGCTGGATCTTTCTCATTTCCTTTAACCCCTCCCTGCACCTACCAAATTATGCAGCCCTGTGATTACACCCCTACCCATCCTCACCTCTCTGCTCCCACCCCTCCCCTTCTTGGGTATCCCCACATGTTTTACCACCACAGAAGAGGAGACGGTCCTTGTTCTCCCTTATAGCTGCTGGTGGATTTGAACCTTTGGGTTAGCAGTGCAACTTCCTATGGACTACACAAACAGAGCTCCCTTACATGCCATTGTTGTTTTTGTTGTTGTTGTGTGCCATCGAGTCATCTATAACTGCTCTATCCTGAGTCAACTTCACCATCTCTAATACACCTGTCCCCATTGACACAGTCACAGTATTAATACATCTCAACCAGGGTTTTCCTTTCCTGCACTGACCCCTCACCCTTCCAAGTATGGAGTCCTTCTCCAAGGACTAGCTGCTCCTGACAACATGCCCAAAATATGTGAGAGAGAATTTAAAAATCCTTGCCTCCAAGGAACAACCTAGTTTTACCCTCTCCAGGACAGATCTGTTTGCTCTCTTGGTAGTCCAAGGTATGCCCAGTACTCTTCTCCAGCACCACAACTCAAAGGCATTGATTCTTCTTCAGTCATCTTCCTTAGTCATTGTCCAACTCTCAAATTCGTAGCAAGCAATGGAGAAGGCCATGACCTCGATCAGACAGCCTTGATCAGATACCCTGAGTCTATAGACTGCTATTCTTCTTCTTTAACACTGTGGGGAGGTCACTGACAGCAGATTTTTCCAACATGACTCGTCTTTTGATTTCCTAGTTGCTAGTGCCAAGAGTGCTGATTGTGGATCCAAGCAAGATGAAATCATTAGCAAATTCAATTTTTTGTCTATCAACCATGATGCTGCCTATTGGCCCAGGGGTGAGAATTTTTTGTTTTCTTACTGTTAAGATGAAATTCATGTTAAAGACTACAGTCCTTGCTCTTCTGCTGCAAAGAGTTCAGATCCTCCTCAGTTTTGATGATCAAGGTTGTGTCACCTACATAATTCAGTTTATTGCTAATCTTTCGCCAATCCTGATGCTACGTTATTTAGAAAGACCAGCCTCCTGAATGATCTGTTCAGCATACAGATTGGAAAGGTGTGGAGAAAGGACACATCCCTGGTGTACTCCTTTCTTGATTTTGAACCACTCAATGTTCCCTTGTTCTGTTCATACATCTTCTCAGTCGAGGTACAGGTTTTGTATGAGCACAAGTAAGTGTTTAGATATGTGTTTATCCTTGCTAGTGGCCCTCAATCATAATCAAGGTACAATACATGTCCATTACCCCTAAAAGATTCCTAGTGTCATTGTCAAGTTCATCCCTCCCTCTGCCCTATCTCCAGACAATGCTGCCTCTGCTTCATGTCGCTATAATCAGGCTCCTTTCGTTCAGAATAATGATTTTAAGATTTATCCCTGTTGTTATATGTTTCAGCAGTTTGAGCCTTTTAAACTGCAATAGGATATTCCTTTACAAGGTGTTAAAGGATGAATTAAGGAGCCCTGGTGACTTGGTGTGTTATGTGCTCTGCTGCAAATAGAAATGTTGATGGTTTGGAGCCGAGTGTTCTGGGGAAGAAACATGGTCAGTTTCCTCTCAGAAATATTGGAAGCCTTGGAAGATCAGTGGAGAGTCTGTATTAGTCAGAGCCAACAGCACTGAGTACAGACAGAATTGTCTACTAAAAAAAAAAAAATACCAAACAAACCATTGTGAATCCTAACTCTTACACCTTCAGTTACAATCCCCTTTGGAAAGAGGTTGTCTTTGTTATGTTAATAAAACAGTATCAGTGTACCTTGTATCTTAAGTCAAATCTCTTTGAGATATAAAATAGATAAAATGTTTAAGCAAGCGATTTAGTAGAGAAGGGGGGAAAAATGTCACATCAAGATCACAAAGAGCCAAGAATAAGATCCTTTCCCCAGGGCCAACAGAGAGCAAGCCTTTCCCTAGAGACAGTGCCCTGAACTTGAACTTTGAGACTTTACAGAGAGGAAATGCATTGCACTCGGCTACAGCCACCTACCCTCCATACTCCTAAAACAACAGCACTACGTACCTAAACACATATGTGGATATTGTTTGTTGTTGTTACGTGCCATCGAGTTGTTTGCGACTCATAGCGACCCTATGTACAACAGCCCTAAACCCTGC
>NW_006399774.1:9915740-9918438 GCF_000299155.1 Elephantulus edwardii
TTCTTCTCAGAGTCAGCCACAGTTTGTTATGATCCACACAATCAAATGCCTTTGCATAGTCAATGAAACACAGATCGACATTCTTCTGGTATTCCATGCTTTCAGCTAAGATCCATCTAATATCAGCTACAATATCCCTAGTACCACGACCCCTTCTAAACCCAGCCTGGACCTCTGGCATCTGGTGGATTCGAACTGCGTACCTCTGGGATTGCAGTGCAGCTTCTTGCCACTAGGCCACCAGAGCTCGCCTTATGTGTATATATACACCGTATATCTATCTGTTTAGCAATTGAAGCCATATCTACTCTATCAGTACTCTGAGGAAATCAGTCATGAAGCTGGACTATATAAGGAAGACTCATCAACCATCTGCATTGTGCAGATGACACGACCTTGCTTTTTGGAAATGAAGAGGACCTGAAACACTGCAGAAGTTCAAAGGCTTCATCCATCACAACACTACCACAGTGGACTTGAACATGACAGAGATTGTGAGAATAGTTCAGGATAGGGTAACATTCATACCTGTTGTTCATAGGGTCTCTATGAGTCATAGTTGACTTGATGACACCTTAATAAGAATAATATGATCAGGATTTGGGTAGAAACACCCGTACAAATGTGTATTTTCTTTTCCCTGGGGTAAATATCAAGGAATAGAAAGTCATAGGCAAGATACAAACTAACTCAGTCAACACACTCTACTTCAAGATTCTACTCCACTCACTGTGAGGATACATTTCTCTTTTCTTCTAAAATAGCTTTGTGTTATAGCTCTAATTGTGTTTCTAAGTGTCCCTAATTCCTGTATGTTTGGAACAAACATCCACCTGAAATCTATCCTCTATAATTTTTAAACTGTTGTATTTCATTATTAATAAGCCTACGATAGAAAAAATCTGAGAAACACAAAGAAATATAAATATGAACATTTTCCTACCATCGTGCTAAATCTATACCTACATCAAGAAGAATTTGTCAGAATGGAGCAAGGCAGCAAACAGGGAGGGTGAGTGTCAGGGACATGTTCCTTCTCCCATACTTACTCAGCCTGTATGCTGAGTAAAATCATTCATGGCAACAGACTCTATGGAGACGAATACGGCCTAAGGATCAGAAGAAGACTCATCAACAACCTGCATTATGCAGACAACACACCTTGTTTGCCGAAAGTGAACAGAACCTGAAACGCTGGTTTCAGAGGATCAGATTTTAGCCTTTAATGTGGATTACATCTCAACATCAAGAAAACAAAAGTTCTTACAACTGGGCAATAGTTCACATCACAATGATGGGGAAAGGATTGAAACTATCAATGATTTAATCTTGCTTGGATCCACAATCAACACCCTTGGTACCAGCGATCAGGAGATAAAGAAATGTGTTGCTATGGACAGTCTTCTGTAAGGGATCTCTCCAAAATGCTAAAGAGCAATGATGTCAGTTTGAAGGCTAAGGTGTGCCTGATCAGGCCAGGATCTTTGCTTTCCATTGCTTGCTAGGCATCTGAGAGCCGACCAATGAATAAGGATGACAGAAAAGGAAATGATAACTTTGAGTTGTGATGTTAAAGAAGAGTGCTGAATATCCCACGGACTGCCAAAAGAACCAGCAGATATGTCGTGGGGAAAGTGCTGTTAGAGTGCTCCTTGGAGGCAAGGGTGGTAAAGTTCTTCTCTCACACTTTGGGCATGTTGCTAGGAGAGGCTATTCCTTGAAAAGGAATATGATGCTTGGAAAGACAGAGGGCCAATAAAAAAAGAGGATAACTCCCAATGAGATGGATTGACACAGTAACTGTCACAATGACTCATGTCAGAGATATGAGATATCAGAGATGACGGCAGCAGAGGGGACAGAATTCAGGTCTGTTATTTGTAGGGTCACTGTGAGGTGTACTTTACTTGATGGTTGCCTAATAACAATACTAACAACAACTTTTTTTTTAAGTAAACCAGTATAAAATAAAAATTTTATTTAAAAAAACCAACTTGCCCTATCCTGTGCCGTCCTCACTGATGACAAACTCTGATACGCCTGAGCCCGTTGTTACGGTCACGGTGTCAATCCATCTTGTTGAAGGCGTTCCTCTCTTTCTCTGATCCTCCATCTTTTCTTTGTTTTTATTAGTTTATTTACAAAATTCAAATACAAGTTTGAAAAAAGAAAAAGACTGATAACCCAATTACAAAATGGGCAAAAGACATGGAAAGAATTTTCACAGAGGAAGATGTCCGAATGGCAAACAGATGCATGAAGAAATGCTCCAAATCACTGGCAATAAGAGAGATGCAAATCAAAACCACAATGAGATACCATCTCACTCCAATAATAGTGGTAAAGTTTAATAGGGCAGCAAGTAATAGATGTTGGAGAGAATGTGGCAAGATAGGAACTCTTATACATTGTTGGTGGGAGTGTAAAATGGTGCAACATTCTGGAAGACAGTCTGGCACTTCCTCAAAGAGCTGAACTGACATTGGGGTTGGGCAGAGACTGACAAGTATGGGATCAATTATGTCTACTGCATTGAAACAGATGCAAGAGAGAACTGTTTAAAAGGAATATATGATTCGGTATTGTCATGATAGGAGTTCAGAATGAAGGCTGCATAGTGGAGTGAACTTGGGGGGAAGGATTGTAAAACAATAAAATAAGTTTTCTTTTACTTTTGAAAGAGAAGAGCAGACTGGAG
>NW_006399774.1:9918688-9920388 GCF_000299155.1 Elephantulus edwardii
ACAAACTGAGATTTGTACACCAACAACCATTATTGTTAACATTTTGATCTATTTCTTTCTAGTCTTTTCCCTGGTGCATGTGTGTACAGTGACTGTTTTAACTGCTATATTAATATGCTGTTATATACCATTAACTTCATCCCCACTCATAACAACTCTTAGTGACCCTACAAGCAATAGAACCAAGCCTGGCCCATCCTGTGCCATCCTCACCATCCTCACCATCTTCATCATGCTGGAGCCCGTGCAGTCACTGTGTCAGTCCACCTCATTGAAAGGCTTCCTCTTTCACAAACTCTTTCCCTTTCCCACTGTGGTTTCTTTTATCAAAGGACTGACCCTTCCTGATAACACGTTCAACGTATGCTGAGACGAAGTTTCTTTTGCCAGTCTACGGGTAGTCAGTACTCTTCTCCAACGCCATAATTCAAAGGAGTCAGAGAATAAAAAGAAGAACTTGCTTGGCATTTCTCAAGCTGAGAGAACTGAAAAACAAACAAATTCAGGCCTTGGGTTGCCAATGTTGAGAAATACTGTCGGCAAAATCTTGAATGATCCAGGAAGCTTCAAATGAAGATGAAAGAGGCTGCTACTGAATCTAAAGTGCTGGGTGCTGCAATGGCCAACAGCCAGCAAGAAGGAAAGAGTAATAGAATATGAGTGGATAGATAATGACCACTACATTGGAACAGATGAAAGAAAGAACTATCAAAACTGAACATACATTATATGTACAACAACAGCCCAGAATAAGAGCTATATCATTGCCAAGAGGACTGGGGCTGGCAAAGAAGGTAGGTAATTGTGCAACACTTGATCTTAGCCAAAAGGCCGAGAAGTGATAATTTGTGCAACAATGAATGAAATTAAAAAAAAAAAGTGAACTGGGGAGGGGTAAGGGTGGGCAAGGAGGTAAAATTTGCAACAAAGAATGATTGAAAATATATCTTCCTATAAATATTCATTAAAATAACAATTAAAATATTTTTTAATAAAAGGAAAGGTTCAAATCATATTTGTGACCAAAGAGGACCGTGAAACTCCAAGCAATGCAGAGCTGGTGACGAGGAGCACGGATTGATATTGCCAAACGGAGACATTCACTGCAACTGCCCGAGCCTCGGAGGAGGGGCCAGCGGACCCTGTGGGGAGCAGTTCAAGTCAGCCTTCTCCGGCTTCCGGTGCAGCGCAGAGGATGTCAAGTGATCAGAGGGCGCAGAAATACCTGCAGAAATACCCCGACTTCTAGCCCCAGGATGTTGATGATGACAATGCCGAGAAGCCAGAAGCTTTAGAGGAAACAGCCCCGACTGAGACCGCTGCGTCAATTAAAGCAGAGAACTCAAACTAATGAGCGCTATAAGCCCTGTGCTCCAGTCCTTCCATTTCAGATGGATAAGGATCTACTTCACAAGGCTTTTAGTCGCTTTCACACCAAGTGTCTTTCCTTCTTTTGTTCTTTGCCCTACAATGTACAAAATCATTTATTATGAGTATCAATAGTCATGACCCTTTTACAGATTCATTGAAGGAAAAAAAAAATACAAAATAAGTGATTATATATGTGTGTCCCATGTAGACCTACCTGTCAATGTAGCTGCCATTTTTGAATTCTCATTTCTCAGATTGTCCTGGATTTTACCAATTTGAAATAATGTTCTGAATATTCTCAGCAACCAAAACATCATTATTGGGGGTGG
>NW_006399774.1:9921881-9937789 GCF_000299155.1 Elephantulus edwardii
TATGCTGTCAAGGACCTCTCCAAAGCACTGAGGAACAATGATGTTCATTTGAGGAATAAGGTACACCTGATCCAAGCCATGGTCCTTTCAATCACTTGCCATGCACCTTGACAATAAACAAATTTTGCAGAAGAACAACTGATGCCTTCGAGTTGTAGTTTTCGAGAAGAATACTGACTAACCCGTGGACTGACTAAAGGACCAGCACATACATGTCTTGGAAAAGTGAAGTCAGAGCACTCGTTAGAGTCAAGGATGATGAAGCCTTGACTCACATATTTTGGGCATGTTGTTAGGAAGGGCATCATGTCCTTTGCAAAGGGGTATCTTGCTTGAAAAGGTCCAGTGAGTGAAGGGAGAGGAAGGTCTTCAGGATGGCTATACACAGAGACTGCAGCAGTGGGCTCAAATACGTCACAGATGACGAGGAAGATCCAGGATGGGACAGGGCTCAGAGACATCGGGTTGCAATAAGTCATACTTGACTCAACTTCATAGAACAACAACAACAACAACACACACACACACACACACACACACACATGTTGCTGTTATGTACCATCCAGTTGGAACCAATTCATAGCTGATCCTACAATGAGCTTTCAGAGGCAGTAAATCACATGGCAGGAGATTGCCTAGCCTCCTCCCTTGGAGCAGCTGGTGGACTCGAACTGCATGCCTTTGGGATGGTGTTGCAACACATAGCTTCCTCATATGAATTCTGAAGGCAAGTAGTTAGAGGCCACCAGCTGCTCCATGAAAAACACACTGGAGAGTCAGCTATTGGTCAGTTCCAACGCTACGAAACAAACCAAAATTATATGGATGGATGGATGGATGGATGGATGGATGGATGGATGGATGGATAGATAGATAGATAGATAGATAGATAGATAGATAGATAGATAGATAGATAGATAGATAGATAGATGATAGATAGATCCGTACATCTATATCTATATAAAATATTGTTGTTGATTGCCGTCAAGTCAAGCTCGATTCATAGCGACCCTATGAACAAAAGGCCTGAAGCCTTTTAGAACTATCGACTTTTTTTTAAAGACTTTAAAATACATTACTACAGTGGACCGTCAAGAGAACAAATAGGTTTATCCCAGAGAAAGCGAAACCAAGATTCTCCATGGAGGGAAGGACTCTGAAGCTTCATCTCACATGCTTTGGGCATGTGGCCAGGAGGGACCACTCCCTGGAGAGTGGTCATACTTGGAAGGGTGGAGGGACAGCACAGGAGAAGATGATCCCGGATGAGATGGATTGACACAGTAACTGTTGTCATGGGGTAGGTGTGTCAGAGACAGGAAGACTGGATGAGGACAGGGCAAGGTTTTGAACTGTTATACACAGAGTTGCTGTTGGCCACAGGTAACGTGATGGCACATGTTGTTGTTGTTGTTTACTGTAGAGTCAGAACCGACCTACAGGTGACCCTGAAGCAGGTTTTCAGAGGCAGTTATCACAGGGGAGGAGACTGCCCCCATCTTTCTCCCGCAGAGCAACTGGTGACCTCAGACCACGTGCTTTAGGAATTGTATCACAGCTTTTTGCCTCTAGGCCAATATGTTCCTTGTTAACTAATGCAGCCTTAAGAGGTACCACAAATAAACCTCTTTAACAAACAGAAATGTATTCTCTTACAGGAAGTTGTTGATGTGTGCTGTCAAGATGCTTGCGACTCTTAGCGACCCTGTGTACAACAGCTCTGAAGTCTGCCCTGTCCTGAGCCAGTCTCACTGACTCTGACACACCTACCCCCATCGCCCCAGTTACTGTATCAATCCTTCTCATCCAGGGTCTTTCTCTCCTATTCTGTCCCTCCACCCTTCCTAGCATGATGTTCTTCTCCAAGGACCAGTTCCTCCTGGCCACATGTCCATAGTAGGTGAAATGGAGCTTCAAAATCCTAGCCTCCGAGGAGAAATGTGGTTTCACCCTCTCCAAGACAGACCTATTTGTTTTCTTGACAGTCCATGGAATGTTGAAGACTTCTCCAGCATCACAATCCAAAAGCATCGATGCTTCTTCTGTCATCCTTAGTCACTGTCCAGCTTTCTGATGCATAGCAAGTAATTGTGAAGACCATGACCTGGATCAGGCACACATTAGTCTTTAGACTGACATCGTTGCTTCTCAGTACTCTGGAGAGGTTCCTGACATCAGACTGTCCCAGTGCAATTCATCTTTTGATTTCCTAACTGTTGGTGCTAAGAGTATTGGTTGCAGGGCTGAGCAAGTTGTAATTGTTAACAATGTCAATCTCTCTATCTATCATGGTGCTGCCAATTGGCCCAGGGCTGAGAATCTTTGTCTTCTTGAGGTTGAGCTTCAATCTTTACTGAAGACTACAGTCCTTGACCTTCTACAGCAAATGTCTCAAGTCCTCCTCAGTTTCAGCAAGCAAGGTTGTATCATCTGCATAACGTAGGTTGTTGATGAGTCTTCCTCCAATCCTAATGCTACATTCTTCCTCATAAAGCCCAACCTCCTGGATGATCTGTTCGGCATATAGATTCAAAAGGTGTGGAGACAGGATGCATCCCTGACACACTCCTTACCTGATTGTGAACCATGCAGTGTTTCCCTGCTCTGTTCTGAGGACTGCTTCCTGGTCCAACTATAGATTTCACAAAAGCACAATCAAGTGTTCTGGGATTACCATTCTCCTCAAGATTAGCCCCAGTTGGTTGTGATCCACACCATCGAATGCCTTTACATCGTCAATGAAACACAGATAGATATTCCTCTGATACTCTTTGTTTTCAGCAAATCCATCTGACATTCAGTGAAAGTCCAAGGTGTACGCTCCAGGGGAAGCTCTTTTCCTGATGTCACTTGGAGAGAAAAGTTCTTGTTTCCTTCAGCACCTGTGAGCCCATCCTTACCTGAAGACAGCCACGTGTTCTGCCATCTCCAGTGTCAAGGAGTTTGTTGTTCAGAAGACCAGCTCCAAAAAGAAGCACTCCATCCCTGGTAATGCTTTCTTGGTGACATTGAATGTCCTGCCCCCTCATCCAGCTTCCTTCTCCTGGTATCTTTAAGTGATGTGAAAAGTATTATAGGCCACATCCTACAGAAAGACCACTGACATGCATTTAGGACTATGATGGGATAAAGGCATACTGCAATCCACCCTTAATCCTTTAACACTATGTGATTTATGTGGTCATGGGAGATTATCACAAAACTTCCACAGTATATCATTATATACTTGCATTTTAGGGGGGATATGATTCAATCCATGACAGTATTTCCTAGAGTAAAATACATCTTAATTACTTTCTAATATTAAAATACATATCAATAATAGAATACAATTTTTTCGTGATAACACTTTCCTCCAAAATGAGTCTATTCTCTTAAATACTAAGGAGAAAATTTTTTAGTCTTGCCAATTTGACAGACAAAAGTTTCAATGTTCTTCTCATTTGCATTTCTTTGATACTCCGCAGTTTGAACATTTTTCATATGTTAATTAGCCATTTGTCTTTCCTTCCAGTGAATTTTGAATAAGATTGTATTTACTTACAACTTTGCAGATAGAGATATTTCACAAGTAAAATCAAAATACTTGATTATGCACAGTAATTGAGTAAACCAACTTCAAAAGATTCTATGCTGAGCCCTGTTTTATAATGGGCATGTCTATATTGCAGGGTGAAATGTTGTCTTCATTGTATTTTAGGTCCAAAAATCAGCCAATTCTAAACCACCTTAATCCTTGGATAATTTACCATCAATGGTGTGTGGAAGAGAAGATGTGTTTATAAACAGGAAATAACAAAATAGATACATGGAGATCATCAAGCAAGAATACAGACACCCAAACCACAAAGTAATTGGCAATACACAGATCAGTCCCCCAATGCGGCACACTGACAGGTAATCCCACACTGTAGGAGGCACCATGTCCAAGTCTAAGGTCCCAGCTCTCAGGGAAGACTTTCTCTCTCTGGTGGTTCTGGAGGAAAGTCCTTGTCTCGAGCTTCTGCTCCAGGACCAACTTCCTATGCCTTAGCGTCTGTGATCTTCTATCAAATCAGGCACACGATTTCACAGGGGCATGAGCCCTTCTGAGCCTAGTGGCGATGGGTCAAGATGGGTCTCTGGGTGGGTGTTAGAGCCTTAAAGCTGAGGTGCCTGGCTGGCACAGGAGGATAATATGCCAGGGTGACGTCTTGGCTACATTCTGTATGCTGGCACTCCATACTTGCCTTGAAGCTGAGGCAGACTGTAAAGCACATTTTTCTATCCCTGCCACTTGCTTGCTTGCTTGATTGTCCGTGAACTCTGAGCAAGGCCTGGCAGAAGTTAGAAGATCAGGTCTTGTAGCTGAATAAGATGGTTTGATACCTATGAACTGTGGTGTTGGAGAAGAGTGCTGAAGATCCCATGGATTGGGAAAAAAAACAAAAACCCACAAACCAACCAGACAGACGTGTCTTAGAGAAGGAGCAGCCTGAGTGCTCCTTCATGGCACGAATGGTGAAGCTTCATCTCACATACTTTGGGCTTGTTGCTAAGACAGAATATTCCTTGGACAAGGACATCATGCTCGGAAAGGTGGAGAGATGGCCAAGGAGAGGAAGACCCTCAACCAGGTGGACTGACACAGCTAATGCAATGAGCTCAAGTGTGTCAGAGATTATAATGATGTCACAGGATAGGGTTCAGGTCTGTTGCTCAGAGGGTTGCTATGAGCCATACTTGACTCAACAGCACCTAACAACAACAACAACAACAACAACAAAAACCATCTTTCTAACTCAGCCTTTTTTGCTTTTACACATAGCAAAGTGCATAAACATAGATTGGTAGTACTGAGTTGATTTTAAGGTACTTTCTTTTTATCTCAATACTGTTCTTATTGTTGCTGTGAGATGCTCGTACTGACTATGAAAGACAGATTGAAATCTTACCTTATCCTGTGTCACCCTCACACCTACATGTTCAAGCCTGTTGTTGCAAACACTATGTCATTCCATCTCTTGAGCAGCTTCCTCTCTTTCTCTAAATCTCTACTTTTCCAAGCACAGCATATTTTTCCAAGGATGAGGGCCTCCTCACAATATGCCCAATACATATGAGATGAAATTTCACCGTCCTCACCTCAAAGGAGCACCCTGGTCACACTTCCTCCCAGACAGACGGGTTTGTTCTTTTAGTAGTTCTTGGTGTATTAAATACTCTTAACCAACCATAATTCAAAGGCATCAATTCTTCTTTGATCTTTATTATTCAATACCTGCTATGTCAATGGAAGCCTTGAAAAAAATTTACACTAAAGAATAAAGATTAACATTTTCTATTTTAATCACTAATTTAAATCCATATCTTGATCACTACCAAAATATTTAGCTGAGAAATCAATCCAAGAAAGCTGGAGTCATTCTTTCATTATCTTTTTTTTAATTTGGGGGAGGGGGAAGAAGATTCTTAAGACTCTTCTTAAGACTACTTAAAATGAGGAGAAACAGTGGTAGACATCCACGTATAATCAAATGAGGATGTTTTGCTGTTGTTAGATACTATCAAGTTAACTACAACTTTTAGTGACCCTATAAACAAGAGATTTGAGCCTTGCTCAATCCTGTCCTGTCCTCACAATATCTGTCATGTTTAAACCCATTGTTGTAGTTACTGTATCAATCCACCTTGGTGAGTGTCTTTCTCTCTCTTTTATCCTCTACCTTTTCTTGCATAATGTCTCTCTCTAAAGACATTTTTTCTCCTGAAAATACACCCAAAGGAAGTGAGATGAAGTTTCACCGTGATTGCCTCTAAGAAGAACTCAGGTTACATTTCCTTCAAGAAGATAAGTTTGGTGTGAAAAACAAAGTATTCAAATGTTGTAAATAAACTAGTATAATTTTTTTTTAAAAAAGAGAAGATCATGTTGGGGTTTGGGTTTTTTTCTCTTGGCAGTTCATGGTATATTCAATACTCTTCACCAACATGACAATTCAAAGGCATTTATTCTTCTTTGATCTTCCTTATTTATTGTCCAACTTTCAGATGAGATGCACAAGAAGCAACTGAAAATACCAAGGCTTGGATCAAACCTACTTTAGATGCATCTTGGTTAAAAGGAGGAAATATCAGAAACATGCTTACCTGTATTGTATTCCCTATGCAAAGACATTTGACATTGTAGGAAATTACAAATTATGTATACGTTTCAGAACACATTATTGTGCTCTTACGAAACCTATACACAGACCAATAAACAGTTATTTGAACAGAGAATTCTGCATGGTTTAAAACCAGAAAAGGCATGCATCAGGGTTATTATATCATTTCACCATACTGTTTGAATGTTTATGCTGAACACAATCTGAGACGCTTGACTTTTTAAAGGGGAACACATCATCAATACTAGAAAAGGAGTCATTAACATCCTGAAATACATAGATAACACAACCTTGTTTGGTGAAAGTAAAAAAAAAACTTGAAGCACTTTCTGAGAAATCAAATACTATCATATTCAGCATGGATTATATGTATCATAAAAAAACCAAAAATCCTTCCAAAAAGACCAATAAGCAAAGTCACTATAAATGGAGAAAACACTGGATTTCGTTTTCTTTCAGTTCTTAAGTCTGCTGTCATGGACCTCTCCAGAGTGCTGAAGAGCAATGATGTCAGTCTAAGATACAAAGGTGCGCCTAATGCAGGCCGTGGTCTTTTCAATGACTTATTATGCTTCAGAGAGTGACTAAGGATGACAAAGAATCGATGCCTTCAAGTTGTGGTGCTGGAGGAGAGTCTTGAGCATACCATGGACTGCCAAGAAAAGAAACAGGTCTGTCTTGGAGAGGATGAAACCAAGTCTTTCCTTGGAGGCTAGGATTTTGTAGCTCCACCTCATTTACTTTGGTCATGTGACCAGAAGAGATAAGTCCTTGGAGAAGGACATCATGCTCATCATGGTGGATAGATGGCACAGGAAAGGGGGACCCCGGATGAGAGGGATTAAGACATTAACTGGAGCCATGGGGTTGATTTTTCAGAGTTAGTGAGACTGGCTCAGGACAACGAAGGGTCAGAGCTGCTGTACACAGGGTTGCTATGCATCGCAGGCGACTCAATGGCACATAAAAACAATAGCATACTATGACAGATTTGGAAGCAGGAGTGGCATCCACTTCCTAAACAACATGCCTTCAGAAACTCTATGAACTTTGATAAATGTTGACAGTTGTAGAGGGCCTTCAGGCCTTTTGTTCACAGGGTCGCTATGAGTAGTGCTTGACTCAGTGGCAATCAACAACAACAAAGTTCATTAAATTAGCAGTAAAGAAACAAACCATGTGTTGCATTGGACAAATCTCCTGTAAAATGACTTCTTTGAAGTGCTGAAGAACAAGTCTGTCACTTTGAAGGCGGGTACGTTTGCCCAAGCCATTGTATTTTAATGGTCTCATGTATGTGCAAAAACTGGACAGTGACTAAGAAAGACTGAGGAGAAAGAATTTATGCCTATAAATCATAGTGTTGGCAAAGATTATTGACTATACCAAGGCCGGCCAAGTGAACAAACATATTTGCCTTGGAGAAAATGTAGCCA
Organism: Elephantulus edwardii; assembly: GCF_000299155.1. Classification (NCBI taxonomy): domain Eukaryota; kingdom Metazoa; phylum Chordata; class Mammalia; order Macroscelidea; family Macroscelididae; genus Elephantulus; species Elephantulus edwardii. Next base: position 9,929,464 of record NW_006399774.1, read on the forward strand.
GGATCTCCCTTGGAGACAAAGATGGCAAGATTTCACATACTTTGGGCTTGTTGTCCAAAAGGACGAGTCTCTGGAGAAAGGCGTCATGTTTGGCAAAATAGCAAGTCAGCAAAAAAAGGGGGAACCCCTCAGTGAGGTGACCAGAGAGGCTGCAGCAATGGACTGCAGCCCAGCAGCCGTCCCAAGGCCAGGCCTGATTGGTGCTCATTTCCTTTGTACCCAGGGTCATAACGAGTCTGAGTCAGAACCAAGTCAACGGCCTCTGACAACAGCAACACCCATGCTCCTGCTTCAATGACCGTGTGCGGTAAATGTTTCCCATGGGTGGATTATGGCCACTGTTTATTCTGCTGCCACATCTACAGAGCCCAGGCTGAGTTAAAACCTGCATCAGCCTTTTAACTGAAGTTCTGTTCAAACTTCTGTCTTGGCTCTGATGATTCTGACAAGCCGGCTGCTCTTGCTTGAACTTCTATCTCTGCGAATACAAGCTCTATTGGAAATCTGGAGTTGTCACTTTCTTCCCCTGGGCAATCAAGTGTACAATCACAAGGAAAGACTGCTATTATTGTTACTGTAATTCTCAGGACACAGAGACCAAATAACACTACCCAGAAGAAAAGAAGAAAAAAAAAAGACGACAGAAAACTCATAACTGGAGAAGCTGCCAAGGTTGAAAGTGTGGCCTTCCAGAGCTTCGTGCAGCAGGGGTAGTAACATTGACAATACTTCGGTCTTGAAAAGGGACATAATGCATATTAGCATTATCAGCAGAAACACAGGAGCTGGTTCTGTTTCTCTGTGCCTCAGCCCAAATTCCTTTGAAAAGGAAAGCCAAAATAAAGCAGGTCTCTGTCATTTCCTCCAGCCCTTGGAGACGGGGCGATGGAGAAGACACTGATGTTGCTGACCTTCATAAAGATGCTGGGATGAGGGGGGGTGCAGTGGGAGAAGGGAGGTGTCACATGTAGGGGTGGGGGCGGTGTGAGCTAATAGCAAGCTTGCTCTGTGCTCTCAATATTTTCTTTTAAACTTGCCATTTTGCTGTTGCAGCTGGGCTTGTCAGTTTTCAGTCCTAATGGGTCGTGATGCGGTGTCAGGGGAAGTAAAAAAAATCAATGCTTGGGGTGGGGGGTGAAGTGGCAGTAGGGAGGGGGCACCATCATTGCTGACATGGCCCAGAATGGAAACACAATGGTCTGCTTTTGCAGAAAATAGACAAGAGATCTGTGCTGTGTTTTGCTTTTAAGACACGGGTGGCTTTTTATCCTTTGATGACTGGGCGGTCTTCCCTTCTCTCAGCTTATACTTGGCTCCCCTTTAAAAAAAAAAAGCATGTACTCTGGTTATTAAATAACCACTTTGCAACATCGCCAAAATTACAATGCAGGTTGTAGGCCGCAGTTATTTCTCACAGGAAGATGAAAACTAAATGCGGAAACATCTGCAGAAGCAGAGGCATGAAAGACATGGCGTTAAATGGCTGCGGCCACCTCGGAGAGAGTCCCTCCAGAAAACCTCATTTAGACCCCAGTGTTGTGTGACACGAGACTGCCACCCCGGTAACACTTGGCGTGATGGAGAGAATGTGAAAAGCGTCACCTCGTGACGGCTGTGTGCATGCAGGGCGAGAGGCACCAGAAACAGCTTTGACTAAGAATTCAGCCAAGCCCTGTTAGGACACGCACTGGTGTCCAAAGCAAAAACAATATTTGTCTCAGGGGTTGTTTTAGAGAATGCTGACACGAGACTTCAGCTCACATACTCAAGCATGTTATCAGGAGGGGCCAGAGACGCCATGCTTGGGAAAGGTGAGGGCCAGCTAAAGAGGGAAGACCTCAGGTGAGAAGGATTGATGTGCTCTCTGCAGCAGTGGCCTTGAGCATGGCAGAGATCTGAGCCCGGTGCAGGATCCAACGGAGCTCAGCTGAAGGCACCTAACAACAGTAACAATGTTTTATTTAAATCATGGCTGCTGGGGAGGGTGAAGCCGGGCTGCTCCTTGGAGGCAGGGATTCTGAAGCTTCATCTGACATACTTTGGGCATGTTGCAAGGAGATACCAGTGCTTGGAGAGGGACGTCATGCTTGGGAGGGTGGAGGGACAGTGCAGAAGAGGAATACCCTCAATGAGATGGACTGATTCAGTGACAGGGGTAATGGGAGTAGGTGTGTCAGAGACAATGAGATTGGCACAGGAGAGAGCAGAGTTTAGGGCTGTTGTACGTAGGGTCACTATGAGTCACAGGCAACTGGATGGCACATAACAACAACAAGAAGAAGCATCAGAGGTTGTTGTTCTGTGTAGTAAAGTTGCCTGCAATTCACAGTGACCCTCTCTAAGCACAGACTTAGACTTGTCCTGAGCCAGACTCACTGACTGACACATCTATCCCCATTGCCCCAGTTACTATATCAATCCACCTCATCTGGGGTCCTCCTCTTCTTTGCTGTCCCTCCACCCTTCCGAGCACGACCTTCTACAGCAATCACTTCAGGGTTCTCCTTAGTTTCAGCAAGCAAGGTTATGTCATCTGCATAACATAAGTTGTTAATGAGTCTTCCTCCAATCCTGATGCCACAGTGCTTCTCATAAAGCCCAAATTATCTGCTCTGCATTATACTGAAAAGGTATAGAGACAGGATACATTACTGATCCAATGCTTTCCTGACTCCATGCAATGTTTCGTTGCTCTGTTCTGAGGACTACTTCCTGGTCCAAGCATGGGTTTCACCACATAAGCACAATCAAGTGTTCTGGGATTCCCACTCTCCTCAAGTTTAGCCACAGTTTGTTGTGAGCCACATAGTCGAATGCCTTTGCATAGTCAATGAAACACAGATAGACCTTCCTCTGGTACTCTTTGCTTTCTGCCAAGACCCATTTGACATTGGCGATAATGTCAAAAAGCAGAGAAGGGAAATTATTTCACTGTAACATAATTCATAATAATAAAACAATTCCTAAGTGAAGGCTTGCTGTACTTATTGCCATGCATTATCTTTATACTCACAATTCCAAATGATTACCTAGCCCAAGGATTATAAGTTGACCTGTAAATCCCTGAGAAAATTTGGGAATGCAGAGTAAAATCTGATTAAATTACTCTGTGAACCCAAACGTGCACAATAAAATTTTCTTATGGCAAAGTTCATCTGTACTCATCTTTTCTTTGTAATATATATAAAATAGTATTGGAGAAAAACGTGGACAGAAAGTGTACCTACATTGTCAGTAGGAAAACTGGCAAGAAGGTTCCATAAATCCACCTGAACACTCTCTCCTGCTCTCCTGCTTCTCCATCTTACCCAGGTTATTCATTCCACACTTTTGCATTATCTGGTTAATGCAACATAGACCCGGAGGCCCAGTGGGTAGATCTATAATTAGAGCTACTTGCTGGAAGATGAGGTGGGCTACTTCAATAAACACTTCAGCCGTGGAAGCCCTCAGGGGATGTTCTAGTCTGTTCCTTTGGGACACTGTAAGTTGAGAGTGACTCAAACCTAAAGGGTTATTTTGGGTTGTTTTTTTTTAAAATAAATACATTTTTATAATCAGAGGAAAAGAGAACACGTTTTTACCTTTAATAACATATCCATGTGGAAACGGACAAGATGTTTTGTTAGTTGTTTTTTTTCTGGACATGGCAAAAAATAAGGCTCCAGGAATAGATGGTATACCAATTGACATATTTCAGTTAACAGATGCTGCCCTGGACGTGCTCACCAAGTTGTGCCAAGAAATCTGGAGAACAACCACTTGGCCAACTGACAGGAAGAGATCGATATTTGTTCCTATCCCAAAGAAAGGCGACCCAACCGAATGTGGAAACTACAGAACAATTTCACTAATTTCACATGCAAGCAAGATTTTACTGAAAATTATCCAAAAACGACTGGAACAACACATCAACAGAGAACTACCAGAAGTCCAGGCTGGTTTCAGAAGCGGTCGTGGTACTACAGATATTGTAGCTGATGTTAGATGGATCTTGGCTGAAAGCAGGGAATACCAGAGGAATGTCTATCTGTGTTTCATTGACTATGCAAAGGCATTTGACTGTGTAGATCATAACAAACTGTGGCTGACTCTGAGAAGAATGGGAATCCCAGAACACTTGATCGTTCTAATGCGAAACCTATACTTGAACCAGGAGGCAGTCATCAGAACAGAGCAAGGGAACACTGCATGGATCAAAATTGGGAAGGGCGTATGCCAGGGATGCGTCCTATCTCCATACCTTTTCAACCTATATGCAGAACAGATTATCCGGGAGGCTGGGCTCTATGAGGAGAAATGTGGGGTCAAGATTGGTGGACGATTTATCAACAATCTGCGTTATGCAGATGACACAACCCTGCTTGCTGAAACTGAGGAGGACCTGAAGCACCTGCTGCAGAGTGTCAGGGACTGCAGCCTACAATATGGATTGAGGCTCAATGTCAAGAAGACAAAGATTCTCACCACTGGACCAATCGGCAGCATCAGGATGGATGGTGAAGAGATTGAGATTGTACACAGCTTTAGTTTGCTTGGCTCCATAGTCAACAGTCTTGGCACCAGCAGCCAGGAAATTAAAAGGCAAATTGCCATGGGAAAGTCTGCTGTTAGGGACCTCTCCAAAGTACTGAAGAGCAATGGTATCTCTTTGGAGACTAAGGTGCGTCTGATACAGGCCATGGTTTTTGCAATCACTTGTTATGCATCAGAGAGTTGGACAATGACCAAGGAGGATAGAAGGAGAATTGATGCCTTTGAGCTGTGGTGCTGGAGAAGAGTATTGAGAATACCATGGACTGCTAGGAAAATAAACAGATTTGTCCTGGAAAGGGTTAAACTGGGTGGCTCCTTGGAGGCAAGGATTCTGAGGCTCCGTCTAACTTACTTTGGACATGTTGTGAGGAGAGACCGGTCCTTAGAGAGGGACATCATGCTTGGGAGGGTGGAGGGACAGCGCAGGAGAGGAAGGCCCTCTATGAGGTGGATTGATTCAGTGACTGGAATAATTGGGATGGGAGTGTCAGAGACCGTGCGATTGGCACAGGACAGAGCGGAGTTTAGGGCTGTTGTACATAGGGTCGTTATGAGTCGCAGGCGACTCGACCGCACATAGCAACAACAACAACAACATTATAGTTGACTTGATGGAACATAACAATAGCAAACACACAATCAAGAAAAAAGTGCACACTTCAACAATTTTTATATGCATAATTAATTCAGTGACTATATTCCTCAAGGGTAACTCATGGTTGCTGTGATAGTAAACACTGTGACAGGAATGTGTCAAATGTGATAATAGTTACCCATGGTGGACCGTGTTCGATGGAGCTCCCCAAGTAAAACAAGCTTGGAAGCAGGAGTGGCATCCACTTCCATAGCAGCTTGCCTCCGGAAGCCCTATGAACATGGAGAAACGACAAAAGTTATACAGGTGTTCAGGTCTTTTGTTCATAGGGTCACTATGAGTCTCCTATGACTTGACAGCACTTAACAACAACAACAACATTGTCAGGAGGGTGCAGTCCTTGGAAAAAGATAACATATTGGAAAAGGTGGAGGGTCAGAGAAGGAGAGGAAGACCCTCCCAGTGGCTGTAACAATAGAAACGAAGTCATGAACATGGCTCAGGATAGGGCAAAGTTCAGATCTGTTGTTCACAGAGTCTCTATGAGTTGCAGTAAAAGCACAGCTAACAACAACAACTAGCACAACTAAAAATCCTGACATTGTATGGAAGTCAAACATCAGGGAATCTCCCAGGTGGAGAGAAGACGGCCAGTCCACTGGAGCCTTAGGAGCCGAGGAATGGTTCAGTTCCCAGGGAATTCTTTCTACATCATCGATTCCAGTCTTGGAACTGGAAAAGCCAGAGACGCTGACATTCCAATGGGTGCAGATTTCATAAACTCCAAAAAAGTCTGCTTTCTCAAATGAAAGCATTTGGAGAATGACTGCTTTGCTCCCATCAAACATCCCAAGTAAAACTGGGCCCACTCAAGCCAGTAGACGTAGAGACTGTAAAACCCAGACTTCCAACCTCACGAGACTGGAATCTTCAGGTCAGGATTCCACCTGGAATTGCCAGAGAAGAGCAAGTAGATATCCAGGACATCCGTCCCCACCAGAGGGCAATGAGGCCCACCAGCCACCACAGCCTGGGGTCAATGATGGCCATGAAGGCAGCAAGACCTCCCTCGTCCACCCCACAGTAAGTGCTCCCTCCCTCACCCATGCTCGGAGTCAACAGAGGGTTGAGTGGAGAACTTGGACTTCTAGCTCCACTTGGCAGTCATGAGGTGACGTTCCCATCCCCAGCCAGTCATGGCAAAGATAGCCAGCAAATAGACAGAAGCCAGTCTGATAGCATAATATGAAAATGTCAAATTGGAAATGCTCAAACCAAAGTTTTCAACCAAATTCAATTGTCATCCCCAAAGCCATAATGGTCCCAAACAGAATGGAAAAAGGCAATCAACAGATGCAGACACCAACCTAACAAATAGCTCAGAATTACCTGGCAAAGAATTTAAAGCACCCATGAAAAAATTGTTTAAACCAGCAAATATGAATGAGCCTGTTTGAAACAAATGAAAAGAAACTTTGGAAAGGATCAGCAAATATAATAAGGAAATACAAGTCGACCACATGATTTGACAACTTAGATGAAATAGGACTTTTCCTCCATAAAAACACAAACTATCACAAGGTATAAAATATTCAATAGATAATTTAAATAGTCCTATAACAAGAGAGCCCTGGTGGCCTAGAGGTAAGGAGCTGTGCTGCCACCCTGAAGGCTCATGGTTCAAATTCAACAGTTGCTCTGTGGGAGAAAAATAGGCAATCATTTCCCATGTGATTTGCTGCCTCTGAATACTTGCTGGAGGGTCAGTGATGTATCAGTTCTGATTTGATGGTGCATAAAAACAACATTACTGTGAAGGAATTTCTAGAAACTCTATGAACTTTGATAAATGTCAGTAGTTGTAGAAGGGCTTCAGGCCTTTTTTTCATGGGGTAGCTATGAGTTGTGCTTGACTAGAAGGCCATCAACAACAACAACAACAAACTCTCAAAAAGTGAATCTCTAGGTCCAATTGGTCTCTGTGGAGGTTCCTACCAAATATTTAAAGTAGAATGAATATCAATTTTATACAGTTTCTAAAAAAAAATCTAAAAGGAGAAATTGTCTATGAAAATGGTACCAAATGACACAAAAATAGTACAAAGAAAGAAATTCTCATACCAATATCCCTTGTAAATTGATAAGGAAAAAAATTAACAAAATATTAGCAAATAGAATTCAGAAACCTACAAAAAGAAACGATGCACCATGAACTAATGAACTATCTAGTCCAGAAATGTAAAGCTGATTCAATGTTTGAGAACCACTGAACAAAATGCAATCCACATATAAACAGACTTTCTAAAGTTGATCATTCATATAAGAAAAATCACCGGACTATACTCAGTAATGATATGGATTGAAGCTCAACATCAAGAAAACCAAAATTCTCACCACTGGCAGCACCATAATCGATGATGAAGAGATTGCAATTGTTAACTGCTTCAGTTTGCTTGGTTCCACAATCAACACTCTTGATTACTAGCAGCCAGGAAATGAAAAGATGAATTGCATTGAGAAAGTCTGCTGTCAGAGACCTCTCCAAATTACTGAAGAGCAATGATGTCAGTCTGGAGACAAAGGTGCACCTGATACAGGCCCATGGTCTTTGCAATTACATGTAATGTGTCAGAAAGCTGGACTAAGGATGATAGGAGAATTGATGCCTTTGAGTTGTGCTGCTAGAGAAGAGTATTGAATATACTATGGAAGGCTAGGAGAACAAATAGGTTCATCCTAGAGAGGGTGAAACCAGGCTGCTCCTTGGAGGCAAGGATTCTGAAGCTTCATCTGACATACGTTGGATATGCTGCAAGGAGGGAACAGTCCTTGGAGGATGACATTATGGTTGGGAGGATGGAGGGTGGAGTGCAAGAGAGGAAGATCCTCGATGAGATGGATCAATTCAGTGACTGGGGTAATGAGGGGTAGGTTTGTCAGAGACAGTAAGATTGGCACAGGAGAGAGCAGGGTATAGGGCTGTTTTACATAGGGCCGCTATGAGTTGCAAGTGACTCAACGGTCCATAACAACAACATACTCAACAATTATTCATGACAAAAAGTCTCGGGGAGGGGGAAGATGACCAAATGTCTCAGAAGGCATAGAATTCAACCTACCTTTTTTTTCTTCTACAGGTACTCACCCTTCTCTTTCTCTCTCTCTCTCTCTCTCTCTCTCTCTCTCTCTCTCTCT